>NC_088866.1:21682887-22282887 GCF_032884065.1 Artemia franciscana
CAGGAGACATAGATAGGAACGATACTAGACATTTTTGAGACAGTCCTAGCCGATTCCGAAAGGACATCAGAAATACCTGAAAAGCTTCCAAGTACACTTGGAAACCTATGCAAGAGAGGATCCAATCTTTCCATAGTTTGATCATACAATTTGGATTGGCAACTTAAATATTTGAAACCAGCGTCAAAACATTCAAATATTTTTACACTTTTCTAGCTGTATCGATACTTTCGACCTTGTTTACTCTGGCACGAAAAACTAAACTAACTTTAGTTTGTTTAATTATACGTTCGGAAATAAATTCAGCTCGGAAAGGTCAGTTCTATGATAAGTTAAACCACGATAGTTGCTCGGATAAGAGGTATGTCATATATGCCTTATTCAGAACGTTGATCGGACTTTACCGGAATCCATAACTGACCTCTCCAATTTGAATACTGCATTTAACTTGTAACTGTAAAAATTTAGATTATCATAGTTTTTCGTAACCCATTGCATATATCCTTGCACCCAAAACAAGAAGAATTATCACATATCACGTCAGTATACATCGCTCTGAGCATAAAGATAAGCATAGTATGCTTTTCAAATAGTTCGTGGTAACGAACTGTAAGAAAGGAGCGACTCGGCTCAATAGTAACCGCAACTCTAAAAAACGGAATTTGATATCAAGTGATACATCAAAAGAATCAGCTTTTATGCTAATTCCAAATATATAAGACTCATTAAGCTCAGTGTTATCCATCAAAAGTTACGAGCCTGCAAAAATTTGCCTGATTTTTGAAATGGAGGGGATACACGCCCTAAAATTCAAGACATTTTGATCAAAATCACACCATCAGATTCAGCGTACCCGAGAACCCTGCTGTAGAAGTTTCAAGCTCCTATATACAAAATGTGGAATTTTGCTATTTTTGCCAGAAAACAGATAACGGATGCATATTTATTTGTTTTTCTGTCGTTTTATTCCCCAGGAATGGTCGTATTGAAATAATAGTCCTAGAACGGCAGGAGACGGCGCATTCGAACGGAAATGAAAAGATCTAGTGCCCTTTTTAAGTGACAAACAAGATTAGAGGGCAACTGGCCCCCCTCCCATGCCCTTGTATTTCCAAAAGTTATCTGATCAAAATTTTGAGATAGCCATTTTGTTCAGTATACTTGAAAGATCAAATAACTATGTCATTTGGAGTAAGATGACACCCCAAAGTTAATGGTGAGAGGCCTATAAGTTATGAAATTGGACCATTGTTTGCGTATAATATTTGTTATTGGGAAGTTTAGACTTTTTTTGGGGGGAAGGGGTTGTGCTAGGGGGTTTAACACTAGGGTGGGAGGTTATTTGACAGAATTCCTATACAAAATTCTTGTTAATTGTCTTACATGACCGTTGCCAACGAAGTTTTGCATGTGGAGATGTTCCGGGGGAATTATCAGGTGGCTATTTTCGTGTGCTTTATTTTCAAAAAAAAAAAATCTACGGAAGGGGGTATTTTCGGTGTTATCGAGAAACCGATTAGTGTTTAAAGTCTTTTTCAAATAAAAACATGCTAGGGATAATTTTTAAGGCTGGATGGTCAGCAAGAAATTTTACGGGAAGGATGTTTTTACCGAGGGTGAAACTGTCTGGAGGGAACTTGACGGGGGTTGGTGATATCTTACGTTGGATAAAAATTTCACAAAGAAGTTTTGTCACAAAGAAATTTCGCATATTTCATGGAGGCTGAGCCATATTTACCTGCATTATTTATAAAAGGCACAAATATTAAAAAAAAAAACAAGAACAGAGTATATCCGTATATGAAGGGTTGCCCCCTCCCCAATACCTTGGTCTTTACGCTAAAGCTGTTACTACTTTTAAAAAAGCTTCTTTTCCTAATTTAACGGCCTCTGTGTTTCAGTAGCCGTTCTTAAGAAGCTGGTACAAACAGTCAAACTTTAGCGTAAAGAGCTAAGATAAGGGGACATAGAAAAGGGGCTAAGATAAGGGGGATTAGCGTAAAGAGCTGAGATAAGGGGACAGCCCTTAATATACGGAATAATTTTTGTTTGTTTGAGTTTTAATGTTGCTCATTACTTTCAGTTAAAAGAACTTATTTCTTTTAAATGTAATGTTTCAAAAGAATTCAGATGTGATGGAGACACCTCTAGTAGATTGTTTTTGCAAATTTTGCAAAAGCCAATCATCTGAGCGAGGTGTTTTGCCCCAACTCAGTATAAACAGAGGGAATTAACGCGAGGTAGCTTGAATCGCAAAACTACCGTATTTTCACGGTAAAAAAAATAATTATTCTAGAATACACAAACTATAAATGAGTGTCGAACAATCGGCTGCAAATATACATACTCAGCAAATATATATAAATATACATACTGTGTAGAGTATAATGTGTAGAGCCGGTGGCTCATTTGTATATTTCTATAGAATCATTTTCTTATCTGTCTATATTGTAATTTCTGTTTGAAATATGGAAAACTCGTTAGTTTGTGCTTCTGAAGCGTGAACACTCAGAAAGATGGAAGAGGATTTGCTACAGGTTTTTTAGAGAAACTCACTAAGGATTGTCTTGGGTACTTGACTGACTGATCGTGTCTCAAACAGCTCGCTGTGCGAAAAATTTGGTTCCTTACACTTTTCTAGGGTTATAAGTTATAATGAAAGAAATGTTGAGAAGGCTACGACATATTCTGTACATGAAGGATGACAATTTGCCAAAGATCATCCTTATCGGCCAACCATCTAGGACCGAAAAAACAGGTTGTCCCCGAATTGAGTGGGAGGATGTTGAAGGAAAGATCTAAGAAAAATGATAACTTCATGTGAGGGAGTAAAGAGGGAGACTTTGAACAGATTCGGATGGAGGAGTGTGCGTAGATGTGTTGGCTTCAAGCGGCTTGGTGTAGCAGTGAGATGTTATTAATAGTAGTATTTAAATAATCAAACAGAAATCGCTCACATAAAAAACTAAAAACTCTTTTCTCGCTCTTTCGTAGAAAAAACTAAAATTTTCCGTTTTAACACGTTGAAAGGTTCCCCTTCCCTAATTTTCGGATTCTGCTCACTGCTTAACGAGGGCCACTGTTTAATAGATGATGGCGACAAAGACCATGACATCTATATTTAGTCCAAGTTTTCATTTATTTAAAAAAAAGTACAATTCCAAGGTAAACATAAAACCTCTAAGCCATACCATGAAATTTATGAATATCACGTGGGCTCAGACTTACGTTCAGACTAGTATTATCAATGTGGATATATGTGTTTTTTTTTCTATTGAAGCTTTCGGGATTTTACACTGTGACATCTTAAGCGTCATTAAGATAAAAGGGACAAGAGGTCATCACTTTATATAGTTAACATGCATACTTAAAACACATTGTCAACATATGTTCATTCGCAAAAAAAAAAAAAAAATACAAAGAAAAATAGCAGTGAAAGGCAGACAATGACAGTGCATCTTCTAATCACTTTTTTCATCAAATAAAAAACAAAGAAAAAGATTTTACGCACTCTGACATTTGTTTCAAAACTGAAATTCAAAGTCCAAATGGATTTTTTTTTAACATCAAAACTGATGGAAAAAAAAAGTCCGATAAATAAAGTAACACTTCATTTCCGATTACTTTCTAATGACATCAGTGCTGCTGTCTATATGCAATATTATGTAAGGTAAAGGATAAGGCATTGGATTTTACAGTCCCTACGGGTGATGATGGATCTCCGTTTCATAGCTCTTCGGACAGGAAGTGGAAGCCATTCTGGTTTACTTGGGGTTGGGAACAGCCATCCTGTGCTTTGGCACTCCCTTCCCGTTTACCTTCCCCAGATTCCTGTAAGTACCCAATCAAGCTGGGTTGACTCTGGCTGAGCTTACAATCACACTACTGACCCCCGTTCAATCCAATAACCAGAAACACCAGGATTCAAACCCCTGTTCTCAAGGATAAAGGATTTCAATCGCAGCTTTATAGAATCTTGATAACTATTCAGAATCGTCAGGTTTATTGATTGAATTGATTAAATCCATGTTTATTTATTAAATTTGTGCATAACGATTACAAGCAACGAAGCTGGTTTATCTAAAATCCCCTGTAGCCTATGCAAACATCCTGTGCTTTGGCACACCCTTCCCGTTTTCCTTCCCCAGATTTCTCCAGGTACCCATATATCGCTACCATAAGTTAGGATGATCGGCCCCTGTGGGTCTTTCATACATAAGGATTTCAATCCTAGCATGCTAATCACTTGGCTAAGATAGCAAAATTAGAGACATGTAATTTTAATAATCCCAAGAAGTTGATTTTTTTCTCCAGCTTTAAAAAATATTGATAACTATTCCGAACCGTCAGGTTTATTGATTGAATTGATTAAACCCATGTTTATTTGTTAAATTTTTGGATTGGTGCATAAGGATTAGCAGCAACGTGGCTGGTTTATCTAAAATACTCCTTAGCCTATGCAAACATACGTCTGTTTTTTAGTGTGTGGAGAGTTCCTGCCTAGACTCTGTTCCGTTTAAAAATCAAACTTCACATAGTAATGTCTTTAGGGTGCTGTATATTTTGAATATATAAAAGGAAAAAGTATGCTACACCAAATTGCGGCGGCTTATGGTTTACATTAAATTTGGAAAGGGAAGATTTTCCAAATTAACGTAATTAACGGCACCAGAACACAAACGTAAAGACATTGTCAAATATAGTAAGAAGCTGCTGCCCCCTATTACAATTGTTTACAGTTAGGTTTAAAAAGTTCTTTCCAGGATGCACTTTAGAATACAACAAAAGTTTCATTTTTTAAAGATGCATACGCGACATGCATACGGATTCTCAAACATTTACAATTTAATGGCGAAACTTTCATCAGTATCGACTGCTTTGAGGGAGTCAAAGTAAACTAATTATGTTCTACACATTTCTAACTAGACTAAAAAAATATGCTTTTGATATATGCATTATTTTCTTAACACATGTTTTTAAAATTCTTCATTACTATTGACAAATATCGCTCTTTACTAACTGTTCTTTACCTTACCATGAATCGCTGAATTGGATTGACGACAGCGTGTCAAACTCTATTTTTCAGAAAACTGATCATCTGGGTTGCAGCGGTAGCTAGTAACCCTCTTAAGAGACGATCACGCCCGATACTAAGAAATACAATAGCCCATAACCCCTTAAAAAAGAGTCGGATCGAAACACAAATTACACTATTAGAATTGCCTTTTCCGAGAACCCTATATTGTTACCAATAGTGATAAAAATCATCTAACAAATGTCTTTAGGGTGGACACAATACCCCAAAGCCCATGGGGAAGGTTTTAAGTTTATGTCCCGGGGCATTAAAGGTTAAATTATGGAACAGGGGGTCGCATAAACTTTGGATCGGATGGAGCTCATTTGATTGGAAATGGGAAGTTTTAGTGCTCCTTTTAAGAGTGAAAATCAACATTTTAAGAGAGCTATTTTGTTCAGCGGCCGTAACTCAAATTTCAGCGGGCGTAAAATTCCAAATTAATAATCTTACGGTGATAATCATTTTGATTTTCGACCAAAAAACTAATTAAGATTCTTGAATAGGTGCTCAATGGTGGTCCCTCTGTAAGAAAAAAAAGCCAATTATTTCTGAAATTAATTTCTACGGAGAGTCAACCCTAGAGTTTTTTAGGCAAGTGATGTAAAAATCTTTAGATAGAATTGCAGTTTCTTGGCTCCTTGCCACAGCAATATATAGCTTCACATTTTCTAAATTTTGGCCGGGTCTTATAAAAGGGAGTGTCACAAGTTCGGCTAGGCTTGGTACATCCAAAGGAACTTGTCTACGAAAGTTTTGTCCCCCCCCCCTCGGCCGACTGATTTGCGAAGACACAAGTCATACCTTTCTATTTCTCTCCTCCTCTTCGAAGATCCAGAGGTGGCTAAGAAGCCTGATTATTTAGTCCTTCCATTTAAAAGCGTAATTGCTTTGGCTCGCATTCAACCAAAAAATAAATCGCCAATTTCTTTCAAAGCAAAAATTTATTGCTTAGAAAAAAGGGCAAAATTGTAGAATTTTAATGATGAATAAAAAGTAGATCTCATATTTAGTCATCATAGTCTCAGATCATATTCATATTGGACTCCAAGACCAAACCTTCTTGAAGATAATGAACTTTTGAACTTTTACATCACCTTTTAATTTCATTTGCTTTACAATTCATCAGAAGTTATAAGAAAATAAAAGAAAATAAAAATAATAAAAGAAAGCAGAAAATAAAAGAAAGCTATTAGCTAAAATTTTGCCAAATCTAAAAAAAAATGGTTTTACAATTTTATTTTCGTTTTTTAATCCAGCTTCCAGTCTATTTTGTTGGAAATTAAGCCATTTACAAAAAGTTTGTAAAATTTTTACTAATGTAAACTTGTTAATGGTTACAGGGATTCATCGGAAATACGGACAGTTTGTATGGGAAATCATTCCCCTGTTATAGATGTTATTATGACGAAATTTCTTAATTATCTAGAAATTAAGCCTCATGTTTATCCTTAATCATTGTCTATTTATTCAGAATAAATAGTCTAAGAGAAAGAGGAGCAAAGGGACTGAATTTTCCATCAAATCATTAACTGTTTTCCCTAAAAAGCAGTAAGTAGAGCATGTCACTAAAACGAAGCAGAGAAAAAGAGAATTTGGTCCTTAGCATATCTCTGATTGGTATAATATATACCAATATTTGACAAACCACCACGTGCATAGGCTACGAAGGCGACTCATTATGGATTAAATAGTAACAAAAAAAGTTTCATCAAGTGAAAGTAAAGATCAACATTAAAACTTATACCACACAGAAATTATTATGTATATTAGAGGGGTTGCCCCCTTCCAATACCTCGCTCTTTAAGCTAAAGTTTGACTTTTTGTTCCAATTATTTAAGAATAGGGGCCGTTCAATTTTAATAATAAACTTTTTTTAAAGTTTTAAAAAAATTTTGGCACAAAGAGCGAGGTATTGAGAAGGGGGGAGGGGGGGGGTCAATCCCCTCCTGTACATAATTTCTATTCGCATTAAGTTTTAATGTTGCTCCTTACTTTCAGCTCAAAAAGACTTGTCTTGTTTTTCTATTTAATTTCCGATCGTTTTTCAATAATGCCGGGAAATACAGCTCCCCCTCCAGAAAATCCTATTCTCCAACGAAAAACTACTCCATGGAAAGATCCTCCAACATAAGCCCCTCCACCATAAAATCGTCCCCCCCCAAAAAAAAAAAATACATCTGCATAACTCCCAACAGTCAAAACTATGCGTAATCAATGGGCAAATTCATAGCTTGCAGCCCTTCCCACCGAGGACTGTGAGGGATCAAATCATCCTCCAAGACATAGTTATTAGATCTTTCGACTATGCCAAAAAAAACGGTAACCTCAAAATTTTGATCAGACGGCTTTGGAATAAAAAGGGCGTAGCGGGGGCTAGCTGCCCTCCAATATTTTTCGTCACTTTAAAACTGCACAAGAACTTTATTTTTATAAGAGGGAGTGTCATAAGTTCGGCTAGATTTGGCATGTCCAAAAGCACCTGTCTACGAAATTTTTGCCCCCCCCCCTGGCCTACTGATTTGCGGAGACATAATTCATATTTTGTATTTCTATCCTCCTCTTTGAAGATCCAGTGGTGGCTAAGGAGCCTGATTATTTAGCCCTGTCATTTCAACACGTAATTACTTTTGCTCGCATTCAATCGAAAAATAAATCGCCAATTTCTTTTTAATGATGAATAAAAAGTAGATAGTCTCAGATCATATTTATATTGAACTCCAAAACCAAACCTTCTTAGAGATAATGAACTTTTACATCACCTTTTAATTTCATTTGCTTTACAATTCATCAGATGTTATACGATCAGAAAAGAAAGAAAGCTACGAGCTAAAATTTTGCCAAATCTAGAAAAAAAAGCTTTTACAATTTTATTTTTGTTTTTCAATTCAGCTCCCTCAATTCATTTTGTTGAAAATTAAGCCATTCACAAAAAGCTTGTAAATTTTTACTAATATAAACTTATTAATGGTTACAGTGATTCATCGGATATACGGACAGTTTCTATTTATTCAGAATAAATAGTCTAAGAGAAAGAGGAGCAAAGGGACTGAATTTTCCTTCAAGTCATTAACTCTTTTCCCTAAAAAGCAGTAAGTAGAGCATGTCACTAAAACGAAGCAGAGAAAAAGAGAATTTGGTCCTTAGCATATCTCTGATTGGTATGATATATACCAATATTTGACAAACCACCACGTACATAGGCTACAAAGGCGATTTATTATTGATTAAATGATAACAAAAAAAAAGTTTCATCAACTGAAATTTCCTTATTTGGGAGGAAAGATCCTCCCACATAAGCCCATCCACCATAAAAAATCATCCCCCTTCAAAAAAATACTTCTGCGTAATTCCCAACAGCCAATACTATGTGTAAACAATGGGCAAACTCATAGCTTGCAGCCCTTCCCACCGGGGACTGTGAGGGGTCAAATCATCCTCAAAGACATAGTTATTAGATCTTTCGACTATACTGAAAATAAATGGTAACCTCCGAATTTCGATCAGACAGCTTTGGGCAAAAATGGGCGTAGCGGGGGCTAGCTGCCCTCCAATATTTTTCGTCACTTGAAACTAGACAAGAACTTTAGTCTTATAAGAGGGAGTGTCATGAGTTCAGCTAGATTTTAATTTCGTTTTTTAATCCAGCTCTCCAGTCTATTACGTGGAAAATTCAGCCATTTACAAAAAGTTTGTTAAATTTTTACTAATGTAAACTTATTAATAGATATAGTAAATTCATCAGATATACGGAGAGTTTGTATGGGAAATCATTCCTTTTGTTATAGAGGTTATTGTGACAAAATTTCTTAATTATCTAGGAATTAAGCCTCATGTTTATCCTTAATCATTGTCTATTTATTCAGAATTAATAGTCTAAGAGAAAGAGGAGCAAAGGGACTTAATTTTTTTCCTAAAAGGCAGTAAGTAGAGCATGTCGCTAAAACGAAGCAGAGAAAAAGACAATTTGGTCCTAAGCATATCTTTGTTTGGTATTAAATTAAAAAACAAGTCTTTTTTAACTGCAAGTAAGGAGCGACACTAAAACTTAAAACGAAGAGAAATTATTCCGTATATGAAAGGGGTTATCCCCTCCTCAACACCTCGCTCTTTACGCTAAAGTTTTTTATTGTCTTAAAAAGTGGAACTGTGACAACTTTAGCATAAAGAGCGAGGCGTCGAGGAGGGGACAAACCCTTTCATATACGGAATAATTTCTGTTCCTTTTAAGTTTTAATGTCGCTCCTTACTTGCAGTTAAAAAAAACTTGTTTTTTTATTTAATATCTGAACGTTTTTTTAATTAATGCATGTCTTTATTTTGGATCACCGCACATGAATAGTTAAAACAAAATTTGCATATCAATTTTTTTGGCTAAATGGCTTTCTCACAGTTTTGATCGGACGATTTCGAAAAAAAAGGGAGAGGGAGGAGGCCTAGTTGCACTCCAATTTTTGGTTACTTATAAAGGCAACTAGAACATTTTATTTTTTACGACCGTTTTTATTAGTAATAGATAGACGTAGCCTAACTTATGAATTAACTTACATAACGAACTTCTATATTTGTATATTTTTTTACGTATATGAGGGGGTTCGCCCCCTCATAAATACCTCACTCTTTACACTAGAGCTTGAATTTTGTCCCAGTTCTTTTAGAAAGACCCCTGAATCACAAAGGCCGTAGAATAAATAGTTGAAATTACTAAAAAATACTTTAGCGTAAAGAGTGAGGTATTATGGAGGAGACGATTCCCCTTAGATACGCCATAATTTCTGTTCGTTTTAGGTTCTAATGCTGCTCCTTACTTCCAGCTGAAAAACCTTTTTTTCTCATTGTTTTATTTAACTAATGCTAGAAAATGCTGCAGCCCCTTCATGGATATTTTCTTCCCTCAAGATAAATTCCTCCATGGAAAGATCCCCCCACGTAACCCACCCCTTAACGTGAAAAAGTCCTTCTGAAAACGTGTGTACACTTCCCAATAACCAATACTACATGTGAAAGATGGTCAAAGTTTGTAATTTGTAGCCCCTCCCCCAGGGACTGTGGGTATTAAGTCGTCCCGAAGGATATAGTTATTAGGTCTTTCGACTATGCTGAACAAAACGGCTATCTCAAAATTTTTATCCATTGACCTTTTGAAAAAAATGAGCGTGGGAGGGGGCCTAGGTACCCTCCAATTTTTTTGGTCACTTAAAAAGGGCACTTTTAATTTCCGTTAGAATGAGTCCTCTCGCGACATTCTAGGACCACTGAGTCGATATGATCACCCCTGGAAAAAACAACAAATAAACACGCATCCGAGATCTGTCTTCTGGGGAAAAAAACTAAGTTCCACATTTTTGTAGATAGGAGCTTGAAACTTTTGCAGTAGTGTTCTCTGATAAGCTGAATCTGATGGTGGGGTTTTCGTTAATATTCTATGACTTTTAGAAGGTGTTTCCCCCTATTTTCTAAAATAAGGCAAATTTACTCAGGCTCGTAACTTTTAATGCATGAAATGAAACTTGATGAAACTTACATATTTAGAATCAGAATAAAAATGTAATTCTTTTGATGTAACTTTTGAATCAAAATTTTTCGGTTACTATTGAGCCAGGTCACTCCTTACTACAGTTCGTTACCACGAACTGCTTGATAATATATAGGCCTACCAACATTTGACGAACCACCACGTGCATAGGATACAAAGGTGACTTACTATGGATTAAATCATAATAATAATAATAAAAATCTTCTTCAACTGAATAAGAATCAACATTAAAAGTTAAAATACACACAAATTATTGCGTATATAAGGGGGTTGCCCCCTCCTCAATACCTCACTCTTTACGCTAAAATTTGATTTTTTTTCTAATTATTTAAGAATAGGGGCCGTTAAATTTTAATATTAAACTTTTATTAAAGTTGTAAAAACCTATTAGGTTTTAATGTTGCTCATTACTTTCAGCTAAAACAGACTCGTCGTGTTTTTTATTTAATTTCGATTGTTTTTCAATAATGCCGGGAAATACAGCTCCCCCTCCATGGAAAATTGTCTTCCCTACGAAAACAATGGGCAAATTCGTAACTTGCAGCTCTTCCCACCGGGGATTGCGGGGGATCAAGTCATCCTCAAAGACATAGTTATTAGATCTTTCCACTATGCGGGAAAAATAGTTACCTGAAACATTTGGTCAGACGGCTTCGGCAAAAAAAAGGCGTGGATGGTGGGCTAGCGACACTCCAATATTTTTCGGTACTTGCAAAGGGTACTATAATTTTTTATTTTTAATCAAATGAGCCCTCTCCCGATCTTCTAGGGTTAAAGTTTCGCTACAATCACCCCTGGGAAAAAAGAAAAAAAACGAGAGCCAAGAGCTCATATGGTACTTGTGGCGAGGTCAGAACCTAAACTTAGACTCAGTACTGGAGTTATCGATTTTTCTGTTCTTTGTTTAATGGCAAATATTACAAAGATAAACTTGGAAATACACTGTTCCTGTAGTCTCTTCTTGTTCGGTATTGTAACGTTTGTCCTCCCTCTAACTCCCCCCAATGTTACCGGATCCAGTCAGGATTTAAAATAAGAGCTCTGAGATATGAGGTCCTTCTAAATATCAAATTTCATTTAGATCTGATAATCTGTTCGTAAGTTAAAAATAACCCATTTTTTCTATTTTATCCAAATTAACAGTCCTTGCACCCCCCCCCCTCTCCAGGTGGTCCAATCGATGAAGTGAATATTTCTAATTTAATCTGGTCCGGTCCTTGTGCGCCTACCAACTTTCAGCGCTCGCTATATTGATCACATATCTAGATTCAGACCTTCTTCATGTAAAAATTGGAGTGGTCCAGGATTCGAGCCTCAGACCTCTCGCACCCTGAGCAAGAATCATACCCTTAGACCGGCAAGCCACATTTAAGAAGAACATTCATTTGTTTTAGCGACAAAGAAAATTCTTCTCAACTATCTCGTTCTCTCACCCCCCCCCCCTCCCCAGGTGGTCGAATCGGGGAAGAAACTATTTCTAATTTAATCTGGTCTAGTCTCTGATACGCCTGCCAACTTTCATAGTCCTAACTTATCTGGAAGTGCCCGAACTAGCAAATCCGGGACCGACAGACAGACAAACAGAAAGACAGAAATTGTGATCGCTATATATCACTTATAAATACCAAGTGCCATAAAAAAAATACTTATCCTTAAGTATTATAGGGTCAATACATCCGAGGGCACAGGTACCCCTGCTCTTCCCTTCCTTAGTGGCTTAAGATCATGAAGAAGGTTTTAACGACGATTCCCCCAATACTATAATCTATATAACCAAAATAATAGATGGCGCTGTTATTAACTATAGTTAATGATGGTGACATGTTTTCTTTTCACATTTTTAGCTTCTAAGCAGTTTTCCGTTCATTTTATGATATTTATTTCAGATCTATAAATCGAACGTGAGATTCGTCATTTCCTATGGTAAAAGAATGACACGTTACTTGAATCAGCCAACACGTCATTGATGATTTTATGTTCTTAGAAATACATTCTAGGCAATCACTGTATTGCTACAGGACGCTGGTCAACTGATGTTAAGCGTCACTACATTGTAACAAATTAACTGCGCAATCGATTTCCAAATTCAATATATAATAAATGCTATCAGTGATTTGTTCCCGAGCATCTTTTCTGCATTATTCCGAGAATATGCCTACCATGGCGATTTAGGATGCTATCTGGACAGACATATTCTATTGATCAAGACCAAAACCAAACTGAAGAAATCGCGGGTACCTGTAACCGACTTGTTTTAACAACTAGAAAAACAATGTGGTTCATATGGGCATTTCATGCAAACTCGCACCGTTTTTAAGGATTCAGCTTTTTTCTTACGTACTAGTAGGTTAGGTTAGGGGACTGTACCGAGCGTAGCAAAACCTCCACCTAGTCTAAAAATGGTAGGCTAGGTTAAGTTAGTTTAGATGACGCGTCATCTAACCTAACTTAACCTTACTTACCATATGTAGGTTAGATGTAGGTTCTGCCACGTTTGGTATACTCCCCAAACCTAGCTTACTAGCATGTAAGAAAAAGGCCGAATCCCTACGGTACGAATTTGCATGAAATAGTCTGTCTGTGAGTCTGTCTGTCTGTGTTGATCTCTTGATTTTTTCGGGTTAGTCTTGATTTTTAGAGATTGGCCTTAATTTCTTCAGTCCAGTCTTGATTTTTAGATGTAGCCCCTGATCTTTTTTGGATAGGTCTTGATTTTTACAGGTTGACCATGATTTCTAGAGTTACGTCTTGGTTTTTTTCGGTTTGGTCTAGATTTCTATGCACTCGTCATAATTTCTGGATTGTTCTGGATTTCTACATGTTGATCTTTTGATTTCTATGGCTTGGTCTTGATGCCTTGAGTTTGGACTGGATTTCTAAGGTTGGGCCCAGATTTTTATGAATTATTTTGGACTAATATGCATTGCTACTGATTTCAAAGAATTCGACCGGATTTATGTGTATTGGTTATGATTTCAGGGGAATTTTTCAGGATTTCTACATATTGATCTCTTGATTTCTATGGGGTGGTATTTTTAGCTTCTATTAGTATAGATTGATCTGGTCGGGATTTAGAATAAGAGCTCTGAAGCGCAACATTGTTCTAAATATCAAATTTTATTAAGATCTGATCACCCGCTCGTAAGTTACAAATACCAAATTTTTTCTAATTACCCAAACCCCCAACTCCCTCAAAGAGAGCAGATCCGGTTCGGTTATGTCAGAAACGTACCTTTGACTTGTGCTTATTCTTCCCACCGAGTTTTATCCTGATTTCTCCACTCTAAGCCTTTTCGAAGATTCACGGTTCCCCCACCCCAACTTCCCCCAATGGCAATGGATCTGGTTGGGATTTAAAGCAAGAGATCTGAGTTACGAAGTCTTTCTAAATGTGAAATTTCATTAAGATCTGATCGCTCCTTCGTAAGTTAAAAGTACCTCATTTTTCCTATTTTTCAGAATCAACCCCCCCCCCCCAATTCCCCCAGAGAGTCAAGAGAAAGGGTCAAGAAAAGGTTTCTCTGGCCTTGATTTGACTAAACGGGGAAAAACAACGTAAGACACTGTCTCAGCTTATGGTAGGACGGACTCTCAAAGAATCTTCCTATACCTCCCATGTTAAACATTTGGAGTTTGCCTGACGTTCCTGAATTAGTGATTTTGGCGGTTTTTATGTCAATAGAAGTAAAAAAAAATCTGGTAAATATTTTGGCCTAATTAAATCTTAAAGCCGACAGTTATTTTTTTTATAATTCCAAAATAACCATAAAACCTGTTTCGGGTTTGCATTCTAGATTGCTATGCTTGACATTGTTGTTGTGGAGTATCAAAAAATACAGCAAAAACTTTTCTATTCAACAATCAGAAACTTATTTCTATAATATATACCTCCTGGCTGCGGTCCCTTCAAATACTTTACATATTTGTGTTCCGAAATAAAAAATTACCCTCAAAAGGTTAGATTGAGCTGTAATCGGAGCATCTAAGAATGCATAAATTACACCAAGGGACTAGCCACTTGGATTGTTAAGGAGCGATTCAATCAAGCATTAATTAGTTGTAACCTGTCTAAATAGAGTCAAGAGAAGAAGTAGGGTGCGGACACGAAACTGCCGGTTAATAAATATATAAGAAAATTGTATTGTATAAATAATTAAGAATAAGCTGTGTCTAATCCTAGAGATAAATTGAACACAGCACAAGGGCCGAATAAGAAGCAAATGTTTTATTTTAAAAAGAATGATTTATCGTTTTGGTTAATATTGTACTGCTAAAATAAATTCAGGACAAATTTATATATTGTAGTATAAGTACAATTTTGCATAGTCTTCTACTGAAATAAGAATTAAAGATATATAAAACGAGCTAATTACGACCACAGTAACATGGGAAAAAAAGAAATAAGCGAGGGCTCAATTTGCCAAACGTGCAGGCCCATCGTGAAAAGTTGAAATTAAATTATCGTGCTAGAGGCAGACCGCGTTTACTAAAATATTTGTTAGAAGGCTTAACGGTTGCTTCGGTTCACGACGAATCAAGTTCCAAAGAAATTAGAACAAATTCCCCTTTTGCGTTGAAAGTTATAACTTCTGGAAGAAATTTGGGGTCAGACCTACTAAAACACGCAAGCTGGATTGTGGATCTACCTTACCTTTTTGAAAATTATGAAAAGATCGTGATTCACCACATATAAGTTTTTTCTTTGTCTTTCATTGTAGGTCATTGATTTACTGCTATCAAAATTATTAGGATGGGGAATTATTCTGGGTTACAATTAATACAACTTGCACCTTAGTAATTCTTGATAATTGTCTTTTCTGCTATAGAGAAAGAATGTTCGATAATTTTTAAAGATATTTTCATCCCAAAACAACAGAACGCTCCGACGGTATCTGCTTAGGTTAGTTTAATTTCATTATTGTTAGTTTTACCAACAATTTAAAGCTTATATTGAATAATCGGCACTTCTTTCGCTATTTCTTTAGCAATCTCAACTTAGTACTCAAGTTCTGGCTCTTCTCTTGTCACATTTCACAGGTTATCTGTCACATTATTTTCAAACTACAGTTTAGACAAGACAAGATTTATTTCTACAAAACGGCTATCACAAGCCCAAAAGGGCCAAATTCGCACTTTAGTGTCAATAAAAAAAAAATGGTAAATGTCAATCAGTAACAAATATCATACCAGTTTAAACTCATGAAATTGCAATCAGTAAAAAAGTCAAACGATAAAAAGTCGTAAATTAAAACCGGGAAAACAAATTTAAACAAAATGAAAATTTAGTTTAACTAGCAAGAATTGTACAGTTTGCAATTACAAAATAAGCATTAAAACTACAAGTTAAAAGTGGAGTGAGAAGAGTGGAAAGTTATTAATTTAAGATTTCAACTATGTGAAGGATGAATGTTTCTATATCTTTCGGTGGAAACTCTTATTGGGGCAAGAAGGGGGATTTTTGTTGAAATAGAAAGTGGGGCAGTGGTGGATCCAGGGGGCCCCTTCCCCCTGACATAGTAGTAGATTTGTGGTTGGGACCACTTGTTCTGGTTCTGTTTGGGACGAAAATTATTTTATTTTTTTATTTGGTTTTTAATAATCAAGTTTTTAATAAGCTTTTAATTATTAAGGCTGTTTCTTTTTGCAAACATGTTTTAAACAAGGTTTCAGTTACTTGTTGCAGTCTCTGTTAGATTTTTATTAATGACACATGTCCCCAAAAAGTATTTAATTAAATTTAAGTTTATCAAGGGAATCTGTCCGTATTACCACAAATGCCAAATGGGAGGCGAAAATCTTCATTCGTAAGGAGGGGAGATTTAAAATTCTGACTTAATCTGCTGCTAATAGCAACATTAAAATCATTATATTTCTTTTTTTTTGTTCTATTTTTCCTGCTACACCATCAAACGAACTATTATTTAATGTTTAATCAACAATTAGTTCCAAAGAATGCATGGTACCAAAATATGGTAGGCTACTAATTTTCTTTTTGACAATACAAAGTTTAACTAACTCGCTATAGTCGCCAGAAGTGCAAATGCTACAAATTATGCAGAAAAGATTAAATATATTATTTTTTGCAGAGGGTGAAAAACCTTTTAATTGTTTTTATGGCGAGGTGGTTCTTAGTAACTTACTTTTTTTGTATCAATATTTCTAATTGTGGTGCGAGAGCAACACTTTGGTTTTGTCGTGGTTTTTCTTTTTTTTTTGTTCCTAGCACCCCGATTTCAGCTTATTCCTAGAAAGTGGTAAGGGTCTAACCTCTGCGATTTTACGGAAAGTGTGGACCTTAGGCTGGATTGATGAATATGACTTTACATTTTGGAAAGTTTCGTAGAACTCTTGCCTGGAGCCAAAAAGGATGGTTTTTGCTTGTCCTTGAGCCAGAGCCTATAGTGTGTGAAGTGAAGAGGAGTTGTATAGCCTATGTCAGAGAGGACTATCTGAAATTATGCAGCCAAGCTTTCGTTTCATCAAACCCTGTTTCTGCTTTCGAGTGGAAAGCTCCGTTCTAGCAGGCAAGCAGGCAGGCACCAGTTTCAAATTGAAGATGGACTAAAATCTATAAGTGTTAAATATATGCGACAGTTACCCTGCCCCACAGCCAATATATCTTCTTTGAGTGATAAATAGAAAAATTTAGAGAAGCAAAAAAGCGGCATTTTCCCACGGGTCCGAAAGTGCTGCTATTGTTTCTACCCATTTCTGTTCGTGATTTCAGCTGAGTTTATCATTCGGTTTTTCGCACTTGGGATTGCGGTAGAGAAATGGTATCAGATGTGCCTCTTAAACTTTAAAAATTCTCTCATTGCTAAAGAAATGAGAGTTTATCCTTTGCTCCTTTCTAAGTGATGACGTTAGAAAGTTGGCCTACGGCAAAAAAGTCAACTTTTGAACTAAGACAGATAGATTTTTTTTTGACGGCAGTCGATAGCTTTTGATGAGCTGATCAAAGTATATGTCATCCATTTTTTTGTACAAAAATTCCTTCATGAGATATACCAGTTTGAAAGTTTAAAGGGGTTGACAACTTCAGTAGTAAGGTACACACTGAAACCAAAAATAGGCCGATACCAATTGTGAGACATAGAGGGGAGTTGTAAGCAACAGTCGGCTGTTAGCTCATAATCATCCTCGACAATGAGGGGTTCGCAACTCTTACTAGTTGGTGTACCTATTTTTTGTTTCCGTTGTATTTGATGGTAAGACCAATTTGGTTCCAGTGGTAAGAGATGTAGGGGACTTGTAAGTAATAATCGGCTGTAAGGCTACAATCATCTTTAGCAATGAGGAGTTTGCAACTTTTGCGAGTCGGTGTACCTAGTACGTATTTTAGCATCCTTACAGATTAACAACTTCAGCGTTTAGTCGCAGCGAGGAAACAAAACCAAAGTGTTGCTTTCGCAACACTTTACTCGGCGAAGCCGAGCAAAGGTTGCCGCAACACCTCACGTTGCCCATGCAACGTAGATCTAGTTGACTTTAATTTCAATAGAACTCATCAATTTTAAATTAAATAAAAGTTCATGTCCACTACCTACGTACGACTTAGAAATTGTTTTAATTCCCTTTAAATTGCTGTTTTTTTCTTTGTCCACAAGCTTATCGGGGCAACCTTTTGTGTGCCCCTTCCTCCAAAAGAAAATCCTGGATCCACCCCTGACGTGGCGGGTGGGTAAATGTTCACTAGGGAAAAGAGAAGTAGTACAAGCCTTGTGCACGGTATTGTTGGCAAGACACAAGAAAATTTGTACTCTCATTTCCTTAAGGGTGACTAGATTTGCTCTCCGAAGAAGGGATATGTAAGGCCCTTTACCCTGTTTGAAAATAATTCTTAGACACGTTTATTGAACTATTTCTATTCTGTTCCACAATTCATTGGACAAGCCGGGATGGCAAGCAGAGAAACAGAAAAAACAGAAAAAAAATGTATTAATCCGAAAACGTTCAGAAATAAAATGAAAAAAAAAACAAGTTACTTAACTGAAAGTGAGGAGCGACATTAATGCTTAAAACAAGCAGAAATTATTCTGTATATTAAAAGGGTTTTTCCCTCCTCAACGGCCCCGCTCCTTACGCTAAAGTTTTTTGCTGTTTTAAAAAGAAAACTTGAGAAAAAGAGTTAAACTTTAGCGTAAAGAGCAAGGCGCTGAAGATGGAAAAGCCCCTTTGATGTACGGAGTAATTCCAGTTCGTTAATGTCGCTCCTTAATTTCAGTTTAAAAACTTCTTTTTTTTCATTTTATTTCCAACATAAAGCGAACTTGACAGTAGAGGTAATTTCAAACAGTTACTACAGAACTGTAGTAAGGAGCGACCCGGCTCAATAGTAACCATAACTCTAACAAACAGAATTTTGATACCAAGAAATACAACACAAGAATCACAATTTTATGCTGATTTCAAATATGCAAGTTTCATCATCCTGATTTTAAATATTTTAAGTTTCATCATCAATTTTAGTCTTACCCATCAAAAGCTACGAACCTGAGAAAATTTACCTTATTTTAGAAAATGTGGGGAAACACCCCCTAAAAGTCATTTAATCTTGAAGAAAATTACACCATTAGATTCAGCGTATCAGAGAACCTTACTGTACAAGTTTCAGGCTCCTATCTACAAAAATGAAGAACTTTGTATATTCTGCCAGAACACAAATCCCGGACACAGAACACGCATCTATGCGTGTTTTTTTTTTTTTTTTTTTTTTTTTTTTTTTTTTTTTTTTTTTTTTTTTTTTTCAGGGGTGATCGTATCGGCCCAGTGGTCTTAAAATTTTGCGATAGGGCTTATTCAAATGGAACTGAAAAGTTCTAGCGCCTTTCTAAGTGACAAAAAATTAGAGGGCACCTAGGCCCCCTCCCACGCTCATTTTTTCGAAAGGTCGTCTGATCAAAATCCTGATATAGCCATTTTATTCAGCATAGTTGTAAAACCTTATAACTATGTCTTTTGGGACGACTTACTCCCCCACAGTCCCCATGGGAGAAGCTGCAAGTTACAAACTTTGACCAGTGTTTGCACATAGTAATGATTATTAGGAAGTGTACAGACGTTTTCAGCGAGATTTTTTGGTTGAAAGGAGGGTTGAGAAGAAGGGGTGATGTTGGGGAACATCAAAAGAATCGCATTTTAATGCTGATTTTAAATATATAAATTTCATCAAGTTTACTCTTTTTTCCATAGAGAAATTTGTCATGGGGAGGAAAAATAGCCATGAAGGGGAGGGGGCAGGAATTTCTAGCATTATTTAAAAAAACAATGAAAAAATAAATATGAAAAAGTGTTTTCAACTGAAAGTAAGGACCAGCGTTAGAACTTAAAACGAACAAAAAATATTACAAATATAAGGGTTCATTTCCTCCTAATCCCTCACTCTTTACACTAAAGTATTTTTAGTAATTTCAACTATTTATTTTACGGCCTTTGTGATTCAGGGGTCATTCTTAAGGATTGAGACTTTAATTTAAGCTTTAGTGTAATGAGCGAGGTATTGACAAGTGGGCAAACCCCCCTCATATACGTAATAGAAACATGCGAATATAGAAGTTCGTTAGGTAAGCTAATTCGTAAGTTACGTATATCTTTACGAATGAAAACCATCGTAAAAAACTAAAAGCTCTAGTTTTAATTTTAATTCTAGTTTATCTAGTTTAATTTTAAGTAAAAAAAAAAATGGAGAGCAGCTGGGCCTCCTCTCCCGCTCATTTTTTTCTCAAAATCGTTCGATCAAAACTATGAGAAAGCCATTTAGCCATCAAATTCACTGATACCAAATTCAAATGCAACTGGAATGTTGTGACATTGATTTTGTATATCTTGTAATATTTTTAGGGGAAGAGGAATTATAGTATGAAAAGATTGGTCGTGACCGAGAATTTTGGTCTAACAAAAGGCTGCCAAATCTACAAAAATTTTATTTTGAGGCACTGTTACCAGAAATTGTCGACGGAAGGTTGCCAAGAAGTATGGAGATACAAGAACCGTTTATATAAATCCAACTGTACTAGGTATAGGTAGTTGTCATGTGTCATTACAGTCTTATCCGAATACAAATTCAGATATACAAATAAACAAGCAACACTAGAGCTTTAGAAATATTTTTTTAATGAACACGTATCGATAAATTAAATAAAACAAAAACAAGTTTTTTTTTTAACTGAAAGTAAGGAGCGACATTAAAACTTAAACGAACAGAAGTTACTTTGTATATGAAAGAGGCTGCTCCCTCCTCAACGCCCCGCTCTTTACGCTAAAGTTTTTTACTGTTTTAAAAAGTAGAGTTGAGAGAAAGAGTCAAACTTTAGCGTAAAGAGCGGGGCGTTGAGGGGGGAGCAGCCCCTTTCATATACGAAGTAATTTATATTCGTTTTAAGTTTTAATGTTGCTCCTTACTTTCAGTTAAAAACATGTCTTTTTATTTAATTTCTGAACGTTTTTGAACTAATGCATGTTTTGATTTTGGCTCTCCATAGATGAATAATTAAAACAAAATTTCATATTTATATGGCTTTCTCGTAGTTTTGATTGAATCACTTTGAGAAAGAAGGAGCGGGGGAGGAGGCTTAGTTGCCCTCCAATGTCTTGGTTACTTAAAAAGGCAACTAGAACTTTCAATTTTTTACGAAAGTTTTTGCTAGTAAAAGATATACGTAACTTACGAGTTAGCTTACGTAACGATCTTCTGTATTCCGTTAGTGTTAAATTTTAATGCTGCTCCTTAATTTCAGTTGAAAAAAAACCGTTTCATATTTATTTTTGTATTGTTCTATTTTGAAATAAGGCTAGAAAATCCTGTGCTCCCTTTAAGGAAATTTTCTTCCCCCATAACAAATTCCTCCATGGAAAGGTGCCCCAACATAACCCCCTGTTCTCAACCCCTCCCCCCAACCAAAAATCCTCCTGAAAACGTCTGCACACTTTCCAATAACCATTACTATATAAACACTGATGAAAGTTTGTAACTTTTAGCCCCTTCCACGGGGATTCTGGTGGAGAAAGTCGTCCCCAAAGACACATTTATAAGGTTTTTCCAACTATGCTGAATAAAATGGCTATCTCAGAATTTTGATCCGGTGACTGTGGGAAAATAATTAGCGTGTGAGGAGACCTAGGTGCCCTCCAATTTTTTTTTAGATCACTTAAAACGGGTACTATATACTTCATTTTTATATATAATTCACTTATATATAACTTCATTTCCGTTGGAATGAGCCCGCTCCCAACATTCTAAGACAACTGGTTCGATATGATCACCCCTGGAAAAAAATCCATATTTTTGCAGATAGGAGCTTAAAACTTCCACGGCAGGATTCCCTGATACGCTGAATCGGATGGGTGTAATTTTGGTTTTATTACTTTTAGCGGGTGTTTCCCTCTATTTTCTAAAATAAGGCAATTTTTCTTAGACTCGTAATTTTAGATAGGTAAAACTGATATATTTAAAGTCAGCATTAAAATGCGATTTTGTTCATGTAGCTATTGGTATCAAAAATCCGTTTTTTAAGAGTTTTGGTTACTATTGAGCCGGGTCGCTCCTTACTACAGTTCGTTACCACGAACTGTTTGATAAAATGAAATAAATTGGTTACTTTGCTGCGAGCAATTATTTAAATTTTATTTTTGTAAATAGGTCTGCATGAAGTAAAAACCCGAAACTATGTACTTTTCATTTGTAATTTCCACAATTTTTATACCGCGTCCTGGCAAATAATGATGACCAGACCACAGGCACACATCCAGAGGAGGGATTCACCTACCTTAACTTTGTAAAATGCTTAATTTTCTCAGCGAAATGTTTAATTTTCCTGTGTTTTCCTGGTATTTCTTTTGTAAGAGTTGAACCCCCCCTCCTCCCAAAAAAATCTCGAATAATAATTTCTCTAATTTTCTCCTCGAATAATAGTTCTTTTGCAAATAAATATTCCTATTTACTTGCCAAATTACGAAGAATGACAATGCAATAATCGTAATTTTCACTGAGGAACCCCTTGAGTTTAATGACGGCAGTGAAATCTGACAACATTGAGTGTTTGTCGATTTGCCGCGATTGAAAAAGAACTGAACAGAGAGTATAATTTCTGGACGTTCGCACGGCCTTAAGTTTTTATGTCAAAAATGCATGTGTCGTCTCACTCGATCAAACAGTTCGTGGTAACGAACTGTAGTAAGGAGCGACCCGGCTCAATAGTAAACGAAACTCTAAAAAACGGAATTTTGATGCTAAAAGATACATCAAAAGAATCGAATTTTCATTCTGATTCTAGATATATAAGTTTCATCAAATTCAATCTTTGTCATCAAAAGTTAAGAGCCTGATATTTTGCCTTATTTTGGAAAATAGGGGGAAACACACCCTAAAAGTCATAGAATCTTAACGAAAATCACACCATCGTGCTAAGCGAATAAGAGAACCATTAAGCAAAAATTTCAAGCTCCTATCTACAAAAATGTGGAATTTCGTATTTTTTGCCAGAAGAGAGATCACGGGTGCGTGTTTATTTGTTTTTTTTTTTTTTTTTTTTTTTTTTTTTTTTTTCCCAGGGGTCATCGTATCGACCAAGTGGTCCTAGACTCTCGCAAGAGGGCTCATTCTAACGGAAATGAAAAGTTCTAGTGCCCTTTTTAAGTGACCAAAAAAATTGGAGGGCACCTAGGCCCCCTCCCACGCTCATTTTTTTTCCCAAAGTCAACAGATCCACATTTTGAGATAGCCAATTTGTTCCGCATAGTCGAAAACCATATTAACTATGTCTTTGGAATGACTCACTCCCCCACAGTCCGTGGGGGAGGGGCTGCAAGTTACAAACTTTGTCCAGTGTTTACATAGAGTAATGGTTATTGGGAAGTGTATAGACGTTTTCAGGGGGATTTTTTTGGTTTGGGATGGGGTTGAGGGGAGGAGGCTATGTGGGAGGCTCTTCTCTTGAAGGAACATGTCATGGGGGAAGAAAAATTCAATGAAAAGTGCGCGGGATTTTCTAGCATTACTATAAAAAAGAAACAATGAATATATAAACACGAAAAATTTTTGCAACTGAAAGTAAAGAGTAGCATTAAAACTTAAAACTAACAGAGATTATTACAGAGGGGCTGATTTAGGTCTCTTTACTTTACAGAACATACAGAACATGAACTTTCCAATGCATGGGATAGGTTGCCCTCATATATTCTTGCTCAAAACTTTTGAGCAAAATTTTACATGGGAGGTTTTGCCACAAAAGTTCGTGCGAGACAAGGGCAGGGGGCACTAATCAAGATTTTCCCGTCGGTGCAAAGGGGGATTTCTTAGAGGGGGATTTTTCCGTGGTCAGGGGAATTTTCAGGTACTTTCCAGGGGAAATTTTATATGGGTGGATTTGCCAGAATTCCTGTGCATAAGTATTTTTATTTGTCTTGCTTCCTCTTTGAAAACTAAATTTTACAAGTGGAGACGTTCCGGCAGAATTGTCCGGATGAAATTTTATTCGACAACTTATGTCTATTCTATGTTCTAGGATTAATAGCAATTGGTGGTGTCATTATTATTGCAGAAATTCCTGCGATACGGAGAAGGCTGAAGGAGGCGATGATTCCAATTAAGGTTGAGCCGGAGCTTGTTGTGGAGTTTTCCGATAATGAGAATGAAGCTGTTTTCCTTAAGTCAATGTCTTACATTGAATTAACGAAGGATTAATTTGTTCTGTTTTTCTAGTTTTTCCCCCATTGAATCAATATGTCATTTTGGAAACTCATTGTCTATGAAAATTCTTATCTCAATGTTCGGATACTTAGTCTAATTTAACATATTATTTTCAATGGCAATCTTTAAATGAATGGGTTGTCGCTATGTGAGGCACGGAGGTGACCCCCTCCTCAAGGTTCCATAATTCCGCATTCATAACTTGATATTCTTTTTTTCATTCCAAACGATTACGTAATTCCCTTTTGATTAGTTTCATTTATAATATGTCTGTAATTCAATGCCTTATCTATGTAATTTCCCATTAATTTACACGTACAATTTATTTGTCTTGAGAAAGAGATGAAAATCAACTTTGTTTAAGATCTGTGTGTGTATATAAATAAAAACTAACTTTGGATTAAAACCCTATTGGAACTTGCCGTTAGAAAGCTAAGACTGAAAGTTGAGATGGATAATTTTAAAAAAGGTATTTTTGCTTCTGTTCGTATAGATTAACGCTTATAGTGTCATAAAAATATCAAGAAAACGGTTCTCTGGTCTTGCTTTAACTAAAACATAGTAAAAACAATGCAAGGCACTATTTTGGCATAAGTTCTATGTGTCAAAAATCTACGTGCCGTCCCACTTGATCAAACAGTTCGTGGCAACGAACTGTAGTAAGGAGCAACCCGGCTCAATAGTAACCAAAACTCTAAAAAATTGAATTTTGATATCAATAGCTACATCAAAAGAATCGCATTTTAATGTTGATTTTAAATATATAAGTTTCATCAAGTTTAGTCTTACCCATCAAAAGTTACGAGCCTGAGAAAATTTGCCTTATTTAGGAAAATAGGGGGAAACACCCCCTAAAAGTCGTAGGATCTTAACGAAAACCACACCATCAGATTCAGCGTATCAGAGAACCCTACTGTAGAAGTTTCAAGCTCCTATCTACAAAAATGTGGAATTTTGTATTTTTTGCCAGAAGACAAATCACGGGTGCGTGTTTATTTTATTTTTTTTTATTTTTTTTCCAGGGGTCATCGTATCGACCAAGTAGTCCTAGAATATCGCAAAAGGGCTCATTCTAACGGAAATGAAAAGTTCTAGTGCCCTTTTTAAGTGACCAAAAAAATTGGAGGCCATCTAGGCCCCCTCCCACGCTCATTTTTTCCCAATGTCAACGGATCAAAATTTTGAGATAGCCATTTTGTTCAGCATAGTCGAAAACCATAATAACTATGTCTTTGGGGATGACTTACTCCCCCACAATCCCTGGGGGAGGGGCTGCAAGTTACAAACTTTGACCAGTGTTTACATATAATAATGGTTATTGGGAAGTGTACAGACGTTTTCAGGGGGATTTTATTTTGTTTGGGGGTGGGGCTGAGGAGAGGGGGCTATGTTGGGTGATCTTTCCTTGGAGGAATCTGTCATGGGGGAAGAAAAATTCAATGACAAGGGTGCAGGATTCTCTAGCATTACTATAAGAAAACAATGAAAAATAAACATGAAAACGTTTTTTTCAAATGAAAGGAAGAAGTAGTATTGAAACTTAAAACGAACAGAGATTATTACGCATATGAGGGGTTCTAAAAATAATTTAGCATAAAGAGCGAGGTATTTAGGAAGAGATAAATACCTTGCTCTTTATGCTAAAGTATTTTTAGTAATGTCAACTATTTATTCTACGGCATTTCTGACTCAGGGTTCATTCTTAAAGAGTTGGGACAAAAATTAGGATTTAGTGTAAAGAGCGAGGTATTAACGAGGGTACAAACCCCCTCGTATACATAATAAAAATATAAGGTTATGAAAGTTTGTTACGTAAGTTAATTATTAAGTTACGTATATTTTTTACTAATAAAAACGTTCGTTAAAAATTAAAAGTTCTAGTTGCCTTTTTAAGTAACCGAAAAAATGGAGGGCAACTAGGCCTCCTTCTCTACCCCTTATATCTCAATATCGTCTGATCAAAACTAAGAGAAAGCCATTTAGCAAAAAAAAGAATTAATATACAAATTTCATTTTAATAATTTATGTGCGGAGAGCCGAAACCAAACATGCATTAATTAAAAACGTTCAGAAATTAATTAAAAAAAAACTAATTTTTTTAGCTGAAAGTAAGGAGCGACATTAAAACTTAAAACGAACAGAAATTACTCCGTATATGAAATGAGTTGTCCCCTCCGCAATCCCTCGCTCTTTACGCTAAAGCTTTTAATTGTTTTAACAAGAGCTAAGAGCTCATATGGCACTTGTGACGAGGTCGGAAGAGCCGAGAGCTCATATGGTACGAGGTCGGAAGAGCCAAGAGCTCATTTGGACGAGGTCGGAAGAGCCAAGAGCCAAGAGCTCATTTGGCACTTGTGAGAAGGTCAGAACCTAAAGTTAAACTTTATAGCACAAGATCCTTCTAAATATCAAATTTCATTAAGATCTGGTCACCCTTTCGTAAGTTACAAATACCTCAATTTTCAAAATTACCTCCCCCCTCCCAATTCCACCAAAGAGAGCAGATCCGGTCCAGTTATGTCAGTCACGTATCTTAGACAGGTTTCTATTCTTCCCATCCAGTTTCATCCTGATCTCACCGCTTTAAGTATTTTCTAAGATTTCCGGTCCCCCCAACTGACCCCCCCCCCAATTACGTTTGATCCGGTTGAGATTTAAAATAAGATATCAGAGTTACGAGGTCCTTCTAAATATGAAGTTTCATGAAGATCCGATCACTCATTCGTAAGTTAAAAATACGTTATTTTTCTTATTTTTCAGAATTACCCCCCCCCCCCCCGCAATTGAGCGGATCCGTTCCAATTATGTAAATTACGTATGCAAGACTTTTGCTTATTTTTCCAACCAAGTTTCATCCCAATCCTTCCAATCTAAGGGTTTCCCATCATTTTAGGTCTCCCCACCCCAAACTTCCCCCAATGTCACCAGATCCGTTCAGGATTTAAAATAAGAGCTTTGAGCCACGATATCCTTCTAAAAATCAAATTTCATGGAGATCCAATCACCCATTCGTAAGTTAAAAATACCTCACTTTTTCTAATTTTTCAGAATTAACCCCCCCCCCCAACTACCCAAAAGAGAGCGGATCCGTTCCGTTTATGTCAATCATCTATCTAGGACTTGTGTTTATTTTTCCCACCATGTTTCATCCCGATCCCTCCACTCTAAGTGTTTTCCAAGTTTTAGGTTTCCCCCTCCCAACTCCCCGCCCCCATCACCAGATCCGGTCGGGATTTAAAATAAGAGCTCTAAGACACGATATCCTTCTAAACATCAAATTTCATTGAGATCTGATCACCCGTTCGTAAGTTGAAAATACCTCATTTTTCTAATTTTTAAGACTTACTCCCCCCTCCCAACTACCCCAAAGAGAGCAAATAAGTTCCGATTATGTCAATCATGTATCTGGGACTTGCGCTTATTTTTCCCATCAAGTTTCATCCCGATCCCTCTACTCTAAGTGTTTTCCAAGATTTTAGGTTTCCCCCCTCCAACTCCCCCCAATGTCATCAGACCCAGTCGGGATTTAAAATAAGAGCTCTGAGACACAATATCATTCCAAACATCAAATTTCATTAAGATCCAATCACCCGCTCATAAGTTAAAAATACTTCATTTTTTCTATTTTTCCGAATTAACCGGCCCCTTCTCCCCCCCCCCCAGATGGTCAAATCGGGAAAACGACTATTTCTAATTTAATCTGGTCCGGTCCCTGATACGCTTGCCAAATTCCATCGTCCTAGCTTACCTGGAAGTGCCTAAAGTAGCAAAACCGGGACTTTAGGTTTTCCCCCTCCAACTCCCCCCAATGTCATCAGATCCGGTCGGGATTAAAAATAAGAGCTCTAAGACACAATATCATTCCAAACATCAAATTTCATTAAGATCCAAATACCCGCTGATAAGTTAAAAATACTTCATTTTTTTCTATTTTTGCGAATTAACCGGGCCCCCACTCCCCCCCCCAGATGGTCAAATCGGGAAAACGACTATTTCTAATTTAATCTGGTCCGGTCCCTGATACGCTTGCCAAATTTCATCGTCCTAGCTTACCTGGAAGTGCCTAAAGTAGCAAAACCGGGACCGACAGACAGACCGACAGACCGACAGACAGACCGACAGACCGACAGACAGACCGACAGAATTGGCGACTGCTATATGTCACTTGGTTAATACCAAGTGCCATAAAAAAGTAGAATTGTGGCAAAGAGTCAAACTTTAGCGTAAAGAGCGAGGGATTGCGGAGGGGACAACTCATTTCATATACGGAGTAATTTCTGTTCGTTTTAAGTTTTAATGTCGCTCCTTACTTTCAGCTAAAAAAATTAGTTTTTTTTATTTAATAACATTTAAAAACAAATGTGATGCGTACAGGTTTGAAAGTTCCATTAAGCAGATGCGTGTTCACTGTTACCTATTGTTAATCCAGTTTATTCATTGGTTACATGACTTAAACAGACAACAGAAAAAAGAAACTTACTTGGAGTATCAAATTATGTCACTGACATGAACGGTTATGGGAAGGGAGAGAAATAATAGCTTTTTATAATGCTTCAAAATTAGCGGCTCGTTTAGTTCTCTTTACATTACGCAACATAATGAGAGTTTCCCAAGCACGATGTAGGTTGCCCGCATACGTTCTTGCTCAAAAGTTTAATTTTTAATCACGATACTTAGAAATTTAGAGGTTTAATTTTTATACAAAATCTAGCATTTCTACAAAAGGAGTATCACCTCTTCAGCACCCACACTGTAGACTAAGCTTAGCCAAAATCAATCCTTCCAAGAGAGGTTGGGTTAGGGGGTAAGCCCCCTCCACGTTCTGCATACTGATCTAAAGGGCCTCCTAGAGAAGGCTTAAATATATGGGCCTAATAAAAAAGTTGCTTATTTGAAGTATTGAATTCTATAGCTAGCATAAGTGGACACGGAAACTGACAACAAAATAGCTTTTTTTGCTTCAAAATTAGTGACTGATTTAGGTCCCTTTACACAACATAATGGGAGTGTCCCAAGCACCAGGTAGGCTGCCCCACACACGTTCTAGCTCAGATTTAATTTCTATGTAAAAATATATCATTTTTATAAAAGGAGGGGAGCATCACCTCTTCAGCAGCCACACTGTAAGCTTCGCCCAATTCGATTTTCCCAAGAGAGGTCGAGTTACGGGGTAAGCCCCCCTCCACGTTCTGCATATTGATCTGAAGGGCCTCCTAGAGAACGCTTAAAAATATGGGCCTAACAAAAAAGTTGGATTATTTCAGTTTATTGGCTATACCACCTAAACGGAGCAAAAAAGTTACTTATTTGAAGGATTGAACACTGCAGCTGACATGAGCGGACTTGGAAACTGACAGTAATAATAACTTTTAATAATGCTTCGAAATTATTGACTGATTTAGGTCTCTTTACTATACAAAACATAATAGGAGTTTCCCAAGCATGAGGTAGACTGCCCTCATACATTCTTGCTCAAATGTTTGATTTATACGTTCATTTTTTGTAATTTTTAACAATGTTACTTAGATGAATGGGAGTGCCACTATGGGAGGCACGGGGTAACTCCCCCACCCCTTCTCAAGGTTCCAGAATTCTTCATTCGTATCCGTTATTTGTTAGAAGGTTAAAAATCTGGGCCTAACAAAAAAGTTGGATTATTTCAGTTTATTGGCTATATCACCTAAACGGAGCAAAAAAGTTGCTTATTTGAAGTATTGAATTCTATAGCTAGCATAAGTGGACACGGAAACTGACAATAAAATAGCTTTTTTTGCTTCAAAATTAGTGACTGATTTAGGTCCCTTTACACAACATAATGGGAGTGTCCCAAGCACCAGGTAGGCTGCCCCACACACGTTCTAGCTCAGATTTAATTTCTATGTAAAAATATATCATTTTTATAAAAGGAGGGGAGCATCACCTCTTCAGCAGCCACACTGTAAGCTTCGCCCAATTCGATTTTCCCAAGAGAGGTCGAGTTACGGGGTAAGCCCCCCTCCACGTTCTGCATATTGATCTGAAGGGCCTCCTAGAGAACGCTTAAAAATATGGGCCTAACAAAAAAGTTGGATTATTTCAGTTTATTGGCTATACCACCTAAACGGAGCAAAAAAGTTACTTATTTGAAGGATTGAACACTGCAGCTGACATGAGCGGACTTGGAAACTGACAGTAATAATAACTTTTAATAATGCTTCGAAATTATTGACTGATTTAGGTCTCTTTACTATACAAAACATAATAGGAGTTTCCCAAGCATGAGGTAGACTGCCCTCATACATTCTTGCTCAAATGTTTGATTTATACGTTCATTTTTTGCAATTTTTAACAATGTTACTTAGATGAATGGGAGTGCCACTATGGGAGGCACGGGGTAACTCCCCCACCCCTTCTCAAGGTTCCAGAATTCTTCATTCGTATCCGTTATTTGTTAGAAGGTTAAAAATCTGGGCCTAACAAAAAGTTGGATTATTTCAGTTTATTGGATACATCCCTTTAACACGACAAAAAAGTTACTTATTTGAAGTAACGAATTCTACCACTGACATGAGCGGACATGGAAACTGACAATATTAATAGCTTTTTATAATACTTCAAAATTTGTGACTGATTTAGGTCTCTTTAATTTAAACAACATAATGGCAGTTCCCCAAGCATGAGGTAGGCTGCCCTGCATACGTTCTTGCTCAAAAGTTCAATTTTTTAATTACGATACTTAGAAATCTAACGATTTAATTTTTATGTAAAAATCTACCATTTCTACAAAAGGAGGGGTGTATCACCTCTTCAGCATCCACATTTTAAGCTTGGCCCAAATCGATTCTTCCAAGAGAGAGCGGGTTACGGGGTAAGCCCCCCTCCTCGTTCTGAATATTGATCTGAAGGGCCTCCCAAAGAAAGCTTAAAAATATGGGCCTAACAAAAAAGTAGAAATAGTTTTTGGGTTGTTCAAAATTATTTTTTCTCGTTATTTGATAGGACTAATGGAAGGAGATTTTATTTTCAGTCAACGGGAAGCGGCTGGAGGTAATATCTGAAAAGGACATTTTATTGCCGGTCAAAGAAGAATAGGTGCGAGAGGTAACATTTGCAATGGATGAAGTTACATTTGTGAAAAGTGTAGTAAAAACCGATTGGCCGATGATCCCATATATGTGTAAACAATAATCAACATTGATTTAAGATTAAAACAGTTTTTATATTTATTCTATTTTTATATTATTTTAATGGATTAGAACAGGAAAGCGATATATTTTCCAGGAAATGTTATTATCATCGGAAGGCAATTCTATCAAAATTCTAGCGCAATCCTATGGTATGATTTATGGAGTGACGGGTATCGATTTTGTTGGCCCCGAAAAGGAGTCATTACAATTTTTGGAGATAGAGACATGTTTGATTGACCATCAATAGAATATGCCTGTACAGCAAGCATCTCAAATCACCATAGTATGCATATTCTTGGAATGATGCCAAAAAAGACACCCTGAAACAAATCACTGATAGCATTCATCATATATTGAATTGAGAAATCGACTACGCAATACACTTCTTACGATGTAGTGACGGTTAACATCACTTGGCCAGCGTCCCAGAAACAATACAATAATTGCCTGGAAATCTGAGAACATAAAATTATCGATGACTTGTTGGCTCAGCCGAAAAAAGTGTTGTTCTTTTACCACAGAATATGACTGGTCTCACGTTCGATTCATACATCAGACATAAATTTCATGAAATGAATGGAAAATTGTTTAGAACAGAAAAAATGCGTCTTTGGGAAAGAAAAAATGTCACCATCAACAACTATATTTAACAATAACGCCGTCTATGAGTTTGGTTATGAAGATGGCAGTATTGGGGGAATGGCCGCTAAACCTTCTTCATGATCTTAAGCCAAGTAAGGAAGAAAAGATTAGGGGGTACCTGTGCACCATGACGTATTGACCCCAAACCACTTCCTTGACCTTGCTTTTGGCAGAAAAATGCACAGTTCCACACTTTTGAATATAGGAGCTTGAAACCTCAAGAGAAGCGTTCATTGATATGCTGAATTTAATAATGTGATTTTCATTAAGATCACTTAATTTTCTGGGGACGTTTTCCCCCTTTTCAAAAACTGGGCAAATATTTTCAGGCTCGTAAATTTTGATTGGTAGCAATAAACTTGATAAATTTTATATACTTCGAATAAGCATCAAAATTCGATGCTGTTGATATATGCGCTGTAAATTAAGTCTCGTTTGTAGAGATTCCCTTACTATTGAGCCACATCACTTCTTACCTACAGTTCGTTACGATTAACTATTATATAATTTGGGGTCTTTTCATAGCGCTTTCGTCGGAATACAGTATCTTACACAGAAAACATAAGTGTCGGTTTTTATAGGTCCTCCTGACTCGAGGTCAAGATTAAGTCTCCATGAAAAGGCCTTTTTTTAATATTTTTGATGAGCAAGACTACTCTTGCTTAGGAGAACTGAAAATCCGAGTTTGTAGTCACAATACTTGAATGGTATCCTAGCTTAGCAGATAGGAAACAAAGAAAAAAACTCCAAACAAATGGTTTTCTCAACCTTTAGTAAAAAATGTAAGATGCATTCTTAATTTCTTTAAAATTTGTTATGCATAGAATCAATTTCATCAAAATATTTATGCGCAATCTAACGATTATTGAGAATCGAATATTTTTTTTTTAATTCAGTTTGACTGACCCCATTCAAAAATGTACTAAAAAACATTCTTTATGCGCGACATGAATTTTTTTTTACCAGATGTTTGATGCACCCAAATATGAACCAATGCCGTATCATCTTTTTAATTTATCTCCGTTTTTTGTGCGCTATTCGTCGATTTCGCAATTTAACCATCAAAAAAATAAGCTGTAACTTTGATTGCGAAAATAAAACTGCATGGCACATGGTCCTAAAAGCGCAATTACCTTTTTTTAGAGGAGGTTTCAACTGTAGAGAAGGAATCAACACGTCTGTTAGATTTCTGGTTGTGCGCAGAGATCACATAAATGAAGTTTCAAAGGGTATACGTCTACTATGCATGTAGTCAATAACTTTCATCTCCTTGAATTCATTTACCTTTGTCCTCATAAAAGGACGTTCGGAAGTTTTTAGAAATCCATAAAAGTTTTTTTTTTTTTATTGTTTTTGTTTGATTATTTCTTTTTTTGCCTTCGTATTTTTTGTGGCAATGACCTAGTGGGCTTTTTACGTCAAACATATGTTCATATGTACATATACATAACCGACATTTAAAGAGTAATTTGATGTAGATCAAATCCCTATTTTGAACTGTTTTACTTTCGTAATTTGATATAAAGTAGTCCCCAAAAGGGCCATTTCTTTTTGTCGATTCAAAACTTATATTCTTAAGCCTTTCGGCCAAGATCTAATCTGACACTTAAAGACTATTTTGATATAAATTAGTCCCCAAAAGGGCAAAAACTTTTTTTTAATCGATTAAAACTTATATTCTTAAGTCTTTCGGCCTAGAGAGCCCCCAATGCAAAAGAAGATTTAGAAAAAAATATTTTAGAAATATTATATTATATTTTAGAAAATATTTTAATATTTAGAAAAATATATCAAGAGACTTTTTTTTCTCCATACGACTTAAAACTACTAGTTCCTGGGCCAAGGATTCCCTTCTGCAAAAATGTGGGCTGAGGGGCAAGTCAACTGAACCAATGGGCCTTTAATGAGCAAAACAAATTGTGAGACACAAATTCAGTGGTATTGGTTCTTAGTGCAAAATAATGTTCCTAAGTTTTTGTTCGCTGATCTACTTGGAAACTCCAGGAGTTTTAGACAGGGTCCAAAGGAAATTCCATTAAGACGAATTCAGAATACAGTTCTGCTGTGTTGATTTTTGAGAAGGAAAAAAAAACGAGTAGAACTACTTTTTCTATATGACTATATCATTCATTTATTTAAACAAACACAAAATTACAACAAAATGGTTCATTAAAAGATCATATTAATAAAATGGAAGCATTGAGGACTATTAATCTAGCTTAACGTTAATACCCATGGGTGTATGCAGGATTTCGCCTAACGGGACTGAACATTTGAGCAAAAAAAGACATGCATAATAATAATTTATCAATGCTTAGGACCCTTAAGTATATTTTTTCAACCTCGTCTATGTAAAACCTATACTTTATATTTGGACAAAGGTTACAAAGATTACAATGTTACAAAGGCAAAAGACGACCTAGGTTGACCTAAATCCACCAGATACGACATTAATAACAGCGTTAATAATACCGAAAGTCAAGGAATATGTCCTGGATTAAAGAATAAACAGCCATCTTGAATATTTTAGGTAAATTAAATAAAAAAAACAAGTTTTTTCAACTGAAAGTAAGGAGCGACATTAAAACTTAAAACGAACAGAGATTACTTCGTATATGAAAGGGGCTACTTCCTCATCAACGCCCCGCTCTTTACGCTAAAGTTTGAGTCTTTCTCTCAACTCTGCTTTTTGAAACAGTAAAAAACTTTAGCGTAAAGAGCGGGGCGTTGATGAGGAAGCAGCCCCTTTCATATAAAAAGTAATTTCTGTTCGTTTTAAGCTTTAATGTCGCTCTTTACTTTCAGTTGAAAAAACTTGTTTTTTTATTTAATTTCTGAACGTTTTTGAATCAATGCATGTTTTGATTTTGGCTCTCCGCAGAGAAATAATTAAAACAAAATTTGCATTTTTTTTTTTTTTTTTTTTTTTTTTTTTTTTTTTTTTTTTTTTTTTTTTTTTTTGCTGAATGGCTTTCTCATAATTTTGATTGAATGATTTTGAGAAAAAAAAGAGCGGGGGAGGAAGCCTAGTTGCCCTCTATTTTTTTGGTTAATAAAAAAGGCAACTAGAACTTTTAATTTTTTACGAATCTTTTTATTAGTAAAAGATATACGTAACTTATAAACTAGCTTACGTAGAGAATTTTTTATTCTCATGTTTTTATTACACGTATGAGAGGGTTCGCCCCCTCGTCAGTACCTCTCTCTTTACACTAAATCTTAAATTTTGGCCCAATTCATTAAGAATGACCCCTGAATCACAAAAGCCGCAAAATAAATAGTTGACATTACTAAAAATACTTTAGCGCAAAGAGCGAGGTATTAGGAGGAGGTGAGCCCCTCATATGGGTAATAATTTCTGTTCGTTTTAAGTTTTAATGCTGCTCCTTACTTCCAGCTGAAAAAAACTTTTTCCTATTTATTTTTTCATTGTTTTTTTCAAAATAATGCTAGTAAATCCTGCGCTCCCTTCATGGAAATTTTCTTCCCCCATGACAAATTCCTCGATGGAAAGTTCCCCCAGTATATATCCCTCTTTTCAACCCCTCCCCCAACCAAAAAATCCTCCTGAAAACACCTGTACACTTACCAATAACCATTACTATATGTAAGCACTGGTCAAAGTTTGTAACTTGTAGCCCCTCCCGCGGGGACTGTGGAGGAGTAAGTCGTCCCCAAAGACATAGTTATAAGGTTTTTCGACTACGCTGAATAAAATGGCTATCTCATAATTTTGATCCGTTGACTTTGGGAAAATAATTAGCGTGGGAGGGGGCCTAGGTGCCCTCCAATTTTTTTGGTCACTGAAAAAGGGCACTAGAACTTTTCATTTCCGTTAGAATGAGCCCTCTCGCAACATTCTAGGACAACTGGGTCGATACGATCACCCCTGGGAAAAAGAAGAAGAAAAAAAAAATAAAATAAACACGCATCCGTGATCTGCCTTCTGGCAAAGAATACAAAATTCCACATTTTTGTAGATAGGAGCTTGAAACTTCTACAGTAGGGTTCTCTGATACGCTGAATCTGGTGGTGTAATCGTTAAGATTCTATGACTTTTAGGGGGTGTTTCCCCCTATTTTCTAAAATAACACAAATTTTCTCAGGCTCGTAACTTTTGGAGCGTAAGACTAAACTTGATGAAACTTATATATTTAAAATCATCATTAAAATGCGATTCTTTTGATGTAGCTATTGTTCTCAAAATTCCATTTTTTAGAGTTTTGGTTTCTATTGAGCCGGGTCGCTCCTTACTACAGTTCGTTACCATGAACTGTTTGAAAATTAAAAGCTGACCTTTGATTTTTGTCCAAGAACTTAAAAATTTGTAGTCTAGCTCTTGTGTTTTAACTAACTAAAAAAATTATCCAAATAAAAATCTTTCAAAGAAAAGTAAATAGCATTATTAAAACCTAAATCAAGCAGAAATAAAGTTATATCACAACTCAGACTTAAAGACAAGAGCTAAGAGCTCATATGGCACTTGTGACGAGGCAAGAAGAGCTAAGAGCCAAGAGCTCATATGGTATGAACACTAACAAAAATCTACGAACCAACTGATTGATTTAGAAGGAAAATCAGAGGCTTAATGCCGGTCGGGATTTAAAATAAAAGCTCTGAGTCACGATGTCCTTCTGAATATCAAAATTCATTAAGATCCGATCCCCCACTCGTAAATTATACCTCTTTTTAAACCTCTTTTTTATAATGAATTTATTAATTATATAATTAATAAATTTTATTATTTATATAAAATGTATTTTTATATTTCCTCTATCTTTAGCCCCCCAGATGGTCGAATCTAGGAAAACAACTTTATCAAGTCAATTTGTGCAGCTCCCTCACACACCTTCCAATTTTCATCGTCTCAGCACGTCCAGAAGCACCAAGCTCGCCAAAGCACTAAACCCCTCCCCCAACACCCCGAAAAAGAGCGAATCCAGTACGGTTACGGCAATCACGTATCTACAACACTTGCTTATTCCATCCACCGAGCTTCATCCCGATTCCTCCACTCAAAGCGTTTTCCAAGATTTCCGATTTCCCCCTCCAACTCCCCCCAATATCAGCAGATCTGGTCGGGATTTGAAATAAGAGCTCTGAGACATGAATTCCTTCTAAATATCAAATTTAATTAAGATCTGGTCACCCGTTTCTAAGTTAAAAATCCCTCAATTTTTCTAATTCTTCCAAGTTAACACTCCCCAGCTGCTCCAAAAAGAACGGATCCGTTCCAATTATTTCAATCACGTATCTAAAATTTGTGCTTAATCTTCCCATCAAGTTTCATCCTAATCTCTCCACTATAAGCGTTTTCTAAGATTCCTGTTTCACTCCTCCAAGCCCTATGTCCCCATATCCAATTCGAGTCGAAAAAAAAGCATCTGAGACATAAGATCTTTCTATATATCAAGTTTCAGTAAGATCCGATCACCTATTCGTAAGATAAAAAATGCCCCAATTTTCACGTTTTCTAAGAATTACAATTTCCCCCTCCAAATCCCCCCAATGTCACAGGATCTAGACGGAATTTGAAATAAGAGCTTTAAAGCACAAGATCCTTCTAAATATCAAATTTCATTAAGATCTGGTCACCCGTTCGTAAGCTACAAATACCTCATTTTTCCGAATTAACCCCCCCTGCAACTCCACCAAAGAGAGCGGATCCGGTCCGGTTATTTCATTCCCCCCAATGACGGTGGATCCAGTTGAAATCTAAAATAAGAGATCTGAGTTACGAGGTCCTTCTAAATATGAAGTTTCACGAAGATCCTATCACTCCTTCCTAAGTTAAAAATGCGTCATTTTTTCTAATTTTTCAGAATTAATCCTCCCCGCCCAATATATCGGATCCGTTCCAATTATGTCAATCACATATCTAAGACTTCTGCTTATTTTCCCCACCAAGTTTTATCCCGATCCCTCCACTCTAAGCGTTTTCCAAGATTTTAGGTTCCCCCCAAACTCCCCCAATGTCACCAGATCCGATAGGGATTTCAAATAAGAGCTTTGAGACACGATATCCTTCTAAATATCAAATTTCATTGAGATCCGATCACCTGTTCGTAAGTTAAAATACCTCATTTTTTAATTTTTCAGAATTAAACCCCCCCCCCCAACTACCCCAAAGAGAGCGAATCCGTTCCGGTTATGTCAATCATGTGTCTAGGACTTTTGCTTATATTGCCCACCAAGTTTCATCCTGATCCCTCCACTCTAAGTGTTTTCCAAGATTTTAGGTTTCCCCTCCGAAATCCCCCCAACCCCTCAATGTCACCACATCCGGTTGGGATTTAAAATAAGACCTCTGAGACACGATATTCTTCCAAACATCAAATTTCATTGAGATCTGATTAACCGTTAATAAGTTAAAAATACTTCATTTTTTCTATATTTTTTTCGAATTGACCGCCCCCCCCACCCCCACCCCCAGATGGTCAAATCGAAAAAATGATTTAATTTCTAATTTAATCTGGTCTGGTCCCTTATACGCCTGCCAAATTTCATTGTCCTAGCTTACATGGAAATGCCTAAAGTAGCAAAATCGGGACCGACAGAATCTGCGATTGCTATAGATAGATAGATAAGTGTATTTCAAAAACCCGTGGGCCATATACACACAAAATATAAATAAATAACAGACAAGCAAGGAAATTAACAACAGTACGAACACGCACAAAAAAAAACAGAATTCGACGCAAAAAGTACCTAATCTAACTACAAAAGAAATTAATCATATAAAACTTTTTCTTCTTATTAAAGATTTTTCTATATATACTCCCACTCGAAATATTGTGGTTGGGTTACTATTTTGTAGAATACCCGGGAGCATCAAATTAATCCCATGCAAATAAATTTCCCGTAAATCCAAGAGCACCGGGCATTTCCGGAGAAAATGATCCAAGTCTTCATCATCATCTTTACAAAGAGGACAAAGATACCGCCTATCAGGACTAACTATCATTTTATTTTTGTCGAACGTTTTTTGCCTGTTCTGGATTGGAAGACAATTTGCCCTAAGCTGAATCCAACGACGTAGAATCATAGCCGGTAAATTAAGTTTAAAATAAACTTCCTCCCCAAAACTAGGTTTTGCCTGATTATAATGTTGTAGGGTTGTAGAATCAAGAACCAGCCCTTGCCAATGCTGAATTTCCTGACTCTCTAATATAAATCGTACCTGGCTTTCTAAATTTGCTGGTACATCGCGAGAGCAAAGACCATTATTCCATAAATAAGGCATTCCTACTTTTTCTAGTAATGATTTAATTTGGGATGGCCACGAGGTTTTTAAACCACATTTCAACATCTCTTCATATGCCACTCTTACTAGTCTATCTTCATTACTCTTAGTTAACTTCAACCAGAATCTAAGCATTAAAATATACCTACGTAGCTTTAAAGAAAACAGGCCCATATCACCTTTCAGAATCTGTGAATGAGTTGTCTGATGTAAACCAAACACTCTTTTATAATACTGGAGCTGAAGGGACTCCAGTTGCTGCACCGTTTCTCCACTCCATATCTCTGCTCCATATTCTATTACGGGTATAATTTTTGTGTTAAATATTCTTTTATGCATTTTTAGGTTTTTGATCCCCATTATCGTCGGGTTTCTAAATATAGCTGACATGGCCACCCTACCTCTCTTAATTATTTCATCAACATGACTCCTTAGGCTTCCATTATCCGATAAGATAAAGCCTAAATATTTTATTCTTTTACTTATAAATAGTTCCTTATTATTAAATTTAAACGTATATTTTTCATCGTCCCCAACCTTCCTTTTTTTAAAAATAACAAGTTCGCTCTTTTCAGTATTCAGCCTTAACTTTTTTATATGCAAATATTCTTCTATGAGATTCAAAAGAGTCTGTAGATCTTGCGGTTTATTAGCCACCAAAGCAATATCATCTGCAAATAATAAGAGAGATAGTTTTTGAGTCCCTAGGCTAACTTTCGGAGCCCATCTATTCTCTAGAAAATTAACAACATCATTAATAAAAATATTAAACAACTTAGGTGAAAGGGTGCTGCCCTGTTTTACTCCCCGCTTAATATCAAAAAGCTTCGAAAACCTATTACCAACTTGAATGATTCCACTCACACAAGTATACATGCTCACTATCAATCTAACAAATGAATGGGGAAGGCCAATATTTAGCATGGCATCCTTCAATAACCCTCTGTCGACACTATCAAAAGCCTTATGGAGATCCAGAAATCCCACATAAAGACAAGTTTTACCCTTTCCATATTTATCTATTAATGCCTTTAAAATAAACACACTATCTGTCGTCCCATACCCTGTCCTGAAACCTCCTTGTTCCTCATGTATTAAATTATTTGTATTTAACCAATTGGAAAGCCTGGTATCTAATATTTTCTCCAAAACCTTACTTAAAGCAGGGACAAGTGCTATTAAACGATAATTTTCATGAGCCTTCGGGTTTCCTCTCTTAAAAAGTGGTATAAACAATGATGTCTTCCAAGCGCTTGGCCATTGCCCTGACCTTAACACCTTATTACAAAGAAGAACAATTATCGGTATCAAAATGGAAAGAAAATTCTTAAATAACAATATTGGTATACCATCAACACCCGCAGCAGTACCACCTTTTAACTTCTTAAATATTGACTTAATCTCTTGGCCATTCACATCACCCACTAAATCGTAATCATGTTCTCTCATTGGATAAATAACCATCTCTGGGGTATGCGCTACCTCCTGAAGATCTGCACAAACACCTTCTAAATTATTTAGGTAATCAGGCCATGAATCAGCTTCCGGAACAGCCTGGGTATTAACATTTCTCCTTCCACTATCATTCTTTATATAGCCCCAAAACTTTTTAAAATCTTTATTTCTAAAATCATCAGCGATATCCAGTTTCTTCTTATGCTCGTACTCTTTTTTTTTTCTTTTTATTAAACTTTTATATTCTCTTCTTTTATCTTTATAATTAGCCAATTTTAGACTTTGATCTTCCACGCTATCAAATTCATGTCAAATTCATGGTTAATACCAAGTGCCATAAAAAAAAATTACTACATAAGAATAAATCGAACCCAAAACGGAACCCAAAAACAATTAATATAAACCCAATTACTATAGAACCCAAAAACAATTACTATAAGGAATAAATCGAACCCAAAACGGAACTAAACAAGAGCTAAGAGCTCATATGGCACTTGTGACGAGGCAAGAAGAGCTAAGAGTCAAGAGCTCATATGGTATGAGCTTTAACAAAATTCTAAGAATCAATAGATTGATTTAAAAGGAAAATCAGAGGCTTAAGGCCGATCAGGATTTAAAATAAGAGCTCTGAGTCACGATGTCCTTCTAAATATCAAAATTCATTAAGATCCGATCACCCACTCGTAAGCTATAAATACCTATTTTTTCTAATTTTTCCTCTCCCTTTAGCCCCCCAGATGGTCGAATCTGGGAAAACTACTTAATCAAGTCAATTTGTGCAGGTCTCTGACACGCCTACCAATTTTCATCGTCCTAGCACGTCCAGAAGCACCAAACTCACCAAATCACTGAATCCCTCCCCCCAACTCCCCCAAAGAGAGCGAATCCAGTATGGTTACGTCAATCACGTATCAAAGACATTTGCTTATTCTATCCACCAAGCTTCATCCCGATTCCTCCACTCCAAGTGTTTCCAAGATTTCCCCCTCCAACTCCCCCCAATGTCACAGGATCTGATCGGAATTTAAAATTAGAGCTTTAAAGCACAAGATCCTTCTAAAAATCAAATTTCATTAAGATCTGGGCAATCTTTCGTAAGTTACAAATACCTCAATTTTCAAAATTCCCCCCCCCCAACTCCACCAAAGGGGGCAGATCCAGTCCAGTTATGTCAGTCACGTATCTTAGACAGGTTTTTGTTCTTCCCATCCAGTTTCATCCTGATCTCTCCGCTTTAAGTATTTTCTAAGATTTCCGGTCCCCCCCCAACTGCCTCCCCCACCCCAATGACGTTGAATCCGGTTGAGATTTGAAATAGCAGATCTGAGTTACGAAGTTCTTCTAAATATGAAGTTTCATGAACATCCGGTCTCTCCTTCGTAAGTTAAAAATATGTCATTTTTTCTAATTTTTCAGAAATAACCTCCCCCCCCCAATAGAGCTGATCCGTTCCAATTATGTAAATAATGTATCTAAGACTTCTGCTTATTTTTTCCACCAAGTTTCCTCTGGATCCCTCCAATCTAAGCAATTTCCATGATTTTAGGCTCCACCACCCCAAAATCCCCCCAATATCACCAGATCCGGTCGGGATTTATAGTAAGAGCTTTGAGACACGATATCCTTCTAAATATCAAATTTCATTGAGATCTGATCACCCGTTCAAAAGTTAAAAATACTTCATTTTTTCTATTTTTCGGAATTAAAATCGCCCCCCCCCAACTACCCCAAAGAGAGCGGATCCGTTCCAGTTATGTCAATCATTTATCTAGGACTTGTGCTTATTTTTTCCACCATGTTTCATCCCGATCCCTCCACTCTAAGTGTTTTCCAAGATTTTGGGTTTCCCCTTCCCAACTCCCCCCCCCCAATGTCACCAGATCCGGTCGGGATTGAAAAAAAGAGCTTTGAGACATGTTTTCCTTCTAAATATCAAATTTCATTGAGATCCGACCACCCGTTCGTAAGTTAAAAATACCTTTTTTCTAATTTTTCAGAATTACCCCCCCCCCCCAGCTACCCAAAAGAGAGCGGATGTTTTCCAGTTATGTCAATTATGTATCTAGGACTTGTGCTTATTTTTCCCACCAAGTTTCATCCCGATCCCTACACTCTAAGTGTTTTCCAAGATTTTAGATTTCCTCCACCTAACTCCTCCCCCCAATATCACCAGATCCAGTCGGGATTTAAAATAAGAGCTTTGAGACACGATATCCTTCTAAATATCAAATTTCATTGAGATCCGATCACCCGTTCATAGGTTAAAAATACCTCATTTTCTAATTTTTCAGAATTAACCCCCCCCCCCCCAACTACCCCAAAGAGAGCGGATCCGTTCCGGTTATGTCAATCATGTATCGAGGACTTGTGCTTATTTTCCCACAAAGTTTCATCCCGTCCCTCCACTCTAAGCGTTTTCCAAGATTTTAGACTTCTCCCTCCCAACCCCCCCCCCAATGTCACCAGATCCGGTCGGGATTTAAAATAACAGTTCTGAGACATGATATCCTTGCAAACATCAAATCAAACAGTTCGTGGTAACGTACTGTGGTAAGGAGCGACCCGGCTCAATAGTAAACGAAACTCTAAAAAACGGAATTTTGATGCTAAAAGATACATCAAAAGAATCAGATTTTCATGCTGATTTTAAATATATAAGTTTCCTCAAATTTAGTTTTCGTCATCAAAAGTTACGAGGCTGAAAAAATTTGCCTTGTTTTGGAAAATAGGGGGAAACACCCCCTATAAGTCATAGAACCTTAACGAAAATCACACCATCGCATTCAGCGTATCAGAGAACCCTATAGCAATAATTTTGCTCCTATCTATTTTTTTGCCCCAGCTCCTATCTACAAAAATGTGGAATTTCGTATTTTTTCCCAGAAGACAGATCACGGGTGCGCGTTTATTTTTTTTTTCCCCGAGGGTCATCGTATCGACAAAGTGGTCCTAGAATGTCGCAAGAGGGCTCATTCTATCGAAAATTAAAAGTTCTAGTGCCCTTTGTAGGTGACCAAAAAAATTGGAGGGCACCTAGGCCCCCTCCCACGCTCTTTTTTCCCAGAAGTCAACGGATAAAAATTCTGAGATAGCCATTTATTCACCATAGTTGAAAAACCTAATAACTGTGTCTTTGGGGACAACTTACTCCCCCTCAGTCCCCGTGAGAGGGGCTGCAAGTTAAAACTTTGACCTGTGTTTACATATGGTAATGGTTACTGGGAAGTGTACAGACATTTTCAGGGGGATTTTTTTGGTTTAGGGGGGAGATTTGAGTGGGGGGGGGGTTACGTTGAGAGGATATTTCCATGGAGTAACTTCTCATGGGGGAAGACAATTTCAATGAAGCAGGCGCAGGATTTTCTAGCATTATTTGAAAAAACAATGAAAAACTAAATATGGAAAGTTTTTTCTAATGAAAGTAAGGAGCAGCATTAAAACTTAAAACAAACAAAAATTATTACTCTTATGAGGGATTTACCTTCTCGTAATACCTCACTCTTTACGCTAAAGTATTTTTAGTAGTTTCAACTATTTATTCTACGGCCTTTGTGATTCAGAGGTCATTCTTAAGGAATTGGGACAAAATTTAAGCTTGAGTGTAAAGAGCGAGGTATCGACGAGGGAAGAACCCCCTCATATACGCAATAAAAATATACGAATATAGAAGTTCGTTACGTAAGCTAATTCGTAAGTTACGTATATTTTTCACCAATGACAACGTTCGTAAAACATTAAAAGTTTTAGTTGCCTTTTTAAGTAATAAAAAGAATGGAGGGCAACTAGGCCTCCTCCCTCACTGCTTTTTTCTCGAGATCTTCCGATTAATTGCAATTAATTAATATGCAAATTTTGTTTTAATTATTTATGCGCGGAGAGCCAAGATCAAAACATGCATTAATTCAAAAACGTCCAGAAATTAAATAAAAAAAACAAGTTTTTTTAAATGAAAGTAAGGGGCAACATTAAAACTTAAAACGAACAGAAATTACTCCGTAAATGAAAGGGACTTTTCCTCCTCAACGCCCCGCTCTTTACGCTAAAGTTTCTTACTGTTTTAAAAAGTAGAGTTAAGAGAAAGAGTCAAATATAGAAAGGTATATATATAGAAACGTTGATCATAAAAACTCTGGAAACGACTCATTTGATATGAAATCAGATGTTCTAGTGCCCTTTTTAAGATTTAGAGTGATCAGATGGTAAGTACCCCCCCCCCACACCTATTATTCTCCAGAAATAAATCTGATTGAAACTTTGATATGTCCATTTGTTGTCGCAGAAACTTCAAAACAGCTTATTGGATTGGAAATTGAAAGGACCAGTGCCCTTTTTAAAAGTCAAAATGATTGGAGGGCATCTAACCCCCTCTCATGCCCATCATTTCCCCAAACACATCGAATAAAAATTTTGAGGTAGCCATTTTGTTCAACGTAATTGAAAGGCCGAGAAGTTATGTCTTTGAGGATGGTGACCAACTAACAGCCATCAGGGCGAGAGTTGTAAGTTGTGCCCTGTGGGCATATAAGGTATTTATAGAAAGCGCGATCGTATAAGCTTTGGAGGGGGCTCGTTTGATTCGTAACCAGAAGTTCTAGTGTCCTTTTCAAAACTCAGAGTGATTGGAGGTTGGATAGTTCCCCACACCTCGTATTTTCCTGAAATGAGCCTTATTGAATTTTGTAATGCCCATTTGTTTGTCGTAAAAATTTTGAAAACAGCTCATTTGATTGCGAATTGAAAGGGCCAGTGCTCTTTTTGATAGTTGAATGTGATTGAGTTCTACTAACCCTCTCCCTAGCCCACCATTTCTCAAAATATATCCAATCAAAATTTTGGTATTGTCATTTTGATAAACGTAATGCAAAGGACCGGAAATTATGTCTTTCAGCGTGACCCTCCCAAAGCCCTTAGGGCATAGTAAGGAATGCCCTGGGAGTATATAAGGCGTATATAAGGAGTATATAAGGAAGTATTTGACAACCCCCATTCGTTCTCAAGACCATAACATAATTTGCACTCTATTGAAAACAAAATATATTTAAAATCTGTTCACTATTTTTTACTTGTTTAAAAGTTTTTACTAGATATATGAAGGGGGAAGTCCACCCCCTTGCACTCCAATTATAGTGTGAGTTTCTGGTGCCCTTCTTAAAGGTAACAAGAGACTTGAGGGCATTATACTGAAGCCAAGTGAATATTCTGATTTTGATGATATTCAATTTGATTTGAGCCCTTCTCTCAAGTTCGTTAACTTTCCAAACATATCCAGTCAAAATTTGAGACAAGCATTTTGTTCCGCATAGTAGAATGGTCCAACGACTATGTCTTTAGGGATATTAGGCATGGCAACCCCCCACAATTGTGTAATCGGCCCATTATGTTTAAAACTAAATGTTTCTTTGAAATAAATCAAAAGGCATTGTGTTATATGGTTGTCAATGGTTGCAAACACCTCACCAATATTTTGAGAACAACTGGGGGTATTATGTTAAAACTTTTAGGGATACTGCTATTACTAATTCTGCTCTTACAATTTAAATAAATAATAAGAGTGTAAGTGTATCGAGGTTGTCTATGAGCGTAGATTGAATCTTTTGTGAACGATATTAAGTTTTATTTATCAAGTCAACTTTATAAGCCATAAAATTCAATTAAAAAATTCTGTTTCTGTCAGGATTAAAAATTGTTGAAAAGTTGAAAATTAATTCAAAAACGTTCAGAAATTAAATAAAAAAAAAGTTTTTTAGCTGAAAGTAAGGAGCGACACTAAAACACAAAACGAACAGAAATTACTCCGTATATGAAATGAGTTGTCCCCTCCGTAATCCCTCGCTCTTTACGCTAAAGTTTTTAATTGTTTTAAAAAGTAGAACTTTGACAAAGAGTCAAACTTTTGCGTAAAGAGCGAGGGATTACGGAGGGGACAACTCATTTCATATACGGAGTAATTTCTGTTCGTTTTAAGTTTTAATGTCGCTCCTTACTTTCAGTTAAAAAAAATAGTTTTTTTTATTTAATTTCATTAAGATCTGATTAACCGTTCGTTAAAAATACTTCTATTTTTCTATTTTTTTCGAATCAATGGGCCCCCCACTCCCCCCCCCCCCAGATGGTCAAATCGGGAAAAAGACTATTTCTAATTTAATCTGGTCCGGTCCCTGATACACCTGCCAAATTTCCTCGTCCTAGGTTACCTGCAAGTATCTAAAGTAGCAAAACTGGGACCGACAGACCGACAGACCGACAGAATTTGCGATTGCTATATGTCACTTGGTTAATACCAAGCGCCATAAAAACAATTACTATAAACCCAATTACTATAGAGGTCAAAAACAATTACTATGGTGGAATGAATCGAACCGAAAACGGAACCCAAAAATAATTACTATAAACCCAATTATTATAGAACCCAAAAACAGTTACAGTAAAGGAATAAACCCAAAACGGACAGACATGAAAATAAACAACCACATCAAATACAAAGATAACAGATATTACCATGGGTGAATAGATGACCTAGAACGAACAGATATTAAAATTAATAATCAAGTCAAACTTAAAACGAAAAGGGACTACCATAAACAAGAGCAGGGCTACCCCTCCCCCGTAAAAAAAATTCTAAAGGCCAGAGCGTCATTGGTGCTTCATTTAAGCTCATTTTTAATTTATTCCTTTAAGTTCCTGTTTATTTTGGGTTCTATTTAATTATTGATAGTAATCTCTTCTCGATTCAAGTTTGAACTATCACTGAACTTTATTTTTGTGTGTTACAGCTCTAATGTGGCTCTTTACCTTTTTTTGAAAATTTATTTTTGCAAATTTTGTTTAATTAGTCTAAATAAAGTATCAACTTATACAGCGTCAACATACACTTTGTCATAAAACTGTATGCATTTGAGACTTATTCGGACCAAAGTTTTTTAGAGCATATATATTGGGTAAAACGGCATTGGAAGTACTTTTACAAATCGATCGTTCATCCGGGTTATATAAACAAAATAACACAATAATTGTATACTTTATAGTTTTAAAGGCTCCAAAAATATAATTTTTCGTTGTTCAACTACAATTGGTAATTATGAAGAAAATTTATTCTAAATATTTTTTAGAATAATTTTTAATATTATTAATAATTTTTAACATTATAATAATATTTAAATATTATTTTTCAATAATATTTTTTAGAATAATTTAATATGAAAATAATTTTTTTTTTTTTTAATATAAAGTGAATTTATTTACATTAAAGGAAACATGCATTTTATTTTTGTATTTTTGACCCTAGGTATTTATTCAACATATTGAGGATAGGTTCGGCTAGCTCCCTTCAGCAAAAAAAATACAAGTGCATAAAAAATACAAGACAATGTATAAACAAGAGCTAAGAGCTTATAGGGCATGAGCTCGAGCAAAATTCTAAGAATCAATAGATTGATTTAAAAGGAAAATCAGAGGCTTAATGCCGTTTGGGATTCAAAATAAGAGCTCTGAGACACGCGGTCCTTTCATTAAGATCCGATCACCCATTCGTAAGTTTAAAATACCTCATTTTTTCTAATTTTTCCTCTCACTTCAGCCCCCCATATGGTCGAATCGGGGAAATGGTCGAAGATGGTCGAATCCTAGCTCGTTCAGAAGCACCGAACTCACCAAAACACTGGACCCCCCCCCCAACTCCCCCAAAGAGAGCGGGTCTAGACCAGTTACGTCAATCACGTATCTGCGACATGTGCTTATTCTTCCCACCAAGTTCCATCCCGATCTCTCCACTCTAAGCGTTTTCCAAGATTTGTAGTTTCCAAGATTTCCGGTTTCCCCCTCCACCCCCTTTGTCCCCGGATCCGATTCGAATTCAAAATGGAGCATCTGAGACATAAGATCTTTCTATATATCAAGTTTCATTAAGATCCGGTCACCCGTTCGTCAGTTAAAAATATCTCAATTTTTCTAATTTTTCCGTGTTAACCCTCCCCCCCCCAACTCCCCCAAAGAGAGCGGATTCAGTCCGGTTATGTTAATTACGTATCTAGGACTTGTACTTATTCTTCCCACCTGGTTTCATCCCGATCTCTGCATTTTAAGCGTTTTCCAAGATTTCCATTTCCCCCTCAAACTCCCCCCAATATCACCAGATACGATCGGTATTTATGATAAGAGCTCTGAGACACGAGGTCCTTCTAAATATCAAATTTTATTGTGATCCAATCAACCATTCGTAAGATAAAGATACCTCAATTTTTCACGATTTCCCATCCCTCCAGCCATCCCCCCCCCAGATGGTCAAATCGGAGAAACAACTGTTATCAAGTATATTTGTGCAGGTCTCTGACACGTCTACCTATTTTCATCGTCCTAGCACGTTCAGAAGGACCGAACTCGCCAAAGCACTGAAAATCCCCCTCCCCTAAATTCCCCCAAAAAGAGCAGATTTTGTCCAGTTATTTCAATCACGTATCTAAGACTTGTGCTTATTCCTCCCACCAAGTTTCATCCCGATCTCTCCACTCTAAGCGTTTTCCAAGATTTCCGGTTTTCCCCTCCAACTCCCCCCGATGACACTCAAGGTCGAGATTTAAAATAAGAGTTCTGAAGAACGAGATCCTTCTAAATATCAAATTTTGTTAAGATACGATCACCTGTTCGTAAGTTAAAAATAGCTCATTTTCTTAATTATTCCGAATTAACCGTCCTTCCACTCCCCTCAGATGGTCAAATCCGTGAAGAGACTATTTCTAATTTTATCTGGTCTGGTCCCTGATACGCCAGCCAACTTTCATCGTCCTAGCTTGTCTGGAAGTGGCCCAACTAGCAAAACCGGGAACGACAGACCGAAAGACAGACAGACCGACAGACAGACAGAAATTGCGATCGCTATATGTCATTTGGTAAATACCAAGTGCCATAAAAAGACATTTACAAAAATAAAGGTGAACAAAATTCTTATCACATTGTCCAATGCTGTTCAGCTATCTCACGTCAATGACAAATATGGGTTCTTGAGCCCAAAATTCCAAAAAAGCACGACATACCAGTTTAGCCCATGCGAAGGAATAGTAAAAAAAAAAAAAATAGTGGATAACCTCAGTTCTCAGAAATTGAGAAGAATTTAGGATTTCAGATGAAGGAGTGAGTCCTAAGCCTCCCAGCGTACGTCCCTGATGCCCGTGTTGTCTTTAAAGATCCGTGAACCATTACAACGCTGTTAAGTCGGCCTGTTGGGCACTACAAAAGTGACTAAAATTAACTTTATTGAAAAATTGGGTTCCAAACAACCAAGATTTTTTAAAGTTAAAATTTTTATCTTTTATTATTATTTTTTAATTTTTATTTGTTGGTATTACCTTATATCTTTTACAATCAATTTTTTTAAGCTCTTTTAAAGCTTTTTAAAGATATTTTTACGAGACAAGAGTCCTTTGAAAAAAAAACTTTAGCCTCCCAAGAACTTGACCAGAGAGGAAAAAATAATAGATCTTTCCACCAACTTTCTGAATTTACGTTAATCTTTAATAAGAAGCACAATTTATTGTATTTAAAATTCAAAACTACCTATAACTAAATCGTATTGCTGCTAAACGTAAAGAAATGGCTAAATCTCTTTCAGTAACATTTAATTTCAATGAAATCCATATCAATTGAAATTATCTGAGTATTTCCTAGCTCAATTTCAAAACTATTTATCTTTCTTCTTGAAAATATCAGCCAAATCGAAAACTTTGGAAAGTGCTATTGAACTTTGCCACATAAAACAATGACTTCTATTTTATTATACCTGGTTTCTCAAAAGCGTCTTTCGTACAGGGTGTTGTGTAAAATAAGTTACATTGAAAATTTGTACCGTTAAAACATGGAGGTATTCGGTTCATTTACAGCCTCCTTAGATGAAGAAAGAGTTAAGTTAAGTCATTATGGATTTTTTCTGGACCTACTAAACTGATGTAATTTTATTTTGCTTACGGCCTCATCACAATAAGATTTCACTAAAACCAAGACATAGCTGGCGCTAAATTAGGCCTATCAGATTGTTGCATACTTTTCTAATTGGCTGAAAAATTAAATCGAAAATTCTGATTGGATCAATTTTTGGTTAACTGAATTTGGGAATTTGGGTATTGGGGTATTAGTTCAAGCTGCGTGTACTCCTCTCTTCCTCTGTTAACTTTTCAAAAGCGGTTAAATGTCCACTTTAAGGATCTCCTCAAAACCTAATTTTTAGAAGAAAAGTAAGCATGCAGCATATTGTTTAAACTGCTATCACGCAAAAGTTTTCCCCTCCAGCACCCAACCCCTGAGTCTTGACTCAGTCCAAAACATGCTAATGACAAGATGGATTTATTCCTCTCCCACTCCCAAGTGATTTCATGTCCCTTTCAACAACACCCCTACTACTACCAACTTTCGTTGTGAATGGTCCTTCATTTATATGGCTATGCTGGGGAATTACTTAATATGTAATCAGAAAAATAGTAATCAGCAAAATAAAATCATTGTAATGTAATGAATTTAATTACATATTTTTAATGCTTACAAATATGTAATCAACAAAAAATCAGATTGTTAGCATAATTTTATAACTGGCTTAAAAATTAAGTAAAAAATTCTGATTCGCTCAAATTATGGCTAACTAAATCTGGGTATTAGTAAAATCTCGTTGTGAAATTATCGCTAAGTTCAAGCAGCAGGTGTTCTTCTTCCTCTGCTAACTTTCCAAAAGTGGTTGAATGTCTTCAACGACCCCCACACACCCAAATTTTTAGATGAAAGCAAAGCATTCTGCATCTTGTTTAAACTGGTATCATACAAAACATTTCCCCTTCAACAACACACCCCTAAGTCTTGACTAAGTCTAAAACATGTTAATCCCAAGCTGGATTCATTCCTCTTCCACTGCCCAGTGATTTCTTGTTCCCTTCAACAGCACCCCTGCCACTACCAAATTTCGTTGCGAATGGTCCTTCATGCACATAACCACGCTAGGGAATTAGTTATTATGTCATCAAAAACAGCAGCCTACCGACTGTACTTTTTGTTAAAAAATAACATCAATAGTAGTACTTACTTACTTTTTTGAATTTGAATAAAACGGGAGGAGCCGGAAAACTGAATGGTTCTCTTTGATTATAATCTTCAACTTTGTCAGCAAAACTCAGGAAATTCTCGCCAGGAGGTGTTGGTACGACAATCATTAATGACTTCACCGCTGTTTCACTTGGGGCTTCAACTTCACCGCAGTGACCAAACTCATTCACTATGTTCTGCTCTACGAAAGAAGAATTACTAACCATTAACCTTGTTTTTGGAATCTAAAAAGTCTAAAAACATATGAGGTTACAGAAAAACCTTTTTGTATAGGCGAGTATAAAGCAAGGGTGCAATTGCAAAGGGAGAGCAAGTGCCCCCTCCCCCTATATTTTCAAAAATACATTTTTATGGCATTTTCATTGGAAAATGTACAATTTTGTTATTTACATTGTAAGAACTGAAATACAACAAAATTGGCCCTCTAAATATTCGTGAATTGGTGCCACATGTCAACACGCTCAAAGAAAATACATTGTATTACTAAGCATAAAAGAAGTATTTAATAGGCACCGTATCTAAAAAATATAGGTTTACTAAAGAGTACACGTTCAAAGAGTATAAGTAACCCGTGAAAGTATGAACTGACCCTTGTATCGGAAAAAAATTGACATCTGGCGTTTCTTGGTATTTCTTTTCAAACTTTGTGATTGTTTTTTTGTTGTTTTTTTTTTCTACTGAGATCTGACGCTTAGAACTACATCAATTTTTCCAATATAACTAACTACACTAATTCGTCTTCAGATTAGCACTACGAAAATGCCAAGAAACTAGAAACCCTAGATGGCACTGGTGATTTTTCTTCGAAACAATCATCAGTTTCAACTCTAATAAGTCACCCATACTCTTTGGAGTGTACCGTAAAAATACACAGTTTTTTTTTACATATGGTAATGACTTTTTTGAAATGAACGCAGAAAAAAGTAGCATAAATCAGAGAAAAAAAAGAATACAACAAATTTCTTGTTTACAAAATTTGAAAAAAAAAAAACTCGTAAAGTCAAGCAAGTGGTCTCCAGCATGCTACTGACGGGCCCCCGCCGCTGGTATCGGGATCAAATGATTTTGTGTTTCATACCCTCTCTCAGGGTGCCAAGTGCTTTCAGACATCGCATCAAAGACCCACCACAAGACTCCCCATAACAAGGTTCGCTCTTACATAGCTTTGCACGTAAAATTAATCTGATACAAATGCAATACCGCCCGCAATACCCAGGATTTCATTCTCCTATGAATTTCTACATAAAAATGATTCTAGAACACATCGACGACATTGAAAACTGACAAAGACTTTTTTCAATCGTCCAGAAGAACTGAAGAATTAAATTTCAAGGTTTTATATTTTTTTTTTTCGCTGTGTTCAACCGTGACTATGGTTTCAGAGCAGTAAAAATTATCCCCCATTAAGTTTTCATACAAAAAAAAAAATCGCTACTGCTCCTCCCTTCTCCTCGTAAGAAATTACAGCTCAAGTGCATGTCTGAAGGCTGTATAATAACATTCTAATGTAGAGAAATTATGTTAAAAGAATGGCACGTGGATTTATGCTCAGAAAAGAACAACAAAAGCGCCAAATCATCCGTTCATGCGGAAACAAAATTAGAATTTTCTTACTGAAAAAGTGCCATTCAAGCTCTAATTAATTTCTATAAGAAGAAAGACATCTTACGAAACTGAATATAGCCGACGCAACATTAAAAAGAGCATTAAGATGGGCACCAATCTATCTATATAAATTTAAGTGCCTGGGAGTAATCTGACGTCTGTATAAAACAACGGGTAGCTGAAGCATGGAGGCGAGTGTATTATAAGGAGATTTCTAACAACTTACACAGTCAGTTGGTTCGGAGAGGTAGTACACCCTTTTTTTGCCTGAAGGCAAGGGAGCCATCATTATAAGAGGACGAATTGTATATCTAGTTTGGTAAATACGCCTTGTTATGTCTCACAGCTGAGGAATCGAGATACAAATTTCAAATTTTTTGGGGGGAGAAGGGGATTTCGGGGGATATCATTTTTCAGTCCATCCAAAAGTGTATTTTTTTTGCAGTATTGTCAAACATACGAGCATATAAGATTCAACATATAAGAATCAACAAAAAAAAAACAAGAGCTAAGAGCTCATATGGCACTTGTGACGAGGTTGGAAGAGCCAAAAGCCAAGAGCTGATGTGGTATGAGCTCTAGCAAAATTCTATGAATCAATAGATTGATTAAATGGAAAATCAGAGGCGGAGGCTAAATGCCGGTCGGGATATAAAATAAGAGCTCTGAGTCACGAGGTCCTTCTAAATATCAAAATTCATTAAGATCCGATACCACTCGTAAGTTAAAAATACCTCAATTTTTCTAATTTTTCCTCTTCCTTCAGCCTCCCAGATGGTCGAATCGGGGAAAACAACTTTATTAAGTCAATTAGTGCATCTCCCTGACACGCCCACCAATTTCCATCGTCCTAGTACGTCCACAAGCACCAAACTCGCCAAAGCACTGAACCCCACCACCTAATTCCCCCAAAGAGAGCGGATCCAGTCTGGTTACGTTAATCACGTATTTACGACATTTGCTTATTCTTCCAACCAAGTTTCATCCCGATCTCTCCACTCCAAGCCTTTTCCAAGATTTTCGGTTCTCCCCTCCAACTCCCCCCAATCTCCACAGATCTAGTCGGGAATTGAAATAAGAGCTCTGAGACATGAGTTCCTTCTAAGTATCAAATTTCATTAAGATCCGGTCAACCGTTCTTAAGTTAAAAATAAATCAATTTTTCTAATTTTTCCAAATTAACAACCCCCAGCTCTCCCAAAGAGGACGGATCCGTTCCAATTATTTCAATCACGTATCTATAGCTTGTGCTTATTTCTTCCGTCAAGTTTCATCCCGATCTCTCCACTCTAAGCGTTTTCCAAGATTTCTGTTTCCCCCCTCCAACCCTCTGTGTCCCTGGATCTGATTCAAATTGAAAATGGAGCATCTGAGACATAATATTCTTATATATATCAAGTTTCATTAAGATCCAATCACCCATTCGTAAGATACTTCGATTTTTATGGTTTCCAGGAATTCCGGTTTCCCCCTCCAATTTCCCTCAATATCACCGGATCTAGTCGGGATTTAAAATGAGAGCTCTAAAGCACAAGATCCTTCTAAATATCAAATTTCATTAATATCTGATCACCTGTTCGTAAGTTAAAAATACCTCATTTTTTTTAATTTTTCCGGATTACTCCCCCCCGCAACTCCACCAAAGAGAGTGGATCCAGTCCGGTTATTTCAGTCAAGTATCTTGGACTTGTGCTTATTCTTCCCACCAAGTTTCATCCAGACCTCTCCGCTTTAAGCGGATCCAATGACACAGGATCCGGTCAGGATTTAAGATAAGATATCTGAGTTACGAGGTCTTTCTAAATATGAAATTTCATTAAGATCCGATCACTCCTTCGAAAGTTAAAAACCTCATTTTTTCTAATTTTTCAGAATTAACCCTTCTCCCCCCAGCTCCCCCAAAAAGAGCGGATCTGTTCCGGTTATGTCAATCACGTATCTAGGACTTGTGCCTATTTTCCCACCAAGTTTCATCCCGATCCCTCCCCTCTAAGCGTTTTCCAAGATTTTTGCCCCCTCCCCAAATCCCTCCCCGAACCCCCCCCCCCCACAATGTCACCATATGCGGTCAGGATTTCAAATAAGATCTCTGAAACACTATATCTTTCCAAATATCAAATTTCATTAAGATCCGATCACTCCTTCGTAAGTTAAAAATACACAATTTTTCTATTTTTCAGAATTGACCCCCCCCCCCCCAACTTCCCAAAAGAGAGCGGTTCCGTTCTGGCTATGTCAATCACGTGTCTAGGACTTGTGCTTATTTTTCCCACCAAGCTTCATCCCGATCCCTCCACTCTAAGCGTTTTCCAAGATTTTAGGTCCTCCCCTCATCTCCCCCAATGTCACCAGATCCGGTCGAGATTTAGAATAAGAGCTCTGAGACATCATATTCTTCCAAAAATCAAATTTCATTAAGATCTGATCACCCGTTCGTAAGTTAAAAATACCTCATTTTTTATAATTTTTCCGATTTAACCGCCCCCCCCACTCTCCCTAGATTATCGAAACAAGGAAACGACAATTTCTAATTTAATATGGTCTGGTTCCCGATACGCCTGCCAAATCTCATCGTCCTGGCACACCTGGAAGTGCCTAAACTAGCAAAACCAGGATAGACAGACAGACAGACAGACCGACCGACCGACAGAATTTGCTGACCGACCGACAGTCACTTGGTAGATACGAAGTGCCATAAAAAGTAGAATCTGCTGTAAAAGTGCAGAAAAAAAAATCATTCGAGGTTGAATCTGACAATGCCTCTGCACATTTAACGTTTAAAATTCGTACTTTTAATTTTCATAGAAATACTTGTTTCTTTAAAATTCAATTAGTAGAAAGATGGGCATGTTACACATCAATGAAGACAGTGTCACACAAGAATTTTCAGTCTCTATGATTGCAGTGGCTGAATTGGCCCCTTGACTTGTCCACCCTCCAACACCAGCCCAGCAATTACTAAGCAAATCGATTATGCAACTGAGTTGTTTAATAGAGGCAGTATTAAACAAACAGATAATAGTTCGAAATTTTTAAGAAAGGGGCTTGAAACTTCCGTTCTAGCGTTCTCAGATATCTTAAATTTAATATTGCAATGTTAATCAATATCCTTCTCCTTTTTTCAGGGAGGTGGGGCCCTATTTCTAGACTCAAACAAATGTTCTTATGTTAACAAATGTTCTTATGTCTGTATTGTTTAATAAATTAATAGATACAATGCGATAGTCTATCCACTTTCTGAGAAGGAGAATTATTGACTTTTGGTATTTCTTCACATAAAAATTCCTCAGCCCCTGTCTTTAGAAGCGTGTTTTAAAAAAGGGTTATTTGGCAGACCATGCTGAAACTCCAAATCCACCCTAATTATAATACAGTTTGGCTAACCACACTAAGACTCCAATTATGACACCACAATAAGACTTCCAATAAAATAAAACGATAATCATCTTACTCCACAGAAATTCCGATGCTCTCTGATCAGAAAATGTCTCCCAATCGACTCCAATAACCATATACTCTCCATTTAAAAGTTGAAGCATTTGCATAGTTTCAATGAAATCCGTAAATTGCTTCGGACCACCAAGAAACACGTATACTGAAAAATAGGAAGATAAATAAACAGGCACAAGGACAGTTGTTGCGAAACAGAAAAAAAAACACCGAAACACGAAACACGAAATATAACACATACACTGGAAAATAGGAATATAAATAAATAGGCAAAAGGACAATACTTCAGAAATATAAAATTTAGCAAACCATAAAAATCGTTAAATGAAAATATGGGAAAGGATTTGGTTGATTTAATGGAGGAGAGAGGTATCAACATCTTGTAGCACAACAGTCCGTTCTTAAATTAGATTTTATACATATATATATATATATATATATATATATATATCTTTAAATTTGAAGCCAGATAAAATACGTGTGGCTTTTTGTTCTGAAAAATTGATTGGTTTCTATAATTTCACTAGATATTTTTCGATTTGTTCCACATTAAAACAAAATATTTACCAATATTTCCCATTTATATTTCCCTCCGTAGTACAACCTTGTTTAAACATCTAGTTCTTTAGCTAACCTGATTCAAATCTCAAAGCGTACCATCAATTTTCATATCAATCAGTTTGGATGACGAGCAATAAGTAAAGAGCGACCCTTGTCAATAGTAGCTGAAACTCGAAAAGGTGGAAATACCGTAACAACATATCCATTGAAAGAATTTCCTTTTTATAATGGTTCCATAGATGCAAAATACCTTAAATTTAAAGTTAGGCATCAAAAGTTGTTAACGTAAGAACATTTGTGTGAGTCTAGAAATAGGGCATCTCCTCCCTGAAAAAGGAGAATGATATTGATTAACGTTGCAATATCAAATTAAAGATATCTGAGAACGCTAGAACGGAAGTTTCCAGCCTCTTTCTTAAAAATTCCGAAATATCATCTTTAGCCTCAAGAAGAATTGTAATAGATTAGTTTTTTTCTTGGAAGGGGGCTATTTTTACTTCAAAGGTTGTTTTCAAAACTTGTTTCACGAGCTCTTTTTTCAAGAATGATCATTTCCAATACATGACCATAGAACATCGGGAGAATGTTCAATCGAGCGGACATTTAAAGCTCTAGTGTCATTTCTTATTGAAAGAAGAAGAAAAAAAAATAAAAAGAACGTGTCAGTAAAGTACCAATCGGGCCATTTTGTGCACTAAAATGCACTAAAAAAAACATATTGGTCCGAATAGGGTCAAAACACTATCTAGCAAAACATTCTGGAATAGTTATAATCTGCTTAGATACATCAAAAGCTATTCATGTACACTCAAAGTTTCGGTGGACACAGTGCCGCGCGGTGGCCTATTCGCTCGTAAAAACTCTGTAGTCCAAACAAAATTAGCGACAAAATTATTTATAAGCTTCTGTAAACTGAGTTAAATGCACTTCAAACTCCACTAATTTATATACGCATTGAATAGTTGCACTTTAACTGTTAGATGGGAGGCCAGTGGATCTTCACAGAAGAGGTGCCTAAAGCCTCAAAAACTGTATTTTAAGTACAAATTTGAAACATTTCATTAAAGGCTCATTATATCGATATACAAGAGAAGTGGGTTTACCCCTCACCTCTGTTAATGTGGAAATATTTGGATTAAACATATTGACCCGTCTCATCCTCGAGAAAACTCATTATAGAAATTAAATAAAAAAAACAAGTTTTTTAAATGAAAGTAAGGAGCGACATTAAAACTTAAAACGAACAGAAATTACTCCGTATATGAAAGGGGCTTTTCCTTCTCAACGCCCCACTCTTTACGCTAAAGTTTTTTTTTTACTGTTTTAAAATGGAGAGTTAAGAGAAAGAGTCAAACTTTAGCGTAAAAAGCGGGGCGTTCCAAAATTCCATTTTTTAGAGTTTCGGTTACTATTGAGCCGGGTCACTCCTTACTACAGTTCGCTACCACGAACTGTTTGAAACGTAACTTTAGTGGAACAGTTGGGGGTTGAAGTGGATGGTAAGCCACTCGTAGCCAGGATGACCCTTAGCATAATATTGAAAACTTACATAAATTTTTTTTTTACCTTTTTCAAGTGCAGATAGAGGGTGACGTTAAGACTTAATATGAACAGAGATGGTCCTTTCTATGATAGAAAGTAGAGGGTGCCATTCTCTTCCCTCCTCTGTACGCTAAAATTTTACTTTCTTATCGCAATTCCAAAAGGATGAATGAAACCTTTTTCAAGTGCAGATAAAGGGTGACGTTAAGACTTAATATGAACAGAGATGGTCCTTTCTATGATAGAAAGTAGAGGGTGCCATTCTCATCCCTCCTCTGAACGCTAAAATTTACTTTCTTATCGCAATTCCGAAAGGTTGAATGATTTACAACAAGAACAAGGGGGGGGGAACAGTTCTTAAGTTTCAAAATGTTATTGAATCTAGTTATAATTCCGGTAGATCGTAAGCTAAACTTTAGCGTAAAGAGAATTAGGTGGCACCTTTAAAAAAAATATATACTCTTTTTAAGGTTTAAAGTTGCTCATTACTTCTATTCTAAAATACTGCTAACTTCACCCAGTCTTTATTATCATACTGAATGCTGTCCTAAACAAAGGAGGCCCCTCTCAGCCCCTGCTCCTTATGCCAAAGCTTAAATTGTGCAGGACAATGCTTCGAAAATGAAAGGTATTGCTTAAAAGGAGAACCCTTAACATTGATACTTGGGTGGAGGGGGGGCTGAACTGCCGAAACAATTTTTCCAGTAATGACTTTAAAGTTACTTCATGATGCTAAGTTACTCAGAATCATGTTACAGCGCAATGCCACCCACCCCCTTCCACCTTTATTTAGGCATGCACATAAATTCTGTCTCTTGAAAACTAGAAACATTTCAGCAAAATAGGTGATCTGCCTCCCCTTTGGCATTCACATTTCCCCCTTAATCCAATATTATTTTTCCAAATGAAGGGGTGTTTGAGAGAATCTCCTTCTTTCATACAGATCTGGCGGACCTCTCAAAAGAAATCAGGGAATTCCGCCTATCAAATGCACCTCTCGAGGCTTCATGCACTTCTTTCCGCGGAAGGATATCCAGGGACCTCCCCCAGTCGCTCTCGTGCAACTGTGTAAAACAGAATAACCGTTCGGTTCTTTTGTATCAACAGCATATGTATGGGCTTAGGAACAAATACTCCAGCGCATAGCAGGATCACCTCTGAAACTGGGAGGTTATATGCATATGTTTTCGCCCTTTTAAACCTGGTTGGGCTAAAGGTGCTACTTTGCGATAAGAAACAGGAGACAATACTTATTTGCGACACGATCTCTTCCATTACTGAATAAGGGCACTAAATCTTTCGATTTCCTTTTGAATGAGCCCTCTTCTGATACTATACAGCCAGTACTTCGATATGAACGTCCCTGGTAAAAAAAAACAACCACAAGAAAAGCAAAAACAAATATACATTCATGACTAGCCGTCTGACAAATAAAAACTGTAAAAAAAAAAAAATCGTAACTTTTCCATATGAGAACGTGAAGCCTCTAAAATAAGGTCCTTCTTCAGGTTGAATTTTGCAGTGGAATGTTCATTAATATTGTACAACTTTGGAGGATTAGGATATTTTTTTGAAAGCATGCAAAATCCCTTATGGTAATAACTTCTGGTGGGCAACTTTAAAATTAATGTATATTACTTGTCGTTGTATGTTGTTTTCTTGAATCATCAGGAAAAGCCAATTCTGGAATGTAGGATTTGTACTGTTATTAGTATAAAAAAAAAAAAAAAAAAAAAAAAAAAAAAAAAAAAAAAAAAAAAAAAAACTACTTAAAGTAAGGAGCAACATAAAAACTTAAAACAAAAAATTGCATATATCAGGGGGGCTACTCCCTCCTCAATACCCCTCTCTTCACACTAAATTTCTTTTAAACTTCTAAATAGGCTTCTCACCGTAATTACATGGCCCATGTGTTTCAGGAATCGTTCTTAAAGAATTGAAACAAACGGCGGGACTTTAACGTAAAGACTCCTCACATATGGAATAATTTATGTTCGTTTTCAGTTTTAATGCTGCTCTTCACTTTCAGTAGAAAAACTTGATTTTTATTTGATTTCTAATCGTATTTCAAACAAACCCAGGAAATCCGTGGTAAATCCCTCCACAGGAAAAATTCCTCCATAGACAGTCCCCTTATGTTAAATTCTTCCACTGGGAAATTACCCTTGGGCAATTTCATCCTCGCTAGGAATTCCCGCAGAAAATCTCATATTGACAATTTCGCCAGAAAAATACTCCTTCGCATACTTTTAATTGAAGAAAGACTTATTTTATGTAATATCTGATCCTTTTTTAATGTCATAGGGGAATCCCCCTTTATGAAAAATATTTCCCGAAAATCATCCCTGCCCCCTCGAAAGGGTATGTTTATCCTGCAAGAAAAATTTCGCCTGGTAATAATTCTCCTATGGATATTTTCTCCTGTGGAAAATCCCCCCGCTACGTAAAAATCCCTCAGAGCATGCCAACTCTGCTGAAAATTTTGCCCGAATAATTCCCCTAAAGCACCTTCACATGTAAAACGGGGTCGCGAACGACAATGTAACGACGAAAGGAATTAAGTCTCGAATTCCGGCTTATGCGCGAAGCTACTCGACTATAATATATTAAGGCACTTGTGTATTATACGCCACTCACCCAAGTTTACGCTGTGTAAAAACTCGACAACAAACCGGTTCCTTCGTTAGTTTCTTCGTTAACTTAGAAACAAGTTTGGGCTACATATTCGCACATTAGGGGGAGGGGAGTGAAGTACAGCGTTTTTACGTGCAAAACGTGTTAAGTACAATTATTCTGCAAATTATGAAGTAATTATTGTTTTCTGAGTTCAAACTGTCCAGATACTTTAAACCCCCCCCCTTAATGTGCAAATACATTACAAAAATTATATATTTCCCATCTATTCTGTCACTTGCCTTTGTCTTGTTTCACGCTAAGCTGAAAGAAACTAACGATGAAATTGGTTTGTTCTCAAGTTTTAAAAAGGGGTTCAACCCCCCCCCCCCGATACGGCCTATCTAGCCCTATTTTTTATGTTAGGTATAAACTGATCCCTTCGACAGGGATTAGGTGGTGAAAAGGGGAACGCTTTCTAATAAAAAGAGAGAGGAAAAGCTTGGCAAATCGACACAACAGGCTGAAAAGGTTTTTTTGTCGGTGCCAAGAAACTAGACTAAAGATAAACACCAAATTTGATATGTCCGATTATGCAATTATTTAAACTGCTAAGCGTTGAATCAAATATTCCTAGTTTCGCAATTCAAAGGCTAGATTAAACAAGCAAAGTAGCTCTAACGCTACTGATGACACTTGAAAAGGATATTCCAAAATTCCGGAGCTTAAGGTTTATGTTCCCTCTGAGAGTTTTGGTGTGTTTTTTAACTGCTCTGCTACAGATTAAATTCATAAAGAGGACGGTAACTTCATATCAATCAATAGACAGGGTTGCCAACTGCACAAAATTTATGTCAAAAGGATACATTCCCATTTTCTGGGACATAATGCCAAAAAAAGGACAAAAAAGTGACACATTTTAGAAACTTGGGACGTAAAAGGGCAAAAAGGGACACATTTTGTAAATTTGCCACATAAAACGAAACATTGTTTGAATGAATATAAATTTGGAAAGAAAATGCCACTTTTCACCAAAGTAGTGCTTTTCCTTTTTTTCTGACCTTTTCTGAGCTTTTCCTTTTTTTCCCGGTTTTGTCAGAGATATTGTAAGTAAAGGATTTTCTCCAAAGTAAGGAATTTACATGCTTATATGAGTTTCGTGAAAGAACATTTTGCATGAATGTCGTACATAGATTTTTTTTTTTTTCGTTTTCTTTAAAGAGGTTAGAAAGCGTCTTTTGGTTAATAATACTACTGGTAAAAATATACCCTCTGATTTTTAACATTTCAAGATGGGTATATTTTAGCTAAAAATAACACATTTTTGGATGCTCAAGGGACACATTCATGGAAAAAAAAAGTTGGCAACCCTGTCCATAGCTGAGACACAATTCTACCAACTAAAATTTTCTAAATCCCCATTTTTAGATTAAAAATACATTGACAAATTCTTGAAAATCATTGGGAAAAGGACAATTTAACTATTTTTATTAGGAAGTTTAGATCCTTTTATGAGAAAATATCTTGCAAGATCATAATTCTGGATGGGTAAAAGAATAGATCTGAGGATCAGATGGATCAGATGATTTGAGTATCAAGTCCTTTTGGGGCTACTTACAGCTGCAGGCTTGCCACAAAAACACGGGAACTTAAATTCAGAGGGAACTTAAAGCAAAGGGTAAGTAGTATAAGAAATACAGGAGCTGGACCATATCATTAATCCATTCAATTTACATCATTTTCAGTCCATTTTACATCATTTTAACGTAAAATATTAAAAATTTTGAATATTTTCCTTCCCGACATTCAACATGAAAACAGGTCCTTGAAAATCAAAGTTTGGTCTCATTTTTATACTTTTTCAATTAGCGAACACAGCAGCTGTTATACATCATTAGTCTATCCAATTTACCCTCTTTTCAATTAATTCACACCATTTTAAATGAAAATTTTCGAGATTTTTTAAATTTCCCATCATGAGCTTTAAGATCAAAACAGGTTTTGTGAAATAAGAATTTGATGCATGTTGTACTTAAATTAAATACTTTATATATATTACTGATAAAATGTAATAACTTAATATGATTCAATATTTAACGGATAGTTTGATATCAATATCTAAATAATTGTGATAATCTTTCCATTTTCTTCCACTAACCTTTAAAATCATACCTTTATCTTTTTTTTTCATTTATTTCCAAAATCAGCTGCTTCAGAATCAAAACGCTTAGGTCAAAATAGATCAATCATTTCACCTTTAAAATCAATAGTGATAACGATTTTCTTTCCATTTTTAGTTGTAACACAATTCAATGATTTAATTGTATATTCCATTCCAATGTCTAAGTCTCCTTTCCTAATAATTTGATTATATTAATTTCCCATTTTAATTTCGCTTAAAAGTTTCTCTATTTATTAGTAAATAGTATTATTAAACGAATTTTCAAATGGAAATAGTTTATATATTGGTCAAATACAATAATGCTTTCCAATAGTGCTTTGAACAAAACTGTTATCTTTTTCGGATTTCTGTAACACAGTAACATGTATTATAGTGTTGACCAACTACCCTCCAAAAGAAATTAAAAGATTAGATAAAGGTATGATTTTAAGGGTTATTGAAAGAAAAGGGAAATATAATAATAATTATTTAGATGCTGATACCGCAATATCCACCAAATATTAATCGTTTTAAACTGTTACATTTTATCAATAGTGTAGGAAGAATGGAATATATTTAAACTCTTTTTTAAATTACATCAAAAATTCTGATTTCACAAAACCTGTTTTGATTTTGTAGCTCACGATGGGAAATTGCAAAAATGTCTGAAATTTTCATTTAAAAAGTGGCGAATTCAATTGAAAAGGGCGTAAATTGATGGGGTGATCTAGGTAGGGTCAAGAACTGGTTTTGACATTGTGAAAAAGTATAAAAAATGAGGCCAAACTTTGATTTCCAAGGACCTGTTTTCATGTTGAATGTCGGGAAGGAAAATGTTCAAAATGTTTAATATTTGTGTTTAAATGTTTAATATTATATCGACGTAAAATGGACTGAAAATGGTGTAAATTGATCGGATTAATGATTTGGTCCAGCTCCTGTATTTCTTATACTGCTAGTGTATATCCAAGATTTCTGTTCGGGGATAGGATATAGTTTTTTTCGGAGGGGGTTTTCAAAAAAATTGTAAGAACTTGCATATAACCTACCTTAAACTCGAAAAACGACTTTTGGATGAACATATAGTTCTAAGGCTAACAAAAAAAGGGGAGGGGGACTTAAATAATCCTGATGAAATAAGAAAAAAGTTTCGCGAATGGTAAAACGCAATCTTCGAACTTCAAAACAGGCAGAAAATTGCCTATGTATAATATCAAAATAAATCTCATTTCTTTCAACAACACGATTTCGGTCAAAACGCTTTGAAAGGCAATCAATAGATGAAACGCCTTCAATTACCAACTGATTATTTTGTTGCATTCACAAATGTTTGAGGAGATCAATAGTCAATTGGTTTGGAAAACTGGCGAAGGGGGGGGGGGGGTCACCTAATCTTTAGGATAACTTATCTTTTTTAGTTTTAACGTCCTTTACTTTCATTTAAAAAACAGTTTGAGTTAACTGACTGAAACAACTTACGACGTGTCCCATGTTTGGTTTTATCAATAATATTATAGATGATCTGTTCATTACAGCAAGGGAGTCTCTCTGTACAGCACTCATGATAATCATTAAACTTCTCAGTGGCGTTAACTGTGAATCCAGACTTAGTAGCAAGGCTTTTCAAAGAATCAGCAACAGTTTTCCATTTATCAGTATTTTCGTATACTATAGAAAATCGCGTCCATCTGTAGAATTTCATCAGTGCAATTATAGATTTCGTTACCTGAAATAAAGATTTAATTATGCCAGTCAAAGAAAGAAGAGCAATTAGGCAAAAATGGGAAGAGCCAACCTACGATTTAGCTCAACCTTGTGGCGCTATTGTTTTCAGTAAGGCTATACCAAATGATCACACCGATGACTTGAATAGAACCTGAGGCCAGCGAAAGGGATTGAGTGGTGAAAACGTATGAAGAGTTCTAGCATGATTTCTTGGCACCAAAATATATATTTTCCGCGGAATTTATCTAACGGTCTCTTAGATACCTAGCCTTTGTTTTTATCTTTTTCTACGGGAGGTTAAATAGGGACTTTTTCATGTTTTAGACCAGTGCATAGGTTGGACAAAACTTTTGTTTTGGGGAGAGGGGTTTAAATTTAAGCATACTCTCCCCCTTTTTTATGCCTAGTTTCTACATATTTATGATTTAAGAATGCAGTCCACGTGTTTTCGATTATACTGATCACTTCAGAAAAACTACATAAGGATAAACTTTTAAGCTGATTGGGATCTTTCAGAGGTCAAATGTTTAACAGTTGAATAACACCATTAACTGTATTAGACAGATTAGAGTCATAGATAGAAAATGGTTTATGAATGATATTACAATGAAGTGAAACTTACAAACAGAAGTTAAATTACGCTCCAAGAGGTCCAAAATCATAATATACCTGCTATACCAGACTTATCAATAAACAATATCACCAAAACGTTATTATTGCTCTGTCTCTCTTGTTTTTTTTGTAGGGAAGGGATCATTCGATCACAAATTAAATGTTCGGGTGCCCTGTTGAAAGCTGAAACCAATTGGAGGGCAAACTTCCACCCCTACAGTGCCTCATGTCCCACAAGGAGCGCCCCAATCAAAATGGCACCAAGTAAAAATTCCAATAGCCATTTGAAACAGAACAATCAAAAGGTTACAAAATACACCTCCATTGACAACATTAAAAAATCAGCAGGGGCGATAATTTACAAAAATTAACTTTAAAATGTAAAGTCATTTTGAAGTATTAATTGTTATCAAAATTCTTTTTTTAGAATTATGGTTACTTTTGGTCCGAGTCGCTTCTTGATTTTACACCATAAAATTTTATGCATACAAAATACATAAATATTCTACATGTATTTTGAAATATAGGTAGCATTTCCACAGTCTCTTCTTTTCGTCATTCTTTTTGTTTGTCTAAATTTCCATTTGACTGCTCAATTTTGCATGTGGTAAGAATCTTCCAAGGGGAAATTGTCTGTGAGGGGATTTTCACGGGGAGTTTTCCAGGGAGAAGTTTTCCACGACAGGGGATTTTCCAGGGGGAAGAGTAAGGCCCCCTCTTTTGCTAAAAATTTCCTTTATGTACGGTCAATCTCCCAGTGTCCGTCAAATAGAAGCATCATCAAATACTTGTTTGAGCATGAGTTCCTTCAAAATACACCAATTCTTGCTCAAATAAAGTTTCTAGCCTTAATTCAAATTCGATCTGTTCTTGGAAATTCATTTACTGCACAAAATATTAATTGACACTCTTATTAGGTTAAAACGACGGGGTACGGCACAATCCAAACTCCCACCAGGAAAATTCCCTCCTACAGAAAATTTCCCCGATAATTCCCCCTGCAAAGTTCTCCCCACAATCAAAACTGATAATCAAAACAAAAATTCAGGCAAAAAAAGAATGAAGAAAAGAAGAAATTCATGAAAATTTTACCCTGCTCTAAAATACATGTAGAATATTTGGTATAGAATATCGTACAGGATTTACTGCTATATTCTATTTCTTTTAATTCTTATTTTTGCGCTATTGGGAGACTGAGGATTAGATTATCAAAGCAGGTAAGCTATCAAAGGTTATCAAAATTATTAATTTGACCACAGTTTAACCATCAGTCAGTGATGATAGATTTCGAAGCTGCGTCAATTAACGCCTTAAATTGAACGTTTCCTACAGCGGAGATACAAGGTTATTTTTTCTACCTATGTCAAACCGTAAATATAAAAGATCAGGCGCTCGGGCTCAAGGAGCGGTGTAGAAATGGTCCTGAGTTTTTTTTTTTTCCTCCTATTAGCGACTTTGTGTCAGCTTTCGAAAATCTCCAAGAGGAGCTTGGCAGTAATTTTACCGAGTTAAAGAACAGCTTCGAGGACACCTATATAGGCCGTCTAAGAAACAACCAAAGGATCATGCCACCTTTTATTCCTGACCGATAGAATACCCGCAATCGATGCACCCAGAGCCTCTTAACAACTAAAAATTCGGTGGAGAACTGACACTCTTGATGGAAAGTTCTATTGTTTGCCACCATCGGAACTTCTGGAAGTTCTTAGAAATCCTGAAAACCAAACAGGGCTATATACGTACCGTTGTCACTCAGTTAGCCTCTAACCCCCCCCCCCTTTCGAAAGACAACATATATGGACCCTGTTCTTCTAGTTTTTAGGGTTTTGCTAATGTTCGACTTTCAGATCCCCTTCCCATTTTTGAAATCCTACTCTATGGTATTTTTAGATAGATCTTTTGTTTCGGATGATACTCTATGGCCTCTAAACTCTGCTTTAATTTTTAGAAGCTATTGGCTTCGACTTTTCTATTTACATAATAAAAAAAATATAAACTATTACAGATATAAATCACTACGCTAGGGAAAAATTTACATTTTGCTAACGCGTAGCGATTAACAACATAAATATTCCTAAAGACATCCTAAATTAAAAATAATAGTAAAATGTTATATTTAATCCCTATAATGTTAGTAGCTATTCTCTATAACATTTATCTTGCCTGATGAGATAACTCAATCAACACCCCAAAACACGAATAAAATAATTAAATGAAATAAAAATAAACACTATTGGAAGTTCTACACCATAGTTTAATGCAACATTCAGAATTGCAATTGTTTGTAACAGAAAACGTCATTTTCACAATCTTACCTGTGTATCAGGAGGAAAGGTTCTTGTAAATGTTGGGAACAGCTTCTTATCCGATACTTTGTAGTCAGCACATTTCTGAAATAAAAAATTATTTACTTATTTTCTCTCTCTCTCTATCTCTCTCACAAAAACCGCTTGAAAGTTAATCGTCGACTCACTTTACTAGCCTACCTTTCTTTTCAATATAAGACGTTGTGCGGCGAAAGGTAAGAGCTGAAGGCCTATCTACAACAAGATTTTACTAATACCAAAATTTAGCTAGCGCTGATTTTAGCCAATCAATAACCTTTTTAACCTTCCGCGATTTTAACCTTCCGCCATTCGGCGGAAGGTAAGAGCTATAATTTGAGCCATTGAGATTTTTCTTCTAATTCTTAATTGGCTAATGCCAATTAAAAAGTTTTATGACAAATTTAAAATTTGCTCAAATTAGCACTACTGAAATGTTGGTATAAGTAAAAGCAAACAACGGAATATCCCTTCATCGCCCAGTTAATGTCTCATATGACTTTGAATACCCCCACTACCAAAAGGAGCACTGCCTTCGAATTTCACTGTCTTTTTAGTCAAACCACAAATTCTCGACAACTCTTGATGATTGCTAGTTTCCTGGAAGACTTAACCAATAGGACTTTTGTCTTTGTAATGGTTAACCAAAAATAGCGACGAAGACCACACTGTCTTTCCATATCAAACAAACAAAAACTTCTTAAAAACAGCACTAGCAACGAAGTTCAACTCCTTACTTCAACGAAGTTCAACCAGGACTCCAAAGTTCAACCAGTATAAGTCCTGGTTGAACTTCGTTGAATCAAGGATGCTAGGATGTTTTATATATATAATATATATATTATATATATTATTGTTTTATATATAATATGTATGTATATATATATATATATATATATATATATATATATATATATATATATATATATATATATATATATATATATATATACTAGCTGTTGGGGTGGCGCCACCCCAACACCTAGTTGGTGGGGCGCTTCGCGCCCCCCCAAGCCCCCCCGCGCGCGTAAGTCGTTACGCGCCATATTAGTTATGCGCCATTGTAGTTGTGTCCCTGTGTCCCACCTGTGAATATAGATAGATTTATATATGTGTTTCAAACTACGTAAAAATTGCGAATAAACAACATTCTTGGCTTTCCCATTGTCTGTGCATATACAAAGCCGTATGTACTAATAATGACGTCATATGCAAACGCTCTTTTTACAAACAAACAAACATGCATCCACACAACTCGTTTTTATATAGATAGATAGATAGATAGATACAATACAAATTAACCGCGTAAAACTTGCGAATATACAACATTCTTCGCTGTCCAATTGTCGCTGCATATAAATACATTGTCAGGTTTACCGACCCTCGAACATGCAACGTACAATTGTCCATGGGAAAAACAATCAGTATTAAGATCTATACCACATTTTTATAATGATTGACCTTGAGCTTTGTTAATGGTGATTGCAAATACTAATCGAATTGGGAATTGCAATCTTTTAAATTGAAAAAGCAGATCCGTTGGAATCATGGGAATGCGAGGAATAAGAACAGCCTCACCCTCATAAGGCCCTGTCAAGATTGTGGCCTCTATTAGGTTTTCCATTGTTTTTTTTTACGGCAAGTCGCGTGCCATTGCAAAGCTTTGGTGGGTTGATATTTCTTAAAAGTATTATTGGTACCAACTATTTTTAGTTGTAGCACGTGTGGTGGAAACCCTGAAGGATCTATGGAATTTAAAAATTCAGACTCTCAAATCTGTCGTCCCAAGGTTGCAAAAGAGGAACACTAGCCCTCCCTAAAGCAGGATACAATACAAAGATAATTGATGTTCCTCTCCTTTGCCCCTTTGTTGAGGCAGTTTGCTTTGATCTATGTGTGCCAGGGAGCCATGTGTCAGAGACAGTCAGAATCGGATGCATCTACAGAAGTCCCTCAGCCCCATCCCAAGTTGTAACCGAACAAGCAATAGCAGAAATAATATGCACACTAAATTCGAACCTCAAAGGACATCTGCTTATTGCCGGCGATTTCAACCTTCCATCTATAAACTGGATAAACGGTTTTGGATGTGGTGCCACTCCAACCGAACAAGACAAGCAACAGCCTTTCCTAAATTGCCTCAGTGAATTGTCCCTACACCAGATAGTTGACCAACCAACTAGATACAGATTGTTTCAGCGCCCAACAATACTTGACCTGGTTATCTTGAATGACAAAAGCTTAGTTCAAAGTATTGATTACTCACCACCCCTTGGTAAAAGCGATCACCTAACTATAGAGCTCATGCTGAAAGTGAAGGTACTTAAGAACAAGCTAGTCAAAAAAGTGTTTGTCGACTACATTGCTATTCGAAATGAATTATCCACTACAGACTGGCCGAATGTACTAAGTGGCACAGTTGACGAACAATGGACCAAATTCAAGGGTGTTTTGCTGAAAGCTCAGGATGCCCACACAAAGACCAGTTTCAAACCAAAACCTAGATCCCTCCCCTACATGACAAAAGACATCAAAAGAGAAATAAACAGGAAAAAGAGGTCATGGAAAAAGGTCAGGCAGTCAGGAGACCTGCAGCAACACACAAAATTCACCAAGGCACGAAACAAACTGAGAAACCTCACCAGAAAACTCTACGAAAATCTGGAGTCCAATCTTGCCAAAGAAAGTAAGACAAATCCTAAAAAATTCTGGAATTATGTCTCTAGCAAGAACCACTCCCGTCGAACTATCTCCAGACTGGTGAAACCCTGTAGCACTACCGTAACCAACATAACTGATGTAGCAAACGAACTAAATAGGCACTTTGCTTCAGTTTTCACTTGTGAACCGGAAGGCCCCCTGCCAAACTGCCCGGGCTATGAAGCCCCCACAACGATGGAGCAAGTCAGCATCGACCCCTCCAACATCCTCAAACGGCTTCAAAATCTTGACACGAATAAATCGGCTGGACCAGATCACTTACACCCAAGACTGCTGAAGGAACTGGCAACCATCATCGCAGGACCACTGTCTGACCTATTCCAAAAGTCTATTAATGCCAAATCTGTCCCATCTGATTGGAAAACTGCTTTTGTGACCCCAATATTCAAAAAAGGCAGCAGACTTAAAGCAGAAAACTACAGACCTATAAGTCTCACATCAGTAGTCGCAAAAATCCTTGAAAGAGTGGTCAATGATACAATACTGGAACATCTGAAAGTCAACAATATCCTATCCCCTAATCAGCATGGGTTTCAACCAGGAAAGTCAGTTGAAACAAACTTACTGGAAACATATGACATCATTACAGATTTGCTTGACAAAGGATTGCCAGTGGACCTAGTTTTACTAGACTTTGCTAAGGCCTTTGATAAAGTCCCACACAAAAGGCTAAGAGAAAAGCTTACTGCTGCCCAGTTACACCCCAACCTGGTTGATTGGCTTATGGACTTCCTGTCAGGACGAACCCAGAGAGTCAGGCTATTTGGTGCTGGAGGTGAAAAGGTCTTTTCCGAGCCCTGTGATGTCATCAGTGGACTACCGCAGGGAACTGTTCTTGGTCCTACACTGTTCAACATCTACATTAACGATATATTCAGCGAGGTGGAAAACCACTTGTCTCTCTATGCTGACGACTCAAAGCTATTTGGAGCAGTGAATGTAAAATCCCTGCAAACAGATGTCCAGAAAATCCAGCTGTGGGCAGTCAAATGGCTCTTATCGTTCAATATAAGCAAGTGCAGCACGCTACACTTTGGATCCTCAAACCCATGCGCCCAATACTATATGCATGAACATGCCTCCAACTCCGATTCACCCATCAAGACCAGCACAGAGGAACGCGACCTTGGGGTCATCGTTGACAGCCTTCTCAAGTTCCATGCCAACACCATCAAGAGCGTGTCCCAGGCCAACACAAATTTAGGTCTGATCAAAAGAACAGTTACCAGCAGATCCCCACTAGTTTCCCTGAAACTTTACAAGGCACTAGTCAGACCCGTTTTGGATTTTGGCATGTGCGCTGCCTTCCCAACATACAAAGGAGATGTCAGGCTAATTGAGGGAGTCCAGAGGAGAGCAACCAAGGCCATCACAAACCTTGGAGACAAACCTTATCAAGATCGTTTACGGGCTCTCAACCTCCCTACCCTCGTGTACAGGCGCAACCGTAGCGACATGATGATGACCCGCAAATTGCTGAACTCATCATATGCCAAGATCCTGCCCATCCACCCAGGCCCCCCACAGTGCACCAGAGGACACTCAAAGAAGCTGTTCAAGCAGTCAATCAGAACCAGGGCCAGAAAAAGTTTCTTCACCAACAGAGTCGTCAACCCCTGGAATGAACTGTGCGAAGCAACAGTCTCAGCCCCCACCCCCGAAGCATTCAAGAAGGCACTGGATAAAGAGTGGGCCACGAAAGACTGGAAGTATGAGTGGGACATTCCGTCCTGCTCATAGCTGCTATGAGACATCACCGATTCAACTCAGGAGCATTCAACAGATCTACAGATCTTAATTTGCTCTGAAGTGCAAATTAAGGTAATTAAGGTAATTAAGGTAATTAAGATGGATAATTAACCGCTTCATTTGGTTCCAAAACTGTGTCGACTGACTTGTAAAGGACTGCCTGGTCTCGAATCTTGGTCAAAACAATATTGTTGATTTCGTGGACGTTTATATTTTTGGGTGCGAGAATCGCTCTTTCACTTAGCCATTTATTATTTTTATAATTTTTTAGAATATTCGGAAATACTTTTTCAATCAATTCATTTTTAGACGTCACTAAATTACAGAAATCAGCAGGTAGTTGTATACGTCCTGAAATTGAGTCTACTGTTTGACCAGAGTCATCGTTTTGCAATCGGACACGCATATTTGCAGTTAATTTTAATATTTTTACATGTGCCCATAAATTAGAATTTTTTAGGTAAGCATTCATTTCGTCTGCAGGAGTTAAACTACGTAAAAATTGCGAATATACAACATTCTTGGCTTTCCCATTGTCTCTGCAAATACAAAGCCGTATGTACTAATAATGACATCATATGCAAACGCTCTTTTTACAAACAAACAAACATGCATACACACAACTCGTTTTTATATAGATAGATAGATAGATAGATACAATACAAATTAACTGCGTAAAACTTGCGAATATACAACATTCTTCGCTGTCCAATTGTCGCTGCATATAAATAGATTGTCAGGTTTACCGACCCTCGAACATGCAACGTACAATTGTCCATGGGAAAAACAATCAGTATTAAGATCTATACCACATTTTTCTAATGATTGACCTTGAGCTTTGTTAATGGTGATTGCAAATGCTAATCGAATTGGGAATTGCAATCTTTTAAATTGAAAAGGCAGATCCGTTGGAATCATGGGAATGCGAGGAATAAGAACAGCCTCACCCTCAAAAGGCCCTGTCAAGATTGTGGCCTCTATTAGGTTTTCCATTGTTTTTTTTTACGGCAAGTCGAGTGCCATTGCAAAGCTTTGGTGGGTTTATATTTCTTAAAAGTATTATTGGTACGCCTATTTTTAATTGTAGCACGTGTGGTGGAAACCCTGAAAGATCTATGGAATTTAAAAATTCAGATGGATAATTAACCGCTTCATTTGGTTCCAAAACTGTGTCGACTGACTTGTAAAGGACTGCCTGGTCTCGAATCTTGGTCAAAACAATATTGTTGATTTCGTGGACGTCTATATTTTTGGGTGCGAGAATCGCTCTTTCACTTAGCCATTTATTATTTTTATAATTTTTTAGAATATTCGGAAATACTTTTTCAATCAATTCATTTTTGGACGTCACTAAATTACAGAAATCAGCAGGTAGTTGTATACGTCCTGAAATTGAGTCTACTGGGAGCTTTTCGTTTCCAATTGCCAGCAATTGATCTGAAAATGTTTGACCAGAGTCATCGTTTTGCAATCGGACACGCATATTTGTAGTTAATTTTAATATTTTTACGTGTGCCCATAAATTAGAATTTTTCAGGCAAGCATTCATTCGTCTTCAATGGCTCTGGTGGTGCAGCCAATAGAGGAAGTTTAACTTTTCCTGAGGCGCAACACATTCCCATTGTTTCACCATTGAATTTCAAGGCCTTGCAATAGGGACAAATTTTAGACATTGTCCCGATTTGAACACATCTACTCAAGCTATAATCATCGACTGGGTTGTACCTGAATGCCAGGCGATAACTTTCAGGTTGCTCTGATTCCTCGGCACGCTTTCTTTTCTTACTTTCTCTATCAGCAGCAAGCCTGATTTCTTGCTGTTCTTGTCATTCCTCGGCACGCTTTCTTTTCTTACTTTCTCTATCAGCAGCAAGCCTGATTTCTTGCTGTTCTTGTAATTCCTCGGCACGCCTTCTTTTTTCACTTTCTCTTTTAGCAGCAAGTCTGCTTCCGCGTTGCTCTGGTAGTTCCTCGGCACACTTTCTGTTCTTTTTTTCTCTATCAGCCTCAAGCCTGTTTCCTTGCTGTTCTTTTGATTCCTCGGCACGCTTTCTGTTCTTTCTTTCTCTATCAGCTTCAAGCCTGTTTCATTGCTGTTCTTTTGATTCCTCGGCACGCTTTCTGTTCTTTCTTTCTCTATCAGCCTCAAGCCTGTTTCCTTGCTGTTCTTTTGATTCCTCGGCACGCTTTCTTTTCTGACTTTCTCTATCAGCAGCAAGTTTTTTGGCATAGACTCTTTGAGCATCTTCATCGGCTTTTGCCATGGTAAGTTCATCAGTCATTGTAAACTTAAACATTAATAGATTTCTACGTGAACATATGTCTTAAATATCTTGAATGACGTCACCGTCAAAGCAAAAATGACGACAACTAATTTCATGACGTCAGTCAACACAGAAACATGACGTCACCTGATTCACAGACAGACACACAGACAGACAACTTATTTTTATATATATAGTATATATATATATATATATATATATATATATATATATATATATATATATATATATATATATATATATACATATATATATACATATATATATACATATATATATATATATATATATATACATATATATTATTTTCCATTTTAAGCTTCGTTTCTTCGTTCGCAGTAACATTCGTCTTCGTCTGTTTTTGGTTTGACTACTTATTTATGTTAATTTCTGCTTACTTAAAGTTTTAAAATCTCTCTGGTTAGCATTTCAAAAATTTCAAGAATAATCATACTAGTCTACATAATATAATAATATGAAAGCAGCAAGAAACCAGTGATTTCAAATTATAAAATTCCGGTGGCAAACTGCAAAATTAAAAAACAAATAAAAAAAATTATTACCGTTCCAAGTTCTTAAGTATGCTTTCACACTCAATTAATTCACTGTAAATAACTCCAGTGCTTTTTAAAACATACATATAATACATAGCACACCACGCCATAGTGCATGTTCAAAAAGATTGACCCAAAAGTGATACATAAAAGCACAAAATAATTCCTCGAAAACTATTAGACGCTTGAAATGGCAAAATTAAGACTGTGTTACTTATAAATTTTAAGATCTCGGAAACTTTATTTTCCAGGTTTAATTATTGGCTGAGCTAAACTTTCAACTTAAGCTATTTTAAAGAGTTCTTAGTCAAGTGCAAGTAACTCTTTTTCTTCCCCGAGATTTTGATGCCGACAAAGCCAAACTAATCCAGTTTTTGCTAAATCTGGTTCCTTCGATTATATATAAAAACCAATAGTTAAACGAAACTTTCAGCTAAAATAATACATTTAGTGTTCAGTAAAGTTCAAATTTGGGCTTTTCATATTCCAGCCATTTGAGGATTATGCGGGAGGCAGCGCCAACCTTATTTGTAATAATTTCTCTTCATTTTAAGACCAGTTTAGTTGGTCGTAGCAATTTTTGTTTGTTTTAGCTTTGACGTCTTACATGAGCTTGTTGATTGTTCGCTTCAAGTTTTCAACCTGCTCTTTAATTTTTAAACAAAAACTATCTTTTTTCTATTGTTTTCAAAATTCCAGTTTTGGAGGGTTGGCTGCTACTGATGGTCGTCAATATTAGCTTTTACTTGCCGTTCATTACCACGAAGATTTGATCTGGTTCATAAATAGATTTTGAATTTTACAAACAAGTTAAAATGAAAATAACGATTTAGGGGCTAGAAACTCCAATTCAACATCAAACACGGCTTCACCTAGCTCAAGGAATTCTATATTACAAAACTTTTTGGCCTCCAGTCTTAAACTGACAAACAATAGATTTATTTGATTTATTTGAATTTACACAATTTTTCTTTATAAAAACAAATGAAATTTATTTGAATTACACACTTGCCATCAGCACAACCTCTGATGCTTTGAAGTAGTTATTAAACCACCTTTTATTGTTTTTCTCGCACAAATTGTGGTCAAAGCTAATTGCTCTTATCAAGCTACATAAAAAGAATTCTTTAGTAGAATTGTCTACTTCCTTTACTTCATGATTAGGCGGAATTACTCATGCGCTTCCTGTCATTTTCTTTGCCTTTAAATTTATTTGGTATTAGAATAATCTGATAAGAAAATTTATATAAATGAATATAGGTCAGCAGCGAAAACATTCAATTATGTATTGTGGTGCATAGGTCATAGTTTATCCTGGCCACTTCATTACCGACAGCGCAGTAGGAGTAGGGTTTCCTAAGTAAAGAGCAAAGTAGCTTCCATGTATTGTTTTTTCATCGACGCTACTTCGTATGGAAGGGGTTATCGTAGGAACGTATGAGAGGATGTCCAGTAGAAACTGAAATTTCTGTTGTCCATTTATAAATTCGAAAGCGCTGGAGGGCAACCAGTGCCACCGCCTTCTTAGTTGCCCTCAAACCAATCAAAATTCTGAGAAAACCATTCTGTTTTGAAAGCCAAAATATTCGAGAAGCCCTATCACTATACCTTTTGGGATGACAGGACCCTCCAAAGCCCCTGGCACAACGGTTGCAAACTATGCAAGTTCCCCATTGTGTACATACAGGTTTTATTTTTTGGGAAAAGGGCATATATGATCATGGGTCTCCAAAAGGGCTAAGGGTATGAACGTGGAGCTTTCAAGGCATGAGCAGGAAGATATTGAACTAAATCAGAATAACAATGTACATCTAGGATGTCAAAGGACGTGTCTGCAATGCCTGAGGAATGGCTAAGGGTATTTAGCTGAAACTTGGAAATGTTGAGGGGAATGCTGAACAAAATCAAAGACACTATCAGCATCTAGGTGGTCAAAACTGTGGCAACCAAACGAAAAGCAAATGATGGAAAAAAAGTTTTCCAAAAATAAAAAATTCTAAGAAAACTAAAGGCCAAATTAAATTTAAGTGCAGTAGGAAAAAAATCCTATAATAATTCAAATTATCAGCATAATCTGAGTCAAGCAGAGTTTTACTTTCCCGTTTTAATTCATGCTCTCCCATAGCCTTTGCCGTCTTCCTTAGGACAAACTCCATAAAAATCATCAATATGAACGGAGATAGCGCAACCTTGCTTAACTCCTGATTCAATTCGAAACACGCGACTACAATAATTTCCTACCTTACCGCAGCAATATTATTCTCATAAGTAGCACGAATCACCTTAATGTATTTATCTAGTATGCACAGCGAGAATAGATCCTTAGCTAAAGCTCTTCTATCGGTTAAATCAAATGCTTGTTCATAATCTATAAAGCTAAGGACTGAAGGGTTCTGATGACTGACGCACTTCTCAGTTATCGACCTAAAAGTGGAATAGTCAAGACATTCTCTCCCCTTCCTAAAACCATACTGTTCTTCTCTTATCAATTTTTTGGCCAATGCAGCCTGTATAGGATTATGACTTTGATAAAGCATTGTTTTATATTTCACTAACACCCCTCTACATGTGGATTAACAAATTCACTATCTCAATCCGTTTGAATTTTCTAATAGCAATCTTGGTCAAGAATGCTATTATAAAGGTCGTTAATCAATGTCGGGCTACGGTCTTGGCAGTTGGTTTACTAAGCTATTACACTCTGCACTAGCTTTGCTAAAAAAAAAATATGTTGTACCGGCTGCCACGAATTTTTCATCCTCTGCACTAAACGATTAGGGCTCTGGCAAGGATTTTTTAAAAATGGTTTCGAAAAATCTCAGGTCGGGTGCACGATCCCTTGGCGAGCGATTGAAATTTCGACAAAGTGGAACAAGTTTTAAAAGGTCGAGAAACACAACATCACTCTTCAGTTTCTACTCAGGTCAGAAATGAAAGACGTCATTCTTGTCAAAGAAGAAGAAACCAAGGACATCAAGGAAGAAAATTGTTAGATAAAAAAAAGATTCCTTTTCCTATACTAAAATGGTATATCTACCGTACAAGGAATCCCACCCGTCAATTAATTCATCTTTAGATTTATTCAATGTAGAAAATGTGGATGTGAGTATAAAAGACGGTTACTATGAACAATTCTACCCATAACAACCGCTCTCTAAAAATATCCATTTTCAAAATTATTCCAAAGAAGATTATTGCGTGTATTTGTCTTCTACATTTATAGATTTAGATGTGGTAGTCAAGAAATCTGACAATGAAATGCCAAGTCTTACTGATGGAATATCCTATGAAAATTGAGTATTGCATTATTTGTTTCGACAAATTGGTATCTATATAAATGGAACATTGGTGAGCAGTAGCAAGAATCTCTCAAATTTTACGAGTTACATACAGTTCGTGTTGATGACACCAAAATCATATAAGGAATGGAGGGGCTCAGCCAATGTATGTGAATACAAGACAGAAACGGGCAATACAAATGCTCTTAGAGAGGCGACAACTAGTGAATTACGTTTAGTTGAGAAAATATATCACGAGATGTTCAATATACGCCAATGGGTATCACCGAATATTATGGTGGATATGAAATTAACGCTTACTCCGTCCAGCTTCATTTTGCAAAAGGTACTTCCTACAGCACCCGATGTAACAGTCTGTCTCATCCCGTCAATACTTCATGTACGAAAGCAACAAGTAATGAATTATCTTGCTTTGTGGTGGAAAAGTGAGAGCTAATGGAAATAATATCAAACTTATTCCTGATAAAAATCGCCAATCAGCGACATATTACCACGGTTTCACACACCTTCACCAATTCTTAATTTATCAACGGTGAAATTCCTTCAAAAGTGCATTGGCGTTTGTAAAAATGCTAGTGCTATAGGATCAAGGATTTCCCCTCTTGTGTGTAAAGTAAATGGAATCCAACTCTACAAATTATCCTTTGAAAAGTCCCATAGGACATTGTATGAGTTGACAATGCAGTCCTTAGATTGAGATTCACAACTATTTGAAAATTGTACAACTGATACAATGTTTGCAAAAACCCACAGCATCATTGTATTTGACTTGTCTGGCACTCAAGACTCACCGTAAAAACGGGGAGTGTACGTTTGCCGAGCCATTGGCTGAGAGTGTTGCATTAGCCTCATTAAATTAATTCGAAAATTACTGGGAAATCACTCCCAAAGGCAGTGCCCTACTGCACCTCGCACCATGAACACAAATAAAATAATCAGCGTGCTTAATATGGATCCGTACATGTCCAAAGACAAATCCTATTGTGTACCCTCGGATTTTCGTGAAAAAAATCAAAGTGTCAACAATGCCCTTATCAGTGTTAAAAGGAGTCCATCGATCGTAACGACAGGTTATTCGCTATGCATCTTTCGAACAGCGAAGAATATAGAATTTTGATCCTCTTGGCCTACCATACGCATTCTACTCTCCGACATCAACAACTTTATTAGAAGCAGCGGGAAAACTATTATTCAAAACCCAAATAGAGTGCAGTATTTAACGACTAAAAGCTGTGGATTTCTTGCACTGTTGTATTGCATTTTCCGATGTCGCGGCAACCCTTCTCTGAATAATTTCCTAAGGGAGAAAACACTTTCATACCTGCTTAATATTGATTTCAATGCCCTAAGAATAAAATTAAGAGTGTAAACTTTATTATTAAAAGTGTATATACATAAAAATAGCTTTTTCCTCCTCTTTATATTTCTTCTTCCATGTATAGGTAGCTGGCAAGAACAACTAATGGCGGCAGATCATCTAAATTCACTGTATATTGGTCTTGAAGTGCAAAGTCAGGGTAACAATTTTGACAATATCTCTTTGTGAAGTTAATGATACTTTTTCATTCAAATTGTAAAATTCACGTGTTTCAATTTGTTAATTTGAAGCAATAGCACATACAGTGTTTTTTCAAATGGAAAATCACTTTCTGTAACAGCCGAATAAAAATTAGTAGGCTTATAATCATAGTAGCCAATGTCTTCATAGTGATGATATAGAAACCATATTCTCTTGTTATTACAACAGTTGAAGCGTAGACCTGATTCTTCCCCCCAAAACAATTTAAAACCACGACGATAACAGTGTCTTAGAAATAAACGAAAATCTTGTTTAGGGTTCTTTTCAATCATACCGGGATAGGTTTTCTCCCACTGAGCATATTTATCATAGTGACAATTAGAGCATAGGAGTCCTCTAGTGTGAGAGTCACAAACCTCTTCAAGACAGGAATTACAGTCTTTAATTTGTGCTACATACCCTCTATACAATTTAAACGGATTCCATAATCTGAACTTTTCACCATAGTCGTCAACGATTGTACAATTCTCATATGATGACCAGCTGCCCAGTGTATACATGCAAAGTGGACATGCATAGAACATGTTTCAGTGTTGGCTCACTCAGCACCAAAATGAAACTGACTTACAATCAATAAACAGTGTCCTTTTCTATATAAAGAGGAGGATGAGGAGTAATTGAGTGACATCAAAATTGAAAATGGAGTGAATCCGATTGAACAGGATCTTCCAAATTGTCAATTTATTGTTCTAATGAAAATTCATTTGGATATAGTCTTAAATCATCAGTGAATTTCTAAGGTAGCGTTCAAAAGCAAGTTCACAATAACATTTTGTTTTGTTTCGGTAAGTGTGTCAATAAATTGAGTAAATGCGTCTCGGCCGCGACTAATAAGCATCATATAATAATTCAATATTGGAGATTCATCTCTCATAATACCATCAAGCATTCTTTGAGAAAATGTTTTCTTTTGCACATACAACTTGTGAAAAAAATCATTTAGATTCAGACATTTTTCCAAAATCACAAGATTCCACAAGACTTTATGTTTCATATATCCATCCATTTATAAATCCTAACACTCTCACAGCTGACTACAGACTAACTAAGGAAACCAAAGATTCTTTCTACTTCGGGAATATCTCTAGAGAAATGAGCGGTAACCTACTAAAAATGTCTAACCAGAAAAACATTTTCGATTGTTTTGAAAAACAGTATATTACTCATTTTTACACATTGATTCAACTAATTGTCCTCATTGTATGTCAATATTGCATTTAAAGCAGCTTGAAGTCTATGTATATGAATTATATTAAGTTTTGCGGCAAAACATAACTGCTCCTCCAATTTGAACTTGCTCCATGATATCACATATCTTGCATACATCTCATCCCATTCAAGGCTTAATCCACATCCTCTTGTAATTTCTACTGCTAAGTTTGGTACTCTTGTCTTGGTATCATTGCTACTGCCAGCATAACTATCAACTTCCAATAGTGTAAACAAACCACTCATTTTTTGTTAGTATGTCTTGTTAAATTAAAACTTGATGAAAAAGACATATTAAAGCTGTTCTCTCTCTGAATTCTACTTTCTTACTAATATAAAATACACTGAAAGCCAAGACTTATATTGGATCTGATTGCTACGGCTGGTTTTTAGGGCCTTACGCATGTATGCAAATGAAGTTCTCATGGAAGTATGTAAAAGAGATGTACCCTCTGTAGTATAGACAATCTGGTTGCTAGGGAAGGTCCATGGCCGAATCTGCTTGCTAAGTAAACCGATTATGCAAATTATGTGGCTGTTGGACTTATGTAAGTGAAGTTTAGGGGATATTCTTTAGAGCCTCAGGCGTGAGCTCTGTACCTGGTATAGCATACTACTTACGTTGCCTTGTGACTTTCTTCTAGCTAGTCATTTATACTAATTTTTCTTCTAAAACTTGTGATTTTTCCCTAAATCTAGTGATTTTTCAAAATAGAGCACGTAGATTCATAATTCAACCAAACAAACCATAAAAGAAACTATTTAATAAAAAACACAAAATAGTGATTCACTACAGTTCCTAGCATGTTCCAATAAGATTTTATGCAAATATACCGCCTTTGAAACTTCCGATTTCCCAGCATATGTCCATATCAGATAAATACCTCAGAGCGTAACACCAAGATAATAGGCGAACCTAGTCAATTGCAAAATTACAAAATGTTCTATACTTCTTATTTCACGAGATTTGCTCAGGTCGAATTTTTGTCTTTGTATTTATGGATTTTTTCTGTATAATCTACCAGTTCTGAATTGGATTTTCTTCTGTTGAAACCTTAAAAAGTAAAGTTAAATGGTGGATATTAACACAACCTCTGCATCTGCAAATACAACAGAAATGGATTCATTGAAAAATAAGAAGGTAGATGTACAATAAATATGAGTTTCTAAACGAAAAAAAGAAGTCATTGAAAAACAAAATAGGGCTTATTACATTTTATAATGGGATTGGTAATACAACTACATAGTTTAAATCGATTATAGTCCGATAATTGAAGTCGGTTGGGATTGGGGGAGGGGATCTACTCAGGCAAATGTCGAATGGTTTTAGTCTTTACTTCTAATATATAATCGAAACTCCAATATTTCTTCAAACTCTCTTATTTGTATTTGCAGCACCTATTAATCACAGTTAAACATTCACACCTTCACACCTGCCTGCCTCGTAATAAATCGATAAAAGCCGTACTGTTGTCCGGAATTCGGTTGTCCGAAATTCGAAATTCGGAAATTTTTCATCAACGCTGCAAAACACAACTGCGAAAATTCACCTGAAAGAGGGAGGAAACACACTAAAAGTCAAATAATCCCAATCAAACCATTAGATTCGGCGTACCAGAGAATCATACTGTACATTTCTGGTGTCCCTTTAGTTTGAATAAAAAGAACAGACAGCTACTAGACCCCTCCCACCTCTCATTTTCCACAAAAATTGTTCGACCAAAAGTTTTATATAGCCTTTTGTTTGCATAGTTTAAAGGTTCCAAAACTATACCTTTAGATTTAACATGACCCACACAAACCGAGGATACGTCTGGGGATGAAAGTATGCTCAGAATAATAAGGATAATGTACATTCTATAAAAACCAGGTTCATAGCCACAAAGACAAATAATGGATGACAGAATGCATGGGATTTATATAACTTGGGCTATATATTTGTACATTAGGGGAGTGGAGGTAAGATTAGGTTAAGTTAAGTCAGGTCACTTTACCCCCGCACCCTCTAATGTGCAAACATATAGCCCAAATTGTATTATCATATAAACTAAAGTATTACATTTTCATCATATTTTGGCGTATTTCATTAGGATGAAAATAACTTTACTTCTTAGGTGTGTTCTGTATAATAAAGAAGCAATAGGACCGATACTTAACAAAATTTGTGGAGGGTGGGATAAATTTTTTAAATTAAAATATAAAAGGTCATTTTTGAAACTGTCGCTGATGTCTCAGTAATTATACCAGCTCAATTATATTTTTTGGGGAAAAAACTGAGGTTTTGAATCGACAAGGAAAAAAAATAAAAAGCAAATATTTTGATTAGATTAGATCACCAATAACCAATTTTCGGTGATCAGGGAATAAGCCAATGGTACCGGGAAAATATTGGGAGAAAGCAAGGATTTTGTTCTATTCTCTGCATAAACATGCAAAAAGGGATTTTTCAGAATTTCAAAGGTAGTTTTTGCTTGAGAAAAAAGCGTCAATCTAAAGGTATTTTTTCACATCTAGGGGGTGATTTTACCCCTTCCTGTAGGTGCACCTGTATAGAACATGGTAAAGAAACAAAACAATTATTAATTACAATGATAAAGAGTATTATAATTCAAGTGTATTTTCAATAATCAATAATTCAAGTGAATTATTGTTCAAGTGAATTACTATTCAATAATCAAGTGATTTTTTTCACCGGGTGGCAACTCTAGCGCTCCTATCAAGAGTAGACGTCCTGCATAAGCAATAGATAGCTAGAAAGGTATTAGTCAGCCTAACAAGATAAACAAAAGAGAGGAAAATTATCCTAGTCAAAAGCAAGTGTAGTCGTTTACATGCTATAATTTCTCAAGGGTTGCCATTCCTAAAAGTCTACCTCTAACACTGTTTGCAGACACAGTTCTGATTAGAAAAAATCACGAAATGTCCACCTCGATGCCACAATGGGGCTCCGTGGGCTTTGTTTCCCTCCTGGAGGTACGGATGTATAAAAGAGATGATGTTGAACCCCCAACAATTGCCCCACAGCAGTTGTTCCCCCACAGTTGAAACAGGCAACTGCCTCACATCACCAGAACGGCTGTAACCTTGTATATTTTACATGTCCTTGTCAGGACAGTTGCCGTGGTTTGTCAACTCTTGGAAGAAAAAAAATATATCGAAGGCTTGTTATAGGTAAAAAAAATAAAAGGTGGTTTTTTAAGCACTTTTCTTTTTTTATGTAAGTTGTTGATTATTTAAATCACTCAAAAGTTGCTCCTGCACAATGCCTTGTCTTTGCAAAATGCTGATGTCTTCATTCTCGTTTTAGTACAAAATCTGAGGTCAAACTGTTAACGCAGAACGGTGCGAATTCCACTCATACTTGTCCACTGCTCTGGGGGAAACAAAATATCAACAATTTTCGACAAACAATTATCAAAACGGCATTTGATCATATGCTTAAGTTGTTGTCAAAATTAAGTCACAAATCTGTTAAATCCTCTGACAAAATCTAAAAGATAAAACGATTTGACAGACCTTCTGATTAAGTTGCCTTAATTAAGTATTCAAATAAAAATCGCAAAACAAAAAGAAGAATCCAACCTTCTAAGCTGTTATCATAACTAGGTTGTAAGTCTGTTAAGTTTTATGACAAAATTCTTGACAACAATTCCAAAAACGAAAGAGGTATCTGACCTTCTGATTAAGTTGTTTAAATACTTAATTATACCTACTGGTCAGTGCAGCAACAAAAAAAAGCTATTAAAATCATTTTGAAGCAACTGATCCGTGTTTACTGGCTATAAAGGCTGCAATTAACCCGTCATGCTGAATATATTCTTGTGCTTTTATGAATGAGAAAATTTCACGGTCAAAGTCAGGTGAATGACACAGAAACATAATTGTACATAAGCCAACATGACGTAACCAAAGTGGAAATATGTTACTAATGTCAAGTTCGAACCTTAGTTGTGTATTTTATTCTGTCCTAATACCTAATTCCATTCTAATTCCATTCTAGTCTCAAGAGTAATTTCGATGGTGTTCGATAACCCTCCTTCCAGGTCCACATAAGCCTCAAAAAGAAGCTTAGGGTCTACAACTTCGATAATAGTAAAAGCAGAAGTCAAATTAACAAAGTTTAACTAAAAAACGGTTTAAATATAACAAAGACGGTGGAATGACAATTTTACAGCTGTGGGGGAGGGGAGTTCCAATATCAATAGCCGCGTCAACGAGCATTTCTGAAAAAGAGATAGAGCTGTAACTCAACGTGCATACTGCGTACTTATACACGTTATTGAATATGTAGGGCTTTCCAAATTTTGTTCGATTGCACGTCAGTCCTATTCAGGTCAAATTGGTATGTTTTGCGGCACACCATAGCGAAAACAAATAAATGAAAAATATGTAACATCGAGTAAAAGCTCCAATTAAGACAATGAAATAAATAAAATCAGAAGTTTTAACGTTGTTACACATTTCTATATTTTCATTTTGTGTATTAGTGGAAAGGCAGAGAAGTCGAAACAAAAATTATTCAAATAGAAGAAATTAATGCTTTTGCAGTGCTTTAATTTGAAATAAGAGACGAAGTCTTTGGAAACAGAATATCAGGATGATTAGAACCGGAAAAATGGGAACTAAAAGTCTCGAACCTAAGCTGTGCCTGCACGTAAGAGAGTGCATGTACATCCTTACGTGGAACAGCTCTTCCCTTACCTACACTCACAACCACTTAACATCGGTCCTGAGAACTTCACTAGAAAAAATGCGGTTAAAAATGAACTGTTTTCCAAGGGAAAAGCTCCTTAGTGTCCTCACCCACACCACCCCAAAGGTAAGGACACGTGCACCAATGGCCAAGAGCATTACAATCTGCATTTGAAATCGACAATATCGTCCAAGAAGAGGCAGGATAAATTTCAAGTTCGAAGTGAACTTCGAAAAATTAAGACTAAGACGTCTCTACAGTATCTCAAGAACGACTGAGGTAATCAAGTTGAAACTAACAGGGCCACTACTATTACTACCTCTGCTCTTACTATTGAATTAAACAAAAAAAAACAATTTCTTTTTAAATGAAAGTAAGGAGCGACATTAAAACTTAATCTAACAGAAATTACTCCGTATATGAAAGCGGCTTTTCCTCCTCAACGCCCTGCTCTTTACGCTAAAGTTTGACTCTTTCTCTTAACTCTACTTTTTAAAACAGTAAAAAACTATTGCGTATATGAGGGGGCACGCCCCTCGTCGATACCTCGCTCTTTACGATAAAGCTTAAATTTTGTCCCAATTCCTTAAGAATGACCCCTTAATCACAAAGGCTGTAGAATAAGTAGTTGTAATTACTAAAAATACTTTAACGTAAAGAGCGAGGAATTACGAGGAGGTAAACCCCTCATATGCGTTATAATGTCTGTCCGTTTTCAGTTTTAATGCTGCTCCTCACCTCCCCTTAAACCCCCCCCCCAACCAAAAAAATCTCCCTGAAAACGTCTGTACACTTCCCAGTAACCATAACTATATGTAAACACACGTCAAAGTTTGTAACTTGCAGCCCTCCCAAGGGGATTTCGGGGGAGTAAGTCGTCCCCTAAGACATAGTTATTAGGTTTTTTGATTATGGTGAATAAATTGGATATCTCAGAATTTTGATCCGGTGACTGGGGAAAAATGAGCACGGGAAGGGGCCTAGGTGCCCTCCAATTTTTTTGGTCACTTAAAAAGGGCACTAGAACTTTTAATTTCCATTATAATGAGCCCTTTCGCGACATTCTAGGACCCCTGAGTCGATGCGATCACCCCTGGAAAAAAAAAATAAACATGCATCCCTGATTTGTCTTCTGGAAAAAAAATGCATAATTCCACATTTTTTTAGATAGGAGCTTGAAGCTTCTACAGTAGGGCTTTTTGATACGCTGAATCTGATGGTGTGATTTTCGTTAAGATCGTATGACTTTTAGGGGGTGTTTCCCCCTATTTTCTAAAATGAGGCAAACTTTCCCAGGCTTGTAACTTTTGATGGGCAAGCCAAATCTTGATGAAACTTATATATTTAAAATCTGCATTAAAATGCGATTCTTTTGATGTAACTATTGGTATCAAAATTCCATTTTTTAGAGTTTCGGTTACTATTGAGCCGGGTCGCTCCTTACTACAGTTCGTTACCACGAACTGTTTGACTAAATCTAAATGGTTAAGTGCGTCCAGTTTGTCAAGATAGCATACATACAATGCTTTGGGAACGGAATATGGCATTAAGCTTGATTTTTCAGGATAAGTTGAGATGGACAACTAAATCAAAATATAAAATATACATACAGATATTCAAAAGGGCGTATATTGTTTAGAATTGTTAAAAAATTTTGTCCAACATATAAAAATCGAAAACCTAGATTCTCGTCCAGAAAATGGAAAAGATTTAAGTAATTGTTTTTTTGTTTTTTTTAACAAATGAAAAAGACTATGTCAACTAGAAGCGAACAGAACCTAAGGAAAAAAGTTTTTCTAGACCTAAATTAGGCCAAAGATTAGCAGAAATAAAGTCAAAGAAATTGAACAGGAAATACAATAAAAAACCAAGTCAAACTAAAAATACGCAACACCTGAGAGGAATAGGGCTGACGACCCCCTTGGCTTTCTATAGACCAAAACATAACTCGGACTTTACTGAAAACACAATACATTTTAAGTGCTTTCTTGTTTTTAACTTTAATAAATCCAAAATTATTAAGACATTAAGGAATCAGCATACTTATATTAAACTGTCAATCCGCGTTTAATTGCTGTTTTGTTCAATGAACTTCGTTATGATGTTTTCATTCTTTTAGACATTATTAGAAATAGGAACATTCAGTTCGAAATCAGAATTGTTTTGTACAATGTATGACAGCTACTGAACAGACTAATTGATGAATCAAACATAATGATACTTTGCGCCAGCGCAAGGGTTAAAGGTGTGCTTCCTGATTATAAGTTCACCTGTTCAATCGCGCATGTCGCAAGGACAGAATACTTTATTACTTTACGGATATTTTTTTACTTAAAAAAATGTCTCTTTATATATATATATATATATATATATATATATATATATATATATATATATATATATATATATATATATATATATATATATATATATATATATATATATATATATATATATCGATCCACATTCATTTGTTTTATTTTCAGTACTCTTGGTTATAATGGTGATCTTCTTTTTTTCGATATTATTAGAAATAAAAACACATTGCTCGAAATATAGATTGTTTTCAGTGAAGTAGAAATTACGTTTTGTTCTTTAGAAGGCACAAGAGGCGTCAGCCCTATTCGTCTCAAGTTCTGTTTCCTGAAAATCTTAATTGTTTTGGTTTTATTTAAGTGAGGGCAGATTTATGGTTGTTTAATGTAATTTCTGTTTGTCTTGGATCTAATTAATTTATTTGTGGTGATTTATGGCAGTTTCACGCTTCAAAAATTATTTGACTTTATTTCTACTCATCTTTGATCTTCTTTTCTTTGAAAAACTCCTTTTGTGGAAAAAGTTTTGTTTTGCAATTAATCACATACAGCGACGAGCAAATTAGAGTATTTTAGAGGGCAACTGAAGGATTTTTCTATCAAATCTGTTTGTTTAGAATTTCTATCATAATTTTCCTCATTCTTCATACATTCCACCTGCTTTTATGGATTTTTGTTTTGTTTTTTAGTTTCATAAAAGTAAGTTTCACTAAAATTTCTTTTTTGGAAAAGTTATTAGACCTAAAGGGGTAAAATGTGCTATAGGCTGAACTTCGTGGAAAAGTTGTCAATTAACCCGGTTTTATGATAATGACAACTGTAATGAAGCTGCCTATCGTATCTAATTACAACAAGCTTGTTCTGGAAGTAGCCTACTAAAATGAAATTAAAAAAGAACAAACAAGTTTTTACAGCTAAAACTAAAGAGCAACATTAAAACTCGAAACAAATATAAATTACAACTTAATGAAGGGGGGAGGGTATCCCCTTCTTACACCCTCACTTTTTACGTTAAAGTTTTAAAGCTCTCATTCAAATTCCATGGCCCTTGTGTTTGAGCATTCTATCTTAAACAATTGTGACGAAAATTCGTATCATAAATCAAATAATCACGTAAATCAAATAAAAAAAAAACAAAAATTTCAACTGAAAGTAAGGAGCAACACTAAAACTCAAAACGTACAGATATTATTCCAAATATGAAGGGAGTTGCCCCCTCCTCAATACCTCGCCCTTTACACTAAAGCTTTTCTATAACTTCTAAACAAACTGATCAAACAGTTCGTGGTAACGAGTTGTAGTAAGGAGCGACCCAGCTCAACAATAGCCGAAACTCTAAAAACGAAATCTTAATACCAATGGTTACATCAAAAGAATCGTTTATTTGTTTATTTGTTGTTTTTTTGTTGTTTTTTTTATCCCCAGGTGTGATCGTATCGACCCATTGGTACTAGAATGTTCGCTCTTTACGCTAAAGTTTTACCCTTTCTCACAACTCTACTTTAAAAAAAAAATAAAAAAAACTTTAGTGTAAAGAGTGGAGCGTCGAGGAGGGAACAGCCCCTTTCATATACGGAGCAATTTCTGTTCGTTTTAAGTTTTAATATCGCTCCTTACTTTCAGTTGAAAAAACTTGTTTTTCTTATTTAATTATTATAATTAAACGGCCCTTCTATTTCAGGAGTTGTTCTTAAAGAATTGGGACAAAAAGTCAAACTTCAGCGTAAAGAGCGGGGCATTGAAAAGAGAGCAACCCCCCTCATTTGGTCTACATATTGATTACTTTTTGTTTTCAGTTTTAAAATTGCTCCTAACTTTGAGTTGAAAAGACTTGTTTTGTACATTTTATTTCTGATCATTTTTTAAATAATGCCAGCAAATCTAGCTCACCTTTCAAGAAAAATTCCTTTCAAGACGGAAAATTCCTCTGTGGACAGTTCTTCCAACGTAAGCCCCCCCCCTAATTTTCTTCGGGCAATGTCCCTATAAAGTTCCCTCTGGACAATTCAATCCTCGCTGAAAATCCCCCTCCGCCAAAAAAATTTTGGCGAACGATTCAGCCTGAAGAATTCTCCTACTTCCATTTGAAAAAGACTAAATTTCGAATTGTTTTTCCGATAATTTCGGAAATCTGCCTTCCATGAAAATTATTCCCGAAAATCCGAAAACGCTGAAAATACCCTCCGGATAATTCCTCCCCCTCCACCTCCGAACATCTCCACATGCAAAATTGAATTGGCCAAGAGAGAGTAAGACAAATAAAAATAATTTCGTACGGGAATTCTGTCAAATCCTTCCAGTGTAAAATTTTCCCTGGAAAGTTAACAGCACGAAAATTCTCCTTCCCCTAAAAAATTCGCCTTTTGGAATATTCCCCTTTTCAGAAAATTCCCATCCACCAAAAAAAAAAATTCTCTATATTTTTCCAATAACAAACAATACATGGACAACAAAGGGCAATTTGCGCAACGCGTAGCCCTTTCCTCAGGATCTGTGGAGGCCATATCATCAAGGCATAATTACTGGACCTTCTGACTATGCTAAATCGAATGAATTTCTAAGAATTTGATCAGACAGTTTTGTGGATATAAGGGACCGGGAGGAAGGCTAGTTTCCCTTCAATCTTTTCGGTCACTTAGTAAGGGCACCGGAGCCTTTAATTTCCGTTCGAACGAGCCCTCTCCCAATCTTCTAGGACCATTGGTTTTATACGATCTCCTCTATAAAAAAAAAAAAAAAAAAAAAAAAAAAAAAAAAAAAAAAAAAAAAAAAAAAAAAAAAAGAAACACATCCGTGATCTTTCTTCTGGCAAAAGTAAACACAAAATTCCAGATTTTTGTAGATAGGAGCTTGAAACATCTACAATAGGACTCTCTGATATGCTAATATGAAGGTGTAATTTCCGTTAAGATCACTTGGATTTTAGGGGGCATTTCCCCCTTATTCAAAGACCAGGTAAATTTTCTCAAGCTCGTAACTTTTGATGGACAACATTAAACTTGGTGAAACTTATATATTTGGAATCAGCATATGATGCCAATTCTTTTGATGTATCTATTGTTATCAAAATTCCGTTTTTCAGAGTTTCGGTTACTATTGGGCCGAGTCACTCCTTACTTACAGTTCGTTACCATGAGCTATATAAAAAAAAGGCCGACTGACATTTTGTCACATATAAATATTGCAAAACCAAACACATAGTCTCAGCAAAGCAAGACTGTGTATAAATAACCTGAAATTAACAATAAAGATTAGTTGTCTGGATATATCCAGCAAAGTGTATTGCAAAACTAATCATTTTTCTGTTGGTATTACGTAGCTTCCTTAGAAAGTTGATAAAAAGAAAACACTCCAGAAAAACCCGGATTTAATTACAGACCACTTGCATCATTAGAAGAAGTGGCTAAGAAAAGTTTGATGTAGAAGAGGCATCATTAACCTTCATGGCTATAGCAGCAGATGTAACCTAATAAAGAACGAAACAAGAACCATAGTAGCCAAAATTTTAGAAACGGATTTTTAATCCTGAAACAGGCCTTATTTAAAATAGGGCCTGAAACACCCTCAAAATGGCATCAAATTGGAAAAGCGCACCAATTAAATCGCTGCTGCTGTAAACCTATAGCTAGAGGTTCACAGCAACCCCCCTTGAATAACAAGGAAAACTATAGTTTTACGTGGGCTCCTTTTTGAGGTTTATGATCCCTGTGCAAGTTTTGTTATGATATTTTTCTGCTTCCCTGGGGTTTTAATGTATCAAAAAAAAGGCAAAAATGTTGCTATTACTCGATAGCTGGGATTCAATTTTGTCCATCTACTGTATTTAACCAAAGAAATGGGTTGTAACAAGGTCTTTCACATTAAAATACTTTGATAGAAAGTCCGCTGAAAAAGCAAAATTTTCTTTTTGTGTGAAGCCAATTGAGGTCCTCCTCTAAGAAAAAGTCTAATTATCATCTTAATTTGGATAGGCTTGAGATTATTGAGTAGGCTACAGTTTTTAGGAAGGAAGTTCTAAAGCTAACGGTAAAAGGGGCCTTGTAAACATTAATTAAATTAAAAATTCTAACTTGTTTGTCCAAAAATAAATTAGAAATTAAAAAAAAAAGAAAATGAAATTAGAAAGGGCCTATTGTCACCAATAACCATATATAGTTGCCTCTTTTATTCAGTTCTCTGCCAATAGGTACGAGTCGTAGAAAAGGCCTTTCGGGAAAAGAAAAGATGTAGAAAGTATAGAAAAAGTGCAACATTTAAGTTTTATGCCTCCTGTGTCTCCATGATGCTTTTCTGCTTTCCTAGGGCTTTCGTATATCAACGAAAGACACCGTTTTTAATGCCAATTCCACAGTTGAGATTCAGATCCATCCATCTTCAACTTCAACTTCAACTTTTTCTTTATTCAACTTAAAAAATACAAAAACAATATTATTCCCCAACAGAGAGCAGAGCTCGTAAGGCTGGGACAATGCAAAAACAGAAAAAAACATCAACATCTCATCGTAATAATGATTCCAAAATTTAATATGGCAAAAGACAAACAAAATAGAAAAAAAAAACTCATAAAAAAGAAGTAGCAAGGATAAGTAAATAAATAAATATCGGGCAGGAGGGAAGTGGGAGGCCATCGGAGACGCAGGGACACAAAAACAAAACACACAAATAAGAAGATCAGATAATTTAATAATTTAATGTTCCAATGGTGAATAATCAAAATCTTAGCAAACAATCTTTAATATTTGTTTTTTAAATCTAACCAATTATATTTTGGAAACTTGATGTAAGGGATTTTTTAGACTAAAAAGAACTTGGAAAATTGGTTGAAAATCATTGAAAAAAGGACTGTTTTCCTATTTTTTTGGGCAAGTTTAGATCCTTCTGAGGTTTAGATCCTTAGATCCTTAGATCCTTAGAAATATCATAGTTCTGGCTTGACGATTTGAAAAATGATCTTTTTGGTATGTTTTCACACAAAAATACATTTTTCTTGACCTTTTCATCGAATTTCTTTTTTAAGTACACACTCCGTCTCCTATATATCTAAAAATACATCTACCCTCCCTCTAAAGTTTTGTGAATTGTATTAACTTTGGAAAGTGAAAAAGTTAGCACCACTGAGAATGATAAAGGATAAAAAAAAATGATAAAAAAAATGATAAAAGGATAAAAAAAATAAAACAAAGTAGGGCTCTTAAAACAAATGTCAAAAGCAATATTCCATTCTTTAATGCACTTTTAAAATATAGTATAAAAGAATGTATGTCGAACACTGTTAAAGAACAAGATAAGACCGATTCTTGAGCCCAGGCTATTAATAAAAGAAGCCAAAATTTATGAATTGTGAGTCTTTTTCCTTGATTTTAACATTTTACTTCTGCTTCAGAAGCAGAAAATTGAAATGGCAGGGTGTTGGTTTGAAAAGCCAATAGCACCGCTACTTCATTCTCAAATAATGTCTAATAATGATAAGTCTTTTGAACTTTGTCATATCCGGTGTATACAAAGGATAACTGTCATTGTAAGCTTCAGTTTTTTGTCATAACTAAATATTAAAAAAAATCAACTTAAAGTAAGGAGCAACATTAAAACTAAAAACTAGCAAACATTTTTCCATGTATGAGTGGCGCTGTCTCTTCCTCATTCCCTCCCGCTTTTTTGCACTTAAAAAAGTTTTTTTTTCCACTTAGAAAAAGATTCTTATTCTAATTAAACATTCCTTGTGTTTCAGGAGTTGGGACAAAAGGAAGAACGTCAGCGTAAAGAGCACGGGCATTAAGGAGGGGGATGCATCCCTCATATATGGAAAAAATTCTATTCGTTTTACGTTTTAATGCTGCTTTTTACTTTTAGTTGAAAAACCTTAATTTTTTAAATTTCTGTTCATTTTTTAAATAATACCGAGAAATTCCCCCTCTCCCATGAAAAATTCCCCCACAAAAGTTTATTGATGGTGATTTCCTCTGTCAAATCGACCCGATACATTTCTGTATTCACCCTAATAACAACGTAAATAAAGGGCAAATTTCATAATTTACAGCCCTTTCCCCAGAGGCTCGGGGGAGTGATATAGGTATTGGACCTTTCAACTATGCTGAACAAAATGGCAAGCCCAAAATTTTGATCCGACAATTTTGAGGAAATGGGGCGTGGGAGGGGGGGGGGGCAAGTTGCCCTCCATTCTTTTTAGTCCCTTAGAAAGACATAAAAGCTAAAAAAAAACAAGATATGTATGCTTTTGACACATATAAATAAGCTATTACAGGGGACATTGCTAAGGTTTATAATACAAATACATACAAGCATTATTGACGCTGTAATCGTGTATAGTTTGTTTTCATTGACAAGTGTGACTTAAATATGACTCGGGCATAAGGAGCGGACGAGCTGCTGTAGACGAGTATTAAAGGGTTCATCAGAATTTAAATACATTTCATCCGGAGCAATACAAGATAAAAGAAAGTAAACCTTCACTGAAGCTCCCTTTCTCTCTTCTCTAATCGGAGATGTGCTGGAAAATAAAGGTACTTACATAAGCAATAATTGGTCTGTTCCAGCTGGCGGCAACTGTGGCCTCGACACTGCAGGAGCCATCTGGACCAAAAAATGCCAAAGTCTCATTGCACAGCATGTCAGTTATAGCCTTTGTAGAAATGAGAACATCACCTTTGGTGTCATTCCATCGAAATTCTAATTTGTGACCTAGAAGATAAAGAGTTTTGATTGGCAAATAAAGTTCAATAGATATCAACATTCAATGCTCTTATCCTTTGATACTAAACTGCTTTGTCCAGTCACTATAGGCACTTGAGGCACATGTAGAAAAATACAATCACTAATATGAAAATTCTACAAATGTACACTTGTTAGCTCCAGACTTTCTCTCTTATAAACAAGAGCTAAGAGCTCATATGGCACATGTGACGAGGCGAGAAGAGCTAAGAGCCAAGAGATCATATGGTATGAACTCTAACAAAATTCTATGAATCAATACATTGATTTAAAAAGGAAAATAAGAGGCTTAATGCCGGTCAGGATTTAAAATAAGAGCTCTGAGTCACGGTGTCCTTCTAAATATCAAAATTCATTAAGATCCGATCACCCACTCGTAAGTTATAAATACCTAATTTTTTTCTAATATTTCCTCTCCCTTTAGCCCCCCAGATGGTCGAATCTGGGAAAACGACTTTATCAAGTCAAATTGTGCAGCTCCCTGACACGCCTACCTATTTTCATCGTCCAAGCACGTCCAGAAGCACCAAACTCGCCAAATCACAGAACCCCTCCCCCAACTCCTCCAAAGAGAGCGAATTCAGTACGATTCTGTCAATCACGTATCAAGGACATTTGTTTATTCTATCCACCAAGCTTCATCCCGATTCCTCCACTCCAAGTGTTTTTCCAAGATTTCCCCCTCCTACTCCCCCCAATGTCAAAAGATCTGGTCGGGATTTGAAATAAGAGCTCTGAGACATGAATTCCTTCTGAAAATCAAATTTCTTTAAGATCCGATCATTTATTCGTAAGATAAAAATACCCCAATTTTCACATTTTCCGAGAATTCCGGTTTCCCCCTCCAACTCCCCTCAATGTCACAGGATCTGGTCGGAATTTATAATTAGAACTTTAAAGCACAAGATCCTTCTAAATATTAAATTTCATTAAGATCTGGTCACCCTTTCGTAGGTTACAAATACCTCAATTTTTAAAATTACCCCCCCCCTCCCAATTCCACAAAAGAGAGCCGATCCGGTCGGGTTATGTCAGTCACGTATCTTAGACAGGTTTCTATTCTTCCCATCTAGTTGCATCCTGATCTCACCGCTTTAAGTATTTTCTAAGATTTCCGGTCCCCCCAACTGCCCCCCCTCCCAATTACGCTTGATCCGGCTGAGATTTAAAATAAGAGATCTGAGTTACGAGGTTCTTCTAAATATGAAGTTTCATGAAGATCCGATCACTCCTTCGTAAGTTAAAAATACGTAATTTTTTTTTTATTTTTCAGAATTAACCCCTCCTCCAACTACCCCAAAGAGAGCGGATCCGTTCCGGTTATGTCAATCAAGTATCTAGGACTTGTGCTTTTTCCCCACCAAGTATCATCCCGATCCCTCCACTCTAAGTGTTTTCCAAATTTTAGGTTTCCCCTCCCAACTCCCCCCAATGACACCAGATCCGGTCGGGATTTAAAATAAGAGCTCTGAGACACGATATCCTTCTAAATATCAAATTTCATTGAAATCCGATCACCCGTTCGTAAGTTAAAAATACCTCATTTTTTCTAATTTTTCAGAAATAACCCCCCCCCCAACTACCCCAAAGAGAGCAGATCCGTTCCATTTATGTCAATCATGTATCTAGGACTTGTGTTTATTTTTCCCACCAAGTTTCATCCCGATCCCTCCACTCTAAGTGTTTTCCAAGTTTTAGCTTTCCCCCTCCCAAATCCCTCCCAATGTCACCAGATCCGGTCGGGATTTAAAATAAGAGCTCTAAGACACGATATCCTTCTAAATATCAAATTTCATCAAGATCCGATCACTCCTTCGTAAGTTAAAAATACATCATTTTTCTAATTTTTCAGAATCAACCCTCCCCCACTCCCCCAAAGAGAGTGGATCCCTTCCAGTTATGTCAATCACGTATCTAGGACTTGTGCCTATTTTCCCCACCATGTTTCATCCCGATCCCTCCACTCTAAGCGTTTTCCAAGATTTTAGGTCCCCCCTTAATTCCCCCAATGTCATCGGATCCATTGGGATTTAAAATAAGAGCGCTGAGACACAATATCCTTCCAAACTTCAAATTTCATAAAGATCCGATCACTCCTTCGTAAGTTAAAAATACCTCATCTTTTCTAATTTGTTCATAATTACCCCCCCCCCCAACAGAGCAAATCTGTTCCGGTTATGTCAATAACGTATCTAGGTCTTCTGCTTATTTTTCTCACCAAGTTGCATCCTGATCCCTTCACTCTAAGCGTTTTCCAAGATTTTAGGTCCCCCCCCTCCAACTCCCCCCAATGTCATCGGATCTAGTCGAAATTTAAAATAAGATATCTGCGAGACGATATCCTTCCAAACATCAAATTTCATTAGGATCCGACCACTCCTTCGTAAGTTAAAAATACCTCATTTTTCTAATTTGTTCAGAATTAACCCCCTCCCAACTCCCTCAAAGAGAGCGGATCCGTTCCGGTTATGTCAATCACGTATCTAGGACTTGCGCTTATTTTTCCCACCAAGTTTCATCCTGATCCCTCCGCTCTAAGCGTTTTCCAAGATTTTAGGTCCCCCCCTCAATTCCCCCAGATCCAGTCGGGATTTAAAATAAGAGCTCTGAGACACGATAGCCTTCCAAATTTCAAATTTCATTAAGATCCAACCACTCCTTTGTAAGTTAAAAATACCTCGTTTTTCTAATTTGTTCAGAATTACCCCCCCCCCCCCAACTCCCCCAAAGAGAGCGGATCCGTTCCGTTATGTCAATCACGTATCTAGGACTTGTGCTTATTTTCCCCACCAAGTTTCATCCCGATCCCTCCACTCTAAGCGTTTTCCAAGATTTTAGGTCCCCCCTCAATTCCCCCCAATGTCACAGGATCCAGTCGGGATTTAAAATAAGAGCGTTGAGACACAATATCCTTCCAAACTTCAAATTTCATTAAGATCCGATCACTCCTTCGTAAGTTAAAAATACCTCATTTTTTCTAATTTTTCAGAATTACCCCCCCCCAACTACCCCAAAGAGAACAGATCCGTTCCGATTATGTCAATCATGTATTTGGGACTTGTGCTTATTTTTCCCATCAAGTTTCATCCCAATCCCTCCACTCTTGGAAGTGTTTTCCAAGATTTTAGGTTTCCTCCCTCCAACTCCCCTCAATGTCATCAGATCCGGTCGGGATTTCAAATCAGAGCTCTGGGACACAATATCATTCCAAACATCAAATTTCATTAAGATCCATCACCCGCTCATAAGTTAAAAAGACTTCATTTTTTCTATTTTTTCGAATTAACCGGCCCCCCACCTTCCCCCCAGATGGTCAAATCGGGAAAACGACTATTTCTAATTTAATCTGGTCCGGTCCCTGATACGCTCGCCAAATTTCATCGTCCTAGCTTACCTGGAAGTGCCTAAAGTAGCAAAACCGGGACCGACAGACAGACCGACAGAATTTGCGATTGCTATATGTCACTTGGTTAATACCAAGTACCATAAAAACGTTGGAATTTCCTAAAACAAAAGAAGGAGACTACAATCAAGAAACGGGTTTTTTAAGTTGTTGTCTTTCTTAGCTGAAAAACAGGCAATTTTACTCCAAAAAAACTTGGCACACAACGCTGATAACGCCGACACTTCCGAATTTGGAGTAATTCGAGGTGGAACGGGAAGATGCTCCTAAAAATTAAACTTCGTATTTCAATGATACTGAAACAACCAACATTTTGGCTAAAAAAAAATGAACCAATGTCACTTAAAATTCGGCAAGGACAGACAATTCTGAGGTACTTACCTGTTATAGGCACCAAACTCAAGAATTGAACTTAGGTTAATCCTAATGAAATCTACCTAAGTATGGTGATAGTAAAATACTTTTGTGACAAAATTATGGAAACTAAAACAGAAAATTATGGAATCAGGCCCCCCAGAACGCATTATATTAAGAGGTTTCTAACCTAGCCTAGCCAAACCTAGCCTAACCAAAATACCAACTAGGGTATTTAATTAAAACATATCTACGTTGTAGTTTCTATACATTCTCTTAAGCTAAGCTGAAAGAAACTACAGAAAGAAACCGGTTCACAGGGGCTATAACAGATAAGTACCCTTTCTGGTTTATAGTTAGCAGTTCTAAGCATACAAAATGAATATTCTGGGCATACTGTTGAAATTTTTTTTGCCAAATTTGAACCAGCAAACTTCTACTCAGCAGAATCAAAACCCAAGCAATATTCAAGGAAGAAAAACTGAACTCAAACAACACAACATTCAACCCGGCAAAATTCAATCCATACCAAGGTCAATTCAGCAAAATTCATTAAGGCAATTCATCATGACAATAAGTCATCATGGCAGATTGGGGTGAAGCTGAAAGACGCAGCTTTAAGAAAATTGGACGGGGATCCCATAGATGATCAACCAAGCAGAACAAACCACATATCTTTGTTTATTTTTAAGATTTACTCTTCCTCTTAAACATACAATTTTGCGACTACAGCTACAGCTGTAAATTGTGCCAGAAGAACAATTATATCACTGAATTTATTAGCTTCATATCTATCCTTTCACCAAATCGGAATTGTGATTTTACTTACAGAAGGAAAATTGTTCAATTTTCGCATATTATTCAGCTGTTCTCAATATATTTTTGAATCTAAAAAAAAATACACAGCAAATTCAAAAATATAAATTTGATAGGCGGATACAGCTTAACCTCAGTAATTGAATGATAACAAAACAGACGCCGTAAGGTGAAATATAAAAACTGAAGGGTTTCATAAATATAAGATACAAAAAACCTGCACAGGGAACATAATTTTAATAGGAGTAACTACTCGAATTTCCTCATGTAATCTTTTTTATGGCACTTGGTATTTACCAAGTGACATAAAGCGATCGCAATGTCTGTCCGTCTGTCTGTCTTTCGGTCTATCTGTCAGTCGGTTCCAGTTTTAGAAGGAAGCAAGGTTAATTCGGAAAAATTAGAAAAAATGTGGTATTTTTAACTTACGAACGGGTGATCAGATCTTAGTGAAACTTGATATTTAGAAGGACCTCGTGTCTCAAAGTTCTTATTCTAAATCCCGAACAGACCCGGTGACATTGGGAGAAGTTGTAGGGGGAAACCGGAAATCTTGGAAAACTCTTAGAGTGGAGAGTTCGGGATGAATGTCGGCGGGACAAACGTTACAGTACTGAACAAGAAGACCCTACAGGAACACTGTATATGCAATTTTATCTTTCTAATAATTGCAAATTAACAAAAAACAGCAAAATCGATAACTCTAGTACCAATATACTCTTGGCTCTTCCGACCTTGTCACAAGTGCCATATGAGCTAGTCGCTCTTGTTCTTGTGCGTCAATCGCACTTCCCACTTAAGTAACCGAGCCACTGGATCAGATGAGGCAAATACAACCTGGTTCTTTCTGTGCAATTTCAACAAACCAGAGCTGAAAAGTGAAGAATAGATGCTACTTTTTGCCTCGTCTTTAAAAGATTAAATAAAAAAAACAAGTTTTTTTAAATGAAAGTAAGGAGCGACATTAAAACTTAAAACGAACAGAAATTACTCCGTATATGAAAGGGGCTTTTCCTCCTCGACACCCCGCTCCTTACGCTAAAGTTTTTTATTGTTTTAAAAAGTAGAGTTGCGAGAAAGAATCAAACTTTAGCGCAAGGAGCGGGATGTCGAGGAGGAAAAGCCCCTTTCATATACGGAGTAATTCTGTTCGTTTTAAGTTTTAATGTAGCTCCTTACTTTCATTTAAAAAAACTTGTTTTTTTTATTTAATTTCTGAAAGTTTTTGAATTAATGCATGTCTGATTTTGGCTCTCCGTACATAAATTACTAAAATGAAATTTGCATATTAATTCTTTTTTTTTTCCTAAATGGCTTTCTCTTAGTTTTGATCAGACGATTTTGAGAAATAAGGGGTGGGGATGGAGGTCTAGTTGCCCTCCAATTTTTCGGTTACTCAAAAAGGCAACTAGATCTTTTAATTTTTAACGAACGTTTTTATTAGTAAAAAAAAACCTAACTTAAGAATTAACTTACGTAACAAACGTACATAACTTACGTAACTTACGTTACGTTTTATCCCAATTCTTTAAGAATGACCCCTGAATCAGAAAGGCCGTAGAATAAATAGTTGAAATTATTTAAAATTTTTTTAGCATAAAGAGCGAAGTATTTATCTCCTCCTAAATACCTCGCTCTTTATGCTAAAGTATTTTTAGAACCCTTCATATGCGTAATAATCTCTGTTCGTTTTAAGTTTTAATGCTTCTCCTTACTTTCAATTGAAAAAACTTTTTCATGTTTATATTTTCATTGTTTTTTTTATAGTAATGCTAGAAAGTCCTGCGCCCTTTTCATTGAATTTCTCTTCCCCCATGAAATACTCCTCCAAGGAAAGATCCTCCCATGTAGCCCCCTCCCCACACCCAAACCAAAAAAATCCCCCTGATAACGTCGGTACACTTCCCAGTAACCATTACTGTATGTAAACATTGGTCAAAGTTTGTAACTTGCAGCCCCTCCCCCAGGGACTGTGGGGGTAAGTCATCCCCAAAGACATAGTTATTATGGTTTTCGACTATGCGGAACAAAATTGCTATCTCAAAATTTTGATCCGTTGACTTTGGGAAAAAACGAGCGTGGGGGGGGCCTAGGTGCCCTCCAATTTTTTTGGTCACTTAAAAAGGGCACTAGAACTTTTCATTTCCGTTAGAATGAGCCCTCTTGCAACACTCTAGGACCACTTGGTCGATACGATGACCCCTGGGAAAAAAAAACAAAAAAAAAAAACAAATAAACATGCACCCGTGATTTGTCTTCTGGCAAAAAATACGAAATTCCACATTTTTGTAGATTGGACCTTGGAATCTTTTCTGTAGGGTTCTCTGATACGCTGAATGCGATGGTGTAATTTTCGTTAAGATCCTATGACTTTTAGGGGGTGTTACCTCCTATTTTCCAAAATAAGGCAAATTTTCTCAGGCTCGTAACTTTTGATGACAAAGACTAAATTTGATGAAATTTATATATTTAAAATCAGCATAAAAATCCGATTCTTTTGATATATCTTTTAGCATCGAAATTCCGTTTTTTAGAGTTTCGTTTACTATTGAGCCGGGTCGCTCCTTACTACAGTTCGTTACCACGAACTGTTTGATTAGCTATATCTCTACTCTCAAACTAGAGTCTGTTCATTTCAACTTGGTTCGAAATTCATTCGCTCTCCATTCATAATCTAGATCAAACGTTCTTTTTTTACTATGCATCATCTGCGATAGCTGTTCCAGATAGTTCTTAGTACTAGTTCTAGTTCTAGTATCTATCTTGTTAGATAGTTCTATTACTAGCTGAATTTTCATTTCTACCACCAGTAGATCCATTAGGACCACTTTATTCCCTTTATCTCCTTACTCAGCTTGACAATTGCATGAGTTGAATTAACGAATTCTTTAGATTGTTCATCTCCGTAATCCACCGCCAGAAAACTTACAATATATCTCCTTTTTCACGAGAATCTCACCAATTCCTTCTCAAAAGCAGGGCCCGGGATGAGGGGGGGGGATAGAATTCTTCAAGTATCAGTCAATGCATTTTGCAACTCGAACATATCTACTAAATTTTATATTTTGCAACCAATTCTTTGTCATACATGGCCACCTAGAAAATACTCGATGATTCTGCTTTTTTTATTAAGTAAATCCTTTGATAAAGATTGCCACATAGTTTATTAGGGATTCAGAACATGTTGTAAACAAACACCTACTCGTAAAGGTTTACTACTTCCTCATAGACAAAGGACGAAACAAAGCGAAAGAATGGCTGATAAATTAATCATTGCATATGAAATTACAAAAGCCAATTAATGTTTTTCATAGTTAAAGACTTATTTTACACTAAACTCTGGAATCGTTTTCTTTTGCACCGAAACATAAAAAACAGCACGGCAGTCATGGTAGTGATCTCCTAGTAAAGGCTTATTCATCTTGAGATTTAGCTAACCTAGGCCCATTCATAATAAGATTTAGTTAAACAGAGCTAACTAGAGCGAATTTCAGACCGCTAGTACTGAAGTTCAACTTAACTAAATTTGTCTCGAATTTGGCCGAGACCAGCCAATTATAGAGCTTGATAATCCATCCTTAAGTGAATTAACAAAAAAACTTTTTCCCCGAAGAAATAAAAAAAAAAAAATTCAATAGCACCGAAATAAACACCGAATAGCACCGAAATAAACACCGAAACGAGCCATGTGATGTTTCAAGCTGTAAATAAACCGTAACTAATGTAAACGAACAAATGAAACCCAAAACGAACAGAAACCAAAATGAAACCAAAGGGGGCTGATATCAACAGAATTGTACAACAAGGCATGGTACTTTTTCTTATAAAATTAATTGCTATAAGGGTATCAAGGAGAAATTTTCTAGGAATTCTATTTGTCTACCTCCCCATAGGCCTACACTCAAACAGACAAAAATTCTGACCTATGGGTACGTGTACAAAAAAAAGGAACTTGCTGAAAAGAAGGAATTATATGTGATTTTTGGAAACCTATATAGATATAAAAAAAAATTAGTTTAATTCACTTGCGTGTTTAGCTAGAAATCAATAACTAGGTAAAAACATCAAACCAACATTATATGTTGGTTTAATGCAAAGGTTGAAGCTTTATTTGCTCTACTCTGCTTTGCGAAGTATTTATTTTGCTCTGATTCAGACTAACATTAATTGTTGTTCTCTAGTACATTTATCTACATTTAAAAGCCATATTAAACCAATACAGATTTTACACAAGTAAAGCCCTAAGAATCCTTAAACTTTTCATACCATTACCTATTGAACTTCCAAATAAGTCTTCTACAGCACCTTTATATACTTCCAGTTTCTCCACAATTTACTTTTGGAGCAATTCTTTTCAAATTCAATTATGACATTAAGAAATTACCGCCATATTACCTCAATCAAAGTTTGTTCTCTCAATCCCAAGATTTACATAATTATAACACTTGACAAAAAAAAAAGAGTATCTAGCCTACATTGACAAGTATAGTACTGAAAGATCTAAATTCGCTCCGTTTGTGTCAATAGCTCGGTGCTGGGATACTCACAAGGATCTTATTGATAAATTTTCATAGTATTAGTTTCCTAGTATTAATTTATATTTAATAATATTGAAATTTTCAATTTTTCCAATAATATTGAAAGATCCTGGGCTAGCTGCTACTTTCATATTGTTTTTGTGTTATTGTATCTTTGCCGTCATGTTTATCTTTGTATTGTAGGGTAATTTGTTATTGTATCTCTGTCTAGGCCTAGTTTTTCGAGCTTGTCTCCCCATGGGCCTATGTCATTACACGTATGTGTGATTAATAAATAAATGAACTTGAACTTGAACACCAATCATAATTTGCTTCACTCATTTATCAGCAGCCCTTAATGTTCAAAAGCGATAGTGGCTAGAAACTGAGCACACATGTGAACGGGACTTTCATGCAATAACTTTAGTCTGAACGAAATTAAGCACATTGTAGCTAGCGGATCAAAATTTTGGATCGATCGTTACCTAAGGAGGAATTGTCGGAGACACGTGGAGATTTAAGCAGTTTCTTAGTTAAACTTCTGCCTGCAAAACGAATCCCTTCCTATCCAATCGCAACCGAAAATCAATTATCATTTTTACATAGTACCTCTTTCACGGAGACACTTTCGTTTAAAAAAACAACTTTTAAATATTTGGAAGGGTGGTACTTTGTTCTACCGCTTAAAAAAATCTGCAAGAAAACAAGATTTCAGACTGTTGAATAATTTCTATAGCAGTTTGAAGTAACAATTTTCTATGAATGAATGAACTTTATTACCCGTAAAAGTATAAAAAACACGAAGTACGGAGTATTATAAATAAACAAAAACAAAAACGATAAACAGCGAAGAAAGAAATTCGAACTAACAAAAGACAACATGGACTAATTAACCATTACCAATATGGAAAAAAGGCTGCAGAGGGTCATAAACGTGAATAAAGTTGATAGTCTTTTTATATAAATCATCACTGGAAGACCGAATCCGAGAAGGCACATCTATTAAACCAAATCGAGCAATTATTTTTTTGTTTCGGTGCCATCTAGGAAGCCGGAGGAGGAATTTGCAATATCTGAAATAAGCCGTACGTAGAGTATGTCGATCTTTCTTACGAAACAGATGAGCCATGCCTGATAAAAACAAAAGCACAGGGGTGCAATAAGCGTTATAAATCATGCACAAAGCGTTGCGGTTGTAACGGCTTTTGTTTAGGGATATTTTTCCGTATGCGACGCGTAGGTTTTTCACGGCTTGATTCACTAGGGATGAGCAGGTAGTGGAAAGTGTTGGGCGGAAACACAGACCAAGCCAACTAACTAAAGAAGAACATGGTAGAACTGCAGTCCCAGCAACGAATGGAGCGACCGCATAAGGGCTACTAAAACAAATAAATTCGCATTTAGACGCATTAACTGACAGTCCAATATTAGACAGTTCATTGGTTAATATAGTAAAATTAAAAAGCAATCCACGGCGAGTCCGGGCAACAAGAAGAACGTCATCTGAATATGCAATAGAAGACAAACCAATATTACCGTCAAAAACAGAACTTTTAAGGGGACGCAAGCACGATGCAAGCACGCATTTAAATATACTAGGAGACAATAAGGCACCTTGCCGAACTCCCTTATTAATTTTTACCGGGTCAGATATTTGGCCATTCCAGGTAACTTGAATTTTAGACTTTGAATACCAAGAAGACAATAAACTTAATACGGAAGGATTAACAACTGAAGACACAAGGGAAAATAGAGCCTGAGAGTGCACAATATTGTCGAAAGCTCCAGAAATATCAACAGTAAGACAGTATAATGACATTTTAGTTTTTACGGCATCTTTCATGAGTCGGCTTAAAACATGATGTGCATGGGAGCAACCGAAACTTTTCCGAAAACCAAATTGAAAAGGCGTAAAATCACAATTCGACTCAATTTCTGGTAGTAACAAATGTTCAAGCAACTTACTTAAAAACACGATACTGTAATGGGACGATAATTTACACATGACGTGGGGTCCTTGCCTCGCTTTTGAATAGACGTTACACGGCCACAAAGGAAACTATCAGGAACAAGCGACTGTGCTAAACAAGACTGGAAAAATATTTGTAGATGGTTAAGTAGAGCAGGACAATCATAAGCAAAAAGAAAGGCCGTCACCATCAAGGCTATTTGAACGCTTAATTTTCTTAAAGCCCGGCGAATTTCAGATATTGCTACAGGCTGGACGTGAGCCTGCAGGAGACGGTATGGTAAAAGCGGTTTAAGCAACTTATAATAAAAAGACTGAAGAAAGCTATTATATACACTGAACACACGCTCATAATGATCAACAAAATTAGCTAGCTGGAGGCAATATAGGGCAGATGGGGACATTTCTCACTGTTAATAACCTTATTCCAGGGGGCCTTATCGGTGGGGCCTGGCCATGTATTCAAGCGTGCTCTCTTCAAACTGGCCTTATATTCAAGTTTACACTTTTGTTTCACAGAGAAAACAGCTCCGGACGATGGTCGGTCACATGATATCCATATACAGAGCCAAAATTTGGCTTTTTGCTTAGCACGATTTACTTCAGGATCAACGTTCCAATTAGGCTTCCTAGTACCAATCCGAACTTTATCCACATGCACTGCAGCTTTGGAAGCTGATTTAAGGCAATATACAATTTCATAATAATAGCAATTAGGTCAACTCTACTTGAAGGCGAGGAAACTGAAGTTTGCAGCAGGTGATATGGCACTTTTACGGTCGACAGTAAAGCAGTTAGCGTAGCAAGGTATAGTGGGACATTAGCACGATCCCAGTTCAACTTCGTATGCCACTTCGGCTGAGCCGAAAGTGTTTTGCCACACTGTAATTTGTCACAGGTCAAAATACAGCTAAGAATAAGGTGATCGTCATCAATCTTCTCTTCGTCCACCCTGACAATCGATGATATTAAGCTGGAACTGGAAGAGATCACGTGATCCAGGTTCGATTTTGAACAGCCTCTGTTATGAATATAGGTGAATGGGAGACTTTTAACTGCGACATGATGTATGCTAGGAAGTGATTCTAGCAAGAGGATTGACCTATCGGAGGTACCAAGAATGTCACAGTTAAGGTCACCAGCTAAAACCCAATTTAGGTCTTTCAAACGTAGACTTTCGAGTAGAGACTTTAAACTGGAGCAACATTTAGCGAAAGATGTGAACGATGCTATAGAACGTCGATCGCAAGGTAAGTAAACGTTTATAAAGGCGGTACTGTCACACTGAATCGCTAAGATGTTATCACCGCAATGAATCACAGAGGGCTTTGATGGGGAACGGAAGAAAATTGCTAGGCCACCGGAAGGGCGGCCTCAAGTTTTCTTGGCCTCTTGCGAAAAAAATGGTGGACAGAAGATCGCTTTAGGCTAGAAACGTTTGATTTGGTCAAAAGATGTTCTTGCAAGAACACTATGTCATGGACTAACAATTCATTAATTAACAAGTCTTTGTCTATTAGCTGGCTGAAATAAAACTTGCGGTAAATATTTTAATAATATTTTTTATTAGGCCAATGAAAACACGCTTAAAGAAGCTGATGGTAATACCATTCTGCCAAGAGGCTTTAATCTTACTTCTTATGAGAGAATGCTGCAGAAAATCGCCCCCTTCATTTCCTTATGTCTCCATGTTAATAAAATACTGTTTACTAATGCTAAATTAAACACGAAAAAACAAGTTTTCTCAAATGAAAGTATTGAGCAATATTGATACTTAAAGTAAACAGAAGTTATTCCGTAAATGAAGGGGGCTACTCCCTACTCAACCTTTCGCTCTTTACGCTAAAGTTTGGCTTTTTTTCCCAGTTATTTAAAATGACTTCATTTCCTTATGTCTCCATGTTAATAAAATACTGTTTACTAATGCTAATTTAAACACGAAAAAACAAGTTTTCTCAAATGAAAGTAAAGAGCAATATTGATACTTAAAACAAACAGAAGTTATTCCGTAAATGAAGGGCCTACTCCCTACTCAACCCTTCACTCTTTACGCTAAAGTTTGGCTTTTTGTCCCAGTTATTTAAAATGACGGCTCAAACAACAATGCCGTTGATTGGAATGAGAAGTATTTGTTAAAAGCACAATAAATTTTAGCGTAGAACGGAGAGGTTGAGGAGAGGACAGCCCCTTCATGCACAAAATAATTTCTACTCTTTTAAGTTTTAGTGTCACTTCACTTTCATTTGGGAAAACTTGTTTTTTGTATTCAATTTCTGTTGGCTTTTATAATATAGTAAATAAATTTTTGAATAAATAAAGAATGAGCATTCCCAACAATCATTCTATACTTATCCGAAGGTTCCGTGGGCGTTAGGATATTTGGACATTAGAATGCACTCCCTGAGGCACCTGGCTAACCTTTGCGCTAAAGTTCTTTTTTATTGTTTTAAAAAGTAGAGTTGTGACAGAGTCAAACTTTAGCGTAAAGAGCGAGGCGCTGCACAGGGGACAACCTCTTTCATATACGGAGTAATTTCTGTACGTTTTAAGTTTTAATATCGCTCCTTACTTGCAGTTAAAAAAAAACTTGTTTTTTTTTTTGTTAATTAATAACATGGAACGCACTCAAGAATTAAGCTTAGGTTACATCTAAGAAAACTGGATTCATAGCTACAAAAAAGTGACGAATTGTACAATGCATTGGACTTACGTAGTTTGGGCTATATATTCGCACATTAGGGGGGGGGGGGTAAGTTGGGTTACTTTACCCCCCCCCAATGTGCAAATATATAGCCCAAATTATATTATTATATAAACTAAAGGTTAGACGAAGACACTTTAGACACTTCTTGGTGTTCCTTATTATTATTAAAAAAAAAACTAGTTTTTTTTTTTAACTCGGAGTAAGGAGCGACATTAAAACTTAAAACGAACAGAATATGAAAGGGGCTGTTCCCTCCTCAACGCCCCGCTGTTTACGCTAAAGTTTGGCTCTTTCTCTCAACTCTACTTTTTAAAACAGCAAAAAACTTTAGCGCAATTTTAGTGCTTTTGACAACTAAATATGATCCGGGTATGGGTAAATCATGGCTATGACAAATGTATACGATATTTTCGACATTAAACCGCCTGCGGATCCTTGTTTCGAAGCCTCCTATTTTGAAAATTTAGCCACGCAAAAGTTTTAAATGGGATTTGAGTTAAAGCATTTACTTAGAGACTAGCCGTTATCTCAGTTTTTATCGAGCATCAAAGAAATTATTGAGAATGAGTACAGAAATTCTTAAATTTTTCTTATCTCTAGCGATTTCAAAACATTATTTTCATTCCTTTTTACTCCATGTAAATAGAAATGTGCAATTTAAACAGTTTCTTCACGCTAATTTACTGCCAAACTTTTTTACTAGCTAAATTTTTAGTGGAAAGGGAGACCCTTCGAGTCTGACGTATGCAAAATAATTCATTTCAGGAGAGCCACACCCGAAAGTACCCTTCGTGCGCTCCTGTTTGGGGGAGGGGGTATATCCTCTCCGCATAGGGTTATACCAATTGATTTTTTCTTTACAGCTGTACACACAGTGTAGGGGCGGAGAAACACCTTCACCCCCTCCAAGATCTCAATAGCGTCTCTAGCAATTCCATAGAATTTGCCAATCCTTTCTCTATAGTTTCAAAAATATTTTCAACCGACTTCCCCGTTTTTGTCTGTTTTTTTTTATTATTTGTCTGCCCCCAAAATAAATTACTTCCATATGCCAACCTTAAAATTAGGAATATATGATCCTCAAGGTAAACCAAAAGCGCCTTTAATTAGTCGTTTCTCGGCACTGATTTCAATAAGAAAAATAAAAGATTACAGAACTTGCATTTTCATTAATCTGTCACTAAAAGGATCGAGACTTCTTAGCCGCAAAAGACCAAACCGGTTACTTAGTTGTGGCCTACTGTCACAAAATAAATGCTACGGTAGTTACCGAAAATTAAAATTAAAAATTTTTGGTACTTACGTATTATAGCGACAAAACCAAAGAAGTGGAGTTAGGTTAACCATAGTGAAATATACCAAAATATGATGAAAATAAAATACTTTAGAAACAAACTTATGGAAAGTACAACGGAGAATAATGGAAAGCAGACCACCCAGAACACATTACATTAAACACCTAATCTAATCAACTCTAAATAATATATAAGTGGTCGCCCAGTATCAAGTGTTTTTATATCTTTCTTTTGGCAGCCACTTGGATTATGTTATGTGTTATATCATAGTAGTGAACCCATAGACACTTTTATGACGCCCATAGCCATTACTCTTTTCTTCCTTTGATGATTTAAGATGATGAAGAATTTTAACGGCGAGCTCCTCATGGCAAGGCGCAAGTGCATGTCACGTAATAGGGAATGTTTTCCAAGCGATGCAGATAACAATTACTTAAAAAGCTACAAGGGCCAGGAAAATACCTTCAGAGTCCCCATCAAATCATTATTTATTTGAAAGTTATGTAATAGGGTTCGTTTTCTTTGGTTGTCACGTAATAGGGTATCGTTTACTTTTGGTTGTTACGTAATTGGAATTGTTTTCTAAACAATGCCGGTGCCAGTTACGTAATGGGGAGGGTTTTCTTCATGATTTCTTTGGTTGTTACGAAACAGGGTTTGTTTACTTTTGGTTGTTACATAATATGGTCTGTTTACTTTTGGTCGTCGTGTAATAAGACGGGTTAGAGTCCACTAATCAAGCGGGGTTATTTTTAAGACATTTTTCTTTAAGACGTTTCAAGACATTCCAAGACGTTTTTTAAGATATTTTTCTTCAAGACATTTTTCAAAATGCTTCGAGACAGTTCAATAACGCTCTTTTGAACATTTTTCTAGATGTTTCAAGGCATTCCAAAACTTTTTAAAGATATTTTTCTTTGAGACGTTTCAAGATATTTCAAGACGTTTTTAAAGACATTTTTCTTCAAGACAGTCTTAAGAAATTTATATTCAAGACATTTTCAAGACGTTTCAGGACATTTAAAGACGTAATTAAAATATTTTTCTTCAAGACGATTTTAAAACATTTTTCATCAAAACATTTTAAGACATTTCAAGACATTTATTAAGTTATTTTTCTTCAAGACATTTTTAGAAAAAAATTCACGACGTTTTTAAGACATTTTTCTTCAAGATATTTTCAAGACGTTTCAAGAAGTTCTTTAAGACATTTTTCTTCAAGACATTTTCAGGATTTCTTTGGTTGTTATGCTATAGGAGAATGTTCACTTATGTTAAAGATGATGCAATCTCGCGTGGCATGCCAAACTTCAAGGACCCATGGGGAATCCCCGCTTGTAACTAAAGAGGGTAAACACCTCGGATGTTATGTGATGACGATGTACACGTGGGTGTTACATAGAAATTTTAGATATTCTTTCTTTCAAGGCGTTTTTCTTCGAGATTTCATGTTCTTTCAAGCCGTTTTTGACGGCTGTGACGATGTACACGTGGACGTTGCATAAAAATTAAAAAAAAATTCTTTCAAGGCGTTTTTCTTCGAGATTTCTTTTTCTTTCAAGCCGTTTTTACCTTAGAGAACCTTTATTCGAAAAATTTTGTCCGCAGTGGGATTCGAAGGACTCAATGGAATAGAGTGCTAGACAACTGGACGAAGAAAAGCCTTTCTAATATTATTATAAGGGGAATACTTTCTAAAGGAAATGTTTCGAGGAAGCTATGGATTATATGTTCCCTATGTCTGCAATAATTGACACACAGCGAGTGAAATCGATTACTAGAAATTGGTTACATTTGATGAGCACCTGCTTGTTAAGAAATGCTTTAGAGGGTATTAGCCGATAATATTGGGGATAGTTCTTAGCAAATTTCTTAATAATGATCTTTTACTCTATTAGAACTTAAATTGCTATCAGAGATGACATACAGCGAGAGTATCATTATGGCTAGAATATGGTACACCTTCATATGCGATCAAAACTCATTCTTTTCCCCTTCACTACACAAAATTTTACACTTATATTAGAAACATCTTTAACTGGCACACCTATGTACATAGGCCAAAAGATAGTCAATTCCATGCAGTGGGGAAAATCGATTACTAGAAATCGGTTACATTTGATGTGCACCAGCTTGTTAAGTAATGCTTTGGAGGTTATTAGACAATAATATCGAGGACAGTTTTTAGCACTTTTCTTTGTAATAGTCTTTTACTCTTCTGGAACTTCAATGTGCTATCAGAGATAAAATAACAGCAAGATTATCATTATGGCTAGAATATGGTACACGTTCATATGCCATCAAAAGTATTTCTTTTCCCTTAAACTACACAGAATTGTACACTTATATTAGAGGCATCTTGAACGAGCACACATATGTACATAGGCCACAAGATGCTTTAATTCCTAAAATGACTGCGCATTGAAGTTTTATTCTGGCAGAAGAAATATAAAGAATAAAGTGTATTAATGTTTTATTAATAAAAATAAATTTAAAAGCATTATTAAAACAGGGAAAAGGCCATTGAAACACAACGAACAGAAAAAACGAAATGTGAAAGTTATTTTTGAGAAATTTTAATGAAAATGCCTCGTATCTTGGGATCCAGACTCTGCATTCGTGAATGACAAGGGCGCATTTGAATAATATTCTTCTTAGTATTTTGCATAATCTCGTTAGAGGTAAATTTGACCAACATTAAGAGATCTTTTTGTGACATTTTAATGAAAGTGCACCGTTTCTTTGACTAAGAGTTAGATGTCAAAAAAACATTTTTCAACACCTCCCAGCTTAACTTTAAGCTAAAGGACATGACAGTCCAAAAACATTCACGCCACCATGGCAAACCATAGATGACACATACAGTACCCTCTGGCACCCTGATCATTCCAAAGGCATTTTTCAGATATTTTCATGATAAAAATAAGCTTTAAAACCAATGGTTCGTGTTTTAGTAATCCAGTCCCCCCTCCAACGATCATAATGGCGATTGATGCCACCATGACAAACCAAAGATGGCAAAAGATACCCTCTGGCACACATTATCACGACTATGGGTTTTTCAAACATCTTCCCACAACAATATCCGTTTCAACTAGAATCGATCATTTAAACTTAATTAAAAATTCCAAATAGGGTTTCTTTTGATGACTCCTAACAACTAACCCCAGCATGGCACAATATAACAAACCAATGACACCATCCCGCACACACTATCACAGTTAAGGGTTTTTTAAGCTTCTCTTTATGAACATAATTATATAAACCAAAAATAGCCTTTGTTTTTGCTTGAACAGTGGAAATTTACCATTTCATTGTTAGATTACGATGTTCCATGGTGATTCCCATCTTCTGACACTCAATGACTAACATAGAGCAACCACTGGAACCATTATCACACATATGGCATTTTTCAGACATATTCCTCCAAAAAGAATCGTTTACGCTATAATCGATCGTTTAAACCTAATGAAAAATGACCGATAGCGTTTATTCTGGTGACTCCTTGATATGAAGGCTAGCGTGGAGTGGCACAATCTATCAGACCCATAAAACCCTTCGGCACACATAATCACATCTAAGCGTTTTAAGCTTTCTTCTCACAAAAATAGCTTTATAAACTAAAAATGACCATTATTTGTGCTTGAACAGAGGAAAATTGCCATTTCATTGTTAGATGGCGATGTTCCATAGTGATTATCACCCTGTGACACTCAATGGCTGAGACACGGCACACTCTTGCCAACATTGTAACACATATGGCGTTTTTCGGACATTTTCCTCCAAAAATATCCGTTTACACTAGAATCGATCGATAAACTTAAAAAAAATCCACTCTTGCCAATCTTGCCAACTCTTGCCAACATTGTAACACATATGGCGTTTTTCGGACATTTTCCTCCAAAAATATCCGTTTACACTAGAATCGATCGATAAACTTAAAAAAAAATCCCCAATAACACTTCTTCTGATGACACCTGGCAATTGAGGCCGACGTGGCAAAATCTCCCATCCCGATGACGTCTTCTGGTGCATAATACCACACCTAACGGGTTTTCATCCTTTCTTTCAACAAAAGATAACTTTATAAAATAAAAAAAAACGATAAAAATCGTTTTTATTTGATCAGCGGAAACTTGCCCTCTCATTGTAAGCTTGCGTTGAAATATGGCAATCTCCGGTCTCTGACACTGAATGGCTGACACACGGCACCATCTGAAAACCACCATTACACACAGAGCATTTTCGTTTTTTCTGCAAAAATATCAAATTACAATACAATCGATTGTTTAAACTTGATGAAAAATCCCCAATGAAATTTCTTCTGATGATTCCTAGCAATCGACGCCACAATGACACACAATGGGTTGGCAAATGGCACTCTCTGGCGTGCATTATCACACCTAAAATGTTTTCAGATATATTTTTAGGGCGGGTATTTGCCCCATATATGTCTTTCTGTGTTTATTTGCCTGACCCTGCGTATTGGTAGGTATCTCTCTCCCTCTCTCTCTGTGCTTGATCGGGTGTTTGTAGGTCCCCAGGTCTGTTTTCGAGTGTGTGTGTGTCTGACTCTGCAGTTGTATATTTTTTGTCTCTCACTCTGTGCCTGTGCTTCTCAGCGGATGATTGCTTGTCCCCGTGTCTGTCTTTGAGTGATTATGCGTCTGACTCTTCATGTTTGTATGTGTTTTTGTTACTCTCTCTCTCTCTCTGCCTCTTAATGCCTGTGTGTCAAACTGACTGTTTGCTTGTCTCTCTGTCCCTATGGCTGTGTGTCTGAGTAGGTTTTTACATGTTTCTGTGTCTGTCTTTGTGTGTTTGAATGACTGCTTGTATGTGTGGATATTTGTGCTTGTATTTGTTTTTGTCTCTCTCACTCTCCGGGTCTGTGAGTCTGAGCGGATATTTGCTAGTCTCCATGTCTGTCTTTGTGTGTTTGTAGGTATTGCGCTCTCTCTTTCTCTCTCTCTCTATCTTTCGGTCTCTCTCTTTCTCAGCATTACCCTCTCTTTCTCTATTTCTCTCTCTCTGTGCCTGATTGGCTGCTTGCTCTTCTTTCTCTCTGCGCCTGTGTGACTGAGCCTGAATATATCAAAAGACGTTAGGTGCACTGAGATTTCAAATTACCTGCAATATCTTGGGAATGACTTGGAAAATCGAATTAGAACTTTCAGAATGCCGGGAGGGAAAGGGGGCAAAGGAATTAAAATTTTTAGTGGGGGGAGGAGAAGAGGTTAATCGAAAGACACCTGGGTATCGAAAAGACACCTAAACCAAGACATTCAAGTTATCAAAACACCAAATCTACAATATATCAGGGACAGCTCGGGGGATAGAGTAGAACCTTTTAGGTATGCTGGAGAAAGAAGAGTTTTGACCAAGTCACGACGTAGGCAATAATGCTTCTTAACTAATGAAAAAATGGGAGGGGACAGGGATATTTCAGGTTTGGTGTCCTTTGATAGGGAAATAATGTATTTTGTCTCCGGTCGACCTAAACATTTTTACACTGTAAGCCCCAATGTGAATTTATTCTGCGGATAGTTAGCAAGAAAAATCTAGACAATACGTTTCACCGGGTTATCAGAACAGCGCATCTAGAATATCTTAGAAACAGCTTGATAAAGCTGATCTGAGGTTAACCTAAAGCTGATATTTAGGAAGGGTAACTATCTTTCAAAAAGTTATGACGTAGGTAGACTCCGGGGTGAAAATTTAAGAGAAACTTTTCAGGGACAGTTGAATTGTAAACTGGAAAGTCTAAAATGTGATAATGTGAAACATGGATGAAATAATTTTAGGAAAATAGTTTGTAAAGTTGCTGATGGTGTCTTAGGGAGGAAAGCTAGAAACACAGTTAGTAATATTAATGAAAATCATTTAGGTTCAGTAGATAGAAGGATGGGCTTGTACAAGAATTACTTGAATGATAAATCATATGAACATAAAAGCAATGTAATGAAAATGGAGAAAAAAACATTAGAATATGAATTAAGGAGGTATGAAGTGGAGGGCATGGGTAAAATTTAAAAGATCTGGAAGTTTCGGACAGACGGCATGAAAGTTATAAAATATTGTACTGGTAAGTTTAAAAAATAAGAGGAAATAGTCTATACAGACTTATCCCAGTTAAAGATAGGAACGGAACCACAATTAGTGAAAACAAAGGAGTTAAAGAGGGATGGGAAGAATATTTTCATAATGGGGCAAACCGTGTCAAGTTACAAGAAAACTGACAGAAAGGACAGAAAAATTTTGTGGCGCTTTGGAAATAAAGGGTGTTTTATTTTGTGAGAAGGAATTAGTAGATGTAGGCTACTAACCCAGACGCTGTTAGTGTGTTAAATAAAATTATTTCATTTCTCTCAAAAATGAAAGGGAATAGTCAATACGGGCTTGTCCCAGTAAAAGGAAGGCACAGAACCACAATTAATGATAAGGAAAGAGTTGAAGAGCTGGGCTGAGCATTTTGAGAATTAGCTAAACAGTGATAAAGTTACAGGAATACATATAGAAAAGAATAAAAAAATTTATGACACTTTGGAAGTGGAGGATAATTTATTTTATGAGGAGGAATTAGTAACAGTACTAAAAGGATTAACCCAGGCGCTGATAGGTTAGAGAAGAATTTGTTTTGGATATGGTGGTTGTGAAGTTAGAAATAAATTACAGAAGATTATGAATATAAATTTCGAAAAGGGGGCATAGCAATTTTAGAAGAAACGCTAGGAACCGATTTAGCCGGGTTTCTGAAGGAAGAAAACTACTAAGTACGGTGCTACTTCTTAAAGTCGGAGATGCTGCAGATAACGTTTTAAGAGAAGGACAGTGTGGTATGTTTATTATTAAATATCTAATATATAAGGAATGGTATTTTGGTTAGGTTGGATAATTAATATAATGCGTTCTGTGCGGTCCCCCAGCCATAATTCTTCGGTGTAGTTTTTTTTTTTATTTTGCTATTTAATTACTGCATTTTTATCATATTTTTGTATATTAGACTACATTAGGATTAACCTAACTTCACTTCTCGAGTGTGGACCATATAATACACAAGTACCTAAAATAGCCGCGATTAAGGAAGGATATGTAGTTAATATCTGATTTTGCATTAAATCAGAAGTTGAGCAGGGTTGCGTTCTATCCCCATTTATATGGATCTTTTTTATGGACTTTGGCCTATGGAGCACAGAAAAGGCAAAGGCAATGAGGAAACACAGAATCAATTGGGGAAGTAAAGCTTTCCTAGGCTTAGATTGTGCTAATGATTTAAGCATCCTGGATGAAAAAATGTTGCCAAAATGAATTAATTTTTGGAAGTTGTGCAGGTTTAGGGTGTAAGAAAAGGGTTAAAAATTAATGTTGAGAAGACGAAGTTGCTATGACTGAGTATAAGTGAAAGTGAAGAGGTGATGTTGGGTAACGAAAACATCAATCCAGTGGACAGCTTCACTTACCTAGATTTTATTATAAGTAAAAATGGTGGGTGCAGTGAAGATGTCGAAAGTAGAATAGCTAAGGCCGAGGGTTTTTTTCTAAGTTGAAAAAAGTTCGAAAGAATAGGAAGGTAATTTTGCAAACCAAGATTACGATATTGGAAGCTAAAGTGCTTGATTTGCTAGAAACTTTCCAGAGAAATTACCAAAGGATTGTTTTATATGCCCGAATGACTTACTCAAACAGCAAGCTGTGCGAGAAATGTGGCTCAGTCTCGATTTCTAGGACTATATTGAAAGAAAGTTTGAGATGGCTAGAATAGGTTTTGCAGATGAAAGATTGCCAAACATTGTCCTTGAATGAGGTAGGAAGATGTAAGGAGAGGTACAAAGGAAAGGCATTAGGGTGTGAAAAGGCAGGGGTACTTAAGTATTATACGAGAAACACTCGAGAAGTGAAGTTTCGTTGGTGCAAATGAAATGTACCAAAGTGGGATAAAAATATAATAGTTTAGAAACAAATTTGGGCTACATATTTGAAAATTAGGGAAGGGGTGGGTAAAGCACAGTATATATTAAATTTGAACATAAACAGACCTATTCTAACCTAACGTAACCAAAATACCAACTAAATATTTAATAAAATATACCTATCCATGGTCACACGCCATATTCTATCATTATATATTGGAAACTAATCAGGAAAAAACGGGTAATGTCTCAAGTGTTTTTCGTATAATACTTAAGTACCGAGGGAAGCTTTGGATAGATTGGGATGGAGAAGGAGCGTGCGTAGTTGTGTAGTCCTTAGACGGCTTGATGCTGCAGTGAGTTGCCTGTAGCAGTAGTAGGTTTGTTAAAGCAAAATAAACACCCTGCCGTTATGGAGACAAAGGAAAGCTGTTTAGCTCAGTAGCTGAAGGATACACAATAGTAATGGAAGCGAAGTAGCCTGCCATGAAATTCCCCATTCAACATTCTTTGGAAATATCTTAATCTTCCCTCCTTTGACAATTGCGCCCCTCCCACTTCCCTCTAAATGAAACCTGATATAGCCCAGCGCTCAGCACAAACTTCGGAAGAAAATATTTTATAGGCTGCATGGCTACCTAAAATTGCTACGTAAGGCCCTAGGAATTGGATTAATAGAAATTTTCTGCTTGTTATAAAGAACGGATTTGTATTTGAGTCAGAGCCTATGGTGTTTTGAGTGAAGTATTGGATCCTTTTCTGACAATGAACTACAACCGACCCCCCCCCCCCCCTTTGATGGTACCACATATAGCCCTACACAGGCCCTTTGTTTAACCGGTATCTTATAGTCTTAACTTGATGAAATTTAGTTTCGACCGAATGAGAACAATAGAATTGTGAATATACTAGGCCTAAAAATATTTACCTTTAAGCAATTCCACATTACTATTAACCATGTGAACCGCATACTGCATAGCACCACTCACAGTTAATCCAATTCGATCACCCTCCAAGGAAGTCAAATATCCGACAGGTATAGTTATACATTCTGATCTGATAATCAGCACAACCAAAATGAAAAAATATGACATCTCCACTTCTACAAGTCAATCCATTATTTGATAAAAACTAATCACTAATTAAAGAAACATCTGGCCTTACAGATTAATATTCCTCTTTAACGTTGTTTTCAGTGCGGTGGTTTGAGTCAAACTGGTTCTGTCAAGATGATGCAGAGAGCGGAGGACCAAGTTGAAACAATGCCAGTGGACATATCTAAAAATCTTTCATAGGATCGCTAAAAAACAAATCCTTGAACTCTGTCAACTGGGATAAATATCATTTAAGGGGGAATAAGGGGTAAACATGGCCCAGAGACATAAATTATATTGAGTAGAATACTTCTTTTCAATCAGAATCAACAAACCCGGCTTGGGATTTGGGGCCCGTCCTGGTGCCAATTTGAAATTTTTAGATATTTCATTTATTTTCTAGCTAAAATATGTGTTTTTAGAGAGCTCGTTGCCCCTCCCTCCAAACTTTTCAGAACCAAAAAAATCATTCATACATACATGAAACCGAACTAACAGTTTCAAATTAATTGCAAAGACTTCCGCAACTATTATCACTTTATATGAATCAATCTACTTTTATTTGATTTTTTCATTCACCTTGATTATTATGGCGGTTTTTTTGTAGACGTTAAGGCAAATAAATACAACACTGTTGACATTTTTATCATTTTCGATAAAAGCCAGATAACACTCAACCCATTTGGAGGGTTTTAGAGGAAGGGGAAACAGAACCACTATTATTTTTAAATCTTGATTAGGATAGTGATATTAATGCTTTTTACGCTGTAATAAGTGTTATAATATGCAAAACTCCTATTTGTGGTAGTTTTTTTTAATTTATCTTGATCATTCATTTTTATTTCTTTTTGTTTGTAAATAATTTATTCCTCTAAAGCAGTTTCTCTTACCATTTTAAATACTGTTCGTTTTTTTTTTTTTTTCATTCATTGGTAGAAAATTCTGTTCATTTTAGGTTTGAAATATTATATGACTTTAAATAATTTTTAGACCACATTGCTTTTCAATTTACGAAAAATTAAGGAATAAAAAACTGGTTTTAATTTCAATTAAAAAAAAAAAAAACAAGTTTTTTTTAACGGGAAGTAAGGAGCGACATTAAAACTTAAAACGAACAGAAATTACTTCGTATATTAAAGGGCTGCTTCCTCATCAGCACCCCGCTCTTTACGCTAAAGTTTGACTCTTTCTCTTAATTCTACTTTTTAAAACAGTAAAAAACTTTAGCGTAAAGAGGGTGGTGTTGATGAGGAAGCAGCCATTTCATATACGAAGTAATTTCTGTTCGTTTTAAGTTTTAATGTCGCTCCTTACTTCCCGTTAAAAAAAAAAACTTGTTTTTCTTATTTAATTTCTGAACGTTTTTGAATCAATGCATGTTTTGATTTTGGCTCTCCGCAGATGAATAATTAAAAACGAAATTTGCATATTTATTTTTTTGGCTAATTGGCTTTCTCGTAGTTTTGATCGAGTGATTTTGAGAAAAAAAGGAGCGGGGGAGGAGGCCTAGTTTTCCTCCGATTTTTTGGTTACTTAAAAAGGCAACCAGAACTTTTAATTTTTTACGAATGTTTATTAGTAAAAGATATACATAACTTACAAATTAGCTTACGTAACGAACTTCTGTATTCTCATGTTTTTATTACGTATATGAAGGGATTCACCCCCTCGTCAGTACCTCGCTCTTTACACTAAAGCTTAAATCTTGTCCCAATTTCTTAAGAATGATCCCTGAATCACAAAAGCCGTAGAATAAATAGTTTTAATTACTAAAAATGTTTTAGCGTAAAGAGTGAGGTATTAAGAGGAGGTGAGCCCATCATACATGTAATAATTTCTGTTCGTTTTAAGTTTTAATTCTTCTCCTTACTTTCAGTTGAAAAACTTTTTCATATTTATTTTTTCATTGTTTTTTTTTTAATAATGCTAGAAAATCCTGATCTCCCTTCATGAAACTTTTCTTCCCCCGTGACACATTCCTCCAAGGAAAGTTCCCTTAACATATCCCCCTCTTCTCAACCCCCTCCCCTCAACCTAAAAATCCCCCAGAAAACGTATGTACTCTTCCAAATAGCCATTTCTAAATGTAGCACTGGTTTGTAACTTGTAACTTTTGTAAGTTTGTCACTTGTGGCCCCTCCCGCAGGGACTGTGGGTGAGTAAGTCGTCCCCAAAAACATAGTACTAAAGGTTTTTGACTACGCTGAATAAAATGGCTATCTCAGAATTTTGATCTGGTGAATTTTGGAAAAAATTAGCGTGGGAGGGGGCTTAGGTGCCCTCCAATTTTTTTGGTCACTTAAAAAGGGCACTAAAACTTTTCATTTCCGTTAGAATGAGCCCTCTCACAAGATTCTGAGACCACTGGGTCGATATGATCACCCCTGGGGGAAAAAAACAAAAAAAAAACAAAAAAAAACAAAACAAACAAATAAACACGCATCCGTGATCTGCCTTCTGGCAAAAAATACAAAATTCCACATTTTTGTAGATAGGAAATAAAAACCTCCACAACAGGGTTCTCTGATACGCTGAATTTGATGGTGTGATTTTCGTTAAGTTTCTGTGACTTTTAGAGGTTGTTTCCCCCTATTTCTTAAAATCAGGCAAATTTTCTCAGGCTCGTAACTTTTGATGGGTAAGATTAAACTTGATGAAACTTATATATTTAAAATCAGCATTAAAACACAATTCTTTTGATGTAGCTAATGGTATCAAAATTCCATTTTTGAGAGTTTTGATTACTATAGAGCAGGGTCGCTCCTTACTACAGTTCGTTACCACGAAGTGTTTGACAAAGCAATGAACAAAAATAAGAACCAAACTACAATTTAATTAAAATATTTGCCCCATAATTTAGGTTTAAAAAATATTTTCAATAGCTAAAATTAATATTTCAAATAGCTAAAAAAAAATTTATTTCTGGAGATATGATTTTGGAGATATAATAAAGGTTTAGGTGTCATTGCTACGCTCTGTTGGTGAATTAGTTGTTGATACTATAGGTCTTAGATGAGTACCTGTTTTATGTATTTTTGGCAAACCATATATTCTTGGGCAGATTGATCACCTCGGAAAGAACTCGAAATACATCCGTGGTGTGATATTTCGATTAGTTTTAAGGCCTTCTAAGTCCTTTCTCAATTTTGCATCATACGATCCAGTTGGGTCTAAGTTAAGTTTTTTGTATGTTGAAATATCTTTTAAAACTTTTTTCTATTTTACTTTCATAATCATCTTTTTCTAGGATTAATACCGTATTGCTCTTATCAGCTTTCATTATTATCAGAGAATCATCTTTTTAAAACTATTTCAACATTTTTTTTATCTTTATTCTTAAGGTTTTCTTGAAAATTATCAAAATGTTTCAAAATATTATCGATCCCCAATCTTAAATTATGTACATTATTAACATATTTTGAAAACACATGAATCCCTGTCTCAATCTTTGAAATTGTTTATTTTTGCTCATCAAAAGCTAAGACCCTGATAAAATTTGCCTGATTTTTGAAGAAAGGATGAAAAATATTCAAAAAGTCAAACAATCTTAATGAAAATCCTACTATCCGATTTAGCGTACAAGCTCCTATTGTAGAGGCTTCAAGCTCCCATCTGCAAAAATGTGGAATTTTGTATTTTTTGCCAAAAGAAAGATCAGGGGTACGTATTTCGGCCTATTTGAATTTATTTATTAACTTATTTTTTATTTTAAATAATTCATTTGAACTTAAATCAAATGTCTAGTGACTCTTTTACGTGGCCAAAAAGATTAGAGGGTAACTAGCCCTCCCTTTTACATCTGATAAAAATTTCTAGACAACCATTTTGTTCATAATAGCTAAAAATTTCAATAGCTATACTTCTGGGGATCTCGATCCCCCACAACCACTGGGGAAAGGCTGTAAGCTATGGAATTTGCAATTGTTTTCATATAGTACTTGTTATTGGAAAGCATAAAGACATTTTCTGAGGGGCAGAATTTTTTGAGGGAGCAGGGGAGTAATTTGCTATGGTGCAGGGAGGTAACACCCCTCCAAATCTTGTCAAAACTAAGATAAGCCTGCATAATTCAAATGTTCACAGCAACGGGTAAGTTTTCTTCAGCATATCCTAACATTTATGGTACTGTATGGCTCAATTTTCAGTTTTCACTGTCATTTTTACTTAATTTAGTCTGATTGACTCCAACTTTGCCCTCCTCCCTAGGATTTTGACAAAATTACGCCACTGGCTCCACATAGAGTTTTATGTCATATACAATTTTTGACAACTTGGAAGTGAATTTTCTATAGAGCAGGGAGAGCAACTACCCCATCCCCAGCCCCGGTTTGCCCTGCGACTGAAATTTAGCATCTTTAGGTTCTTGTCAAACTAATGTATGCCTACATAATTGAAGTATCCACAGGAACAGATCAATTTTATTAAGTATACCTTTGCCAATATGGCACAATGGCTCATCTTTCAGTTTTCACAGTGATTTTCGCATGATTTGGGAACATTGGCTCCAACTTTGCCCCATCCCTCTAGGATTTGAAAAAACTAGGCAACTGTGCCTGGGTGGGGGATTTTCCACGCGGAGAGTTTTCTAAGAGGAGGGAAATTTCTGGGAGTGAGCTTTCAATGGGAATTTTTTTCAGGGGGGAATTTGCCAGAACTCCTATACAAAACTCTTTTTATTTGGCTTACTTCCTCTTTAGCGACTCATTTTACACGTGCAGATTTTATGGGAACTGTCTGGGCAAAAAATTCAGCACGGTTATAATTGTCTGAGGGGAGAAGAAATTCTGCATGGGAGAATTTTTTGGGGAAGATTTCCATTAGGAGAATTTTTTGCGGGAGAAGGTTTCCGTTGGAGGGGGATTTCTGGGAATTTTTCTTTGGAACGAGATGCTTTCCGGCATGCTTTCCCGGCATGATATGAAAAATGACTTAAAATTAAATAAAAAGCAAGTCTTTTTTTTCAAATGAATGTAGGCTCTGGAGAATTTTTCGGGTGGAATTGACCGCAGCGAAGTATTGAGAAGCTTGAGTTTTAATGCTGCTCTTTACTTGCAATTTAAAAAGCTACTTTTTTATTTAATTGCGGACTGAATGAAATAGTTTATTAAAAAGATAATGGTAACATAGGTAACAAATAATGGTGACAATATATGGATCAAAAGAACTGTTTTTTTATGGTGACTCTAAATACATATAATTCATTACCCACCAAAAGTTACAAGCCTGAGAAAATCTACTTTATTTTCAAAAACACCCCAAAAGAAAAGTGATCTTGATGAAAATTAAAACGTTAGATTCAGCGTATCATGGAAATCGGTTGCAGAAGTTTCAAGTCCACATGTAAGATCAGAATTTTTCCAGAGAAGGCTGGTTACTGATGCATCTTTATTTATATTTCATTTCAAAGGGTATTTATGTCGAGCCATTAGTCCTAGAATAGATTTTGAGAAAAGAAATTAAAAGTCTAGTGCCTTATTAGTTAGCCAACAATATTACACCGCAGCATAGTGGCATTTTCTTCCATTTTGTGGCAAAAATCAACAATTTACACAAAAAGCCATCGAATGAAAAATCTGTATTAGCTAACGTATATATATATATATATATATATATATATATATATATGTATATATATATATATATATATATATATATATATATATATATATATATATATATATATATATATATAAATGACGACGGGGATACAGGGAATATTCCATTAGCAATCACCATCAACAAAGCTCAAGGGCAATCATTGGAAAAATGCGGTATAGATCTGAATACGGATTGTTTTTTCCATGGACAATTATATGTTGCATGTTCAAGAGTCGGTAAACCTGACAATCTATTACACAACTACAATGGCGTGTAACTAATACGGCGCGTAACGATTTACACGCGCGGGGGGGGCTTGGGGGGTGCGAAGGGCCTCCACCAACAGCTACTATATATATATATATATTTTCATATATATATATATATATATATATATATATATATATATATATATATATATATATATATATATATATACTAGCTGTTGGGGTGGCGCTTCGCGCCACCCCAACTCCTAGTTGGTGGGGCGCTTCGCGCCCCCCCAAGCCCCCCCGCGCGTAAGTCGTTACGCGCCATATTAGTTACGCGCCATTGTAGTTGTGTCCCTGTGTCCCACCTGTGAATATAGATAGATTTATATATGTGTTTCAAACTACGTAAAAATTGCGAATATACAACATTCTTGGCTTTCCCATTGTCTGTCCCTATACAAAGCCGTATGTACTAATAATGACGTCATATGCAAAAGCTCTTTTTTACAAACAAACAAACATGCATACACACAACTCGTTTTTATATAGATAGATAGATAGATAGATACAATACAAATTAACTACGTAAAACTTGTGAATATACAACAGTCTTCGCTGTCCCATTGTCTGTGCGTATAAATAGATTGTCAGGTTTACCGACCCTCAAAGATGCAACATACAATTGTACATTGGTAAAGCAATCTGTATTAAGATCTATACCGCATTTTTCTAGTGATTGCCCTTGAGCTTTGTTGATGGTGGTTGCAAATGCTAATCGAATTGGGAATTGCAATCTTTTAAATTGAAAAAGCAGATCCGTTGGAATCATGGGAATGCGAGGAATAAGAACAGCCTCACCCTCATAAGGCCCTGTCAAGATTGTGGCCTCTATTAGGTTTTCCATTGTTTTTTTTACGGCAAGTCGCGTGCCATTGCAAAGCTTTGGTGGGTTGATATTTCTTAAAAGTATTATTGGTACGCCTATTTTTAGTTGTAGCACGTGTGGTGGAAACCCTGAAGGATCTATGGAATTTAAAAATTCAGATGGATAATTAACCGCTTCATTTGGTTCCAAAATACAAATTAACTGCGTAAAACTTGCGAATATACAACATTCTTCGCTGTCCAATTGTCGCTGCATATAAATAGATTGTCAGGTTTACCGACCCTCGAACATGCAACGTACAATTGTCCATGGGAAAAACAATCAGTATTAAGATCTATACCACATTTTTCTAATGATTGACCTTGAGCTTTGTTAATGGTGATTGCAAATGCTAATCAAATTGGGAATTGCAATCTTTTAAATTGAAAAGGCAGATCCGTTGGAATCATGGGAATGCGAGGAATAAGAACAGCCTCACCCTCAAAAGGCCCTGTCAAGATTGTGGCCTCTATTAGGTTTTCCATTGTTTTTTTTACGGCAAGTCGAGTGCCATTGCAAAGCTTTGGTGGGTTTATATTTCTTAAAAGTATTATTGGTACGCCTATTTTTAGTTGTAGCACGTGTGGTGGAAACCCTGAAAGATCTATGGAATTTAAAAATTCAGATGGATAATTAACCGCTTCATTTGGTTCCAAAACTGTGTCGACTGACTTGTAAAGGACTGCCTGGTCTCGAATCTTGGTCAAAACAATATTGTTGATTTCGTGGACGTCTATATTTTTGGGTGCGAGAATCGCTCTTTCACTTAGCCATTTATTATTTTTATAATTTTTTAGAATATTCGGAAATACTTTTTCAATCAATTCATTTTTGGACGTCACTAAATTACAGAAACCAGCAGGTAGTTGTATACGTCCTGAAATTGAGTCTACTGGGAGCTTTCCGTTTCCCATTGCCAGCAATTGATCTGAAAATGTTTGACCAGAGTCATCGTTTTGCAATCGGACACGCATATTTGTAGTTAATTTTAATGTTTTTACGTGTGCCCATAAATTAGAATTTTTCAGGCAAGCATTCATTTCGTCTGCAGGAGTTGATCTAGGTATTATAGGTAATGTTTGCCTGAAATCTCCCGCAAGCAATATTAATGTGCTGCCAAAGGGTTTCGACTTCCCTCGCAAATCTTCCCTTGCCTTCCCTTGAATCGACTTCCCTTGCCTTGCTCAGATTCTGTGTGTCGTTTGTCTTTTGACCGTGTGTGTATTTACTCTATCTTCTCATTTTTTACTCGCTGAGATTCCGGTGTCGCTTGTCTCCTAATCGCGTGTGTCTTTCCTTTTCATTTTCATTATTGACTCCTTTTAATACTCGCTGGTGCATATCTTATAACTTCATTCGTCTTTGTTCTTCATTTTGGATTTTGATTACTTCAGACAATATAGGAATGCCTTTTACTTTAGCTGTCGGTATTGGCGTTGTCACAACTGATGGTCCAGGCTGTTGATTTTCACCCATTGTGAATTCAATTTTGTCTGGCCATTCTTTTGATCTTATTATGATTGATAGTTTAGGTGTTGTTTATAAAGAATCATCACTTAGAGTAACTGCAACTGCATATAGTAATTGCTTCCTACATACATTATATTATTTAAATAACTGATTGTATTGAAAAATCGCCGATCTTATTCATGCTATGAATGAAATCATATAAGAAAATGCTATTGTGTTAGTACATGATGCCATTTGTAAAAACCAAACTTAAGACTCTTAACAAATTTTCTCAAACTTCTGATCCGTCTATATCGTTATTTTAAGCGAGAATATCTTAAGATATTAATTTTCCCGAAAAAATATTGAGCCGTTCCCGAAAAAAAATACAATAGGCCTATACAATACACAATTATTGCTCGTTTATAAAGAAAGTATATGGCTATTAGTACTGCTATTACACTTACTGGAAGTAGTAGTAGTAGTATATGCTTTTATTTTGTATTATCAATATTTGTGGTACAATTAATTTGAACTTTTAACCAGTATTAATTTTTTCTTCTATTCCTGGCACGCCTCTAAAACAACTAGTTTTTGCAAGTTCATGGAAAGGCTAGAAGATTCAATTGAACGACTTTATTTTCTATGCATTATATACATGTATGTATATGTATGTATGTATAATTTTCAATTACTCTTCATTCCAAGGAATATCTTTCGGAACAAAGACTGTAATATGGGTGTTACTGGGTAACACCTTTATATTCGTATACTTACCGGCACAAAAGGTGTAGATGTTTACATCGAGATTTCAAAGAATTTTTTTTTCGTTTGCTTAATCGCACACATTTTTTGTCTCTTTGCTTTCCACGGTCGTGTTCCCTGGTCCCCTCCAAGCATTCATAGGTGGAAATCCTCAAAAAAAATATTCGTCTTAAAACCTAATTTTAAAAAAGAAATAGAAAGGACGACCCTTTAGTTAGTTTTTGTAATTTCTGAGAGGGAATGGTTGGCTCACTCAGATTCAAAAGAGTCTTAGATCCAACAGTCCGAAGTAACAAACTGTGTGTAGAGAGGGACCCTTGTCAATAAGAGACAACACTTTAAAAAATAAGTTTAGAATATTCACAACACAAAATCTATTATTTATACTGATTCTAAGTATGCTAAGCGTTTGCTGCTAACCATTCCACCCTAAACATAAACACAGACCACACAAGCGGTCCCATGTTGTTGACCAGGATCCAGTAAAACCGATGACAATGGAGTATCGAATCCTTGCAACAATGTCAACTAAGATACTGATCATGGATTCTCCTATGAAGAGGGGGGATACCTAAACCTCAAATAGGTGCTCCAGACAAATAGGAGACAAAAAAAACTTTAGTGTAAATAGCAGGGGGAAAAGGAGAGAGAAAATAAAGCTTTGCCACACAATTATCATTATTACTACGAAAGCTCTTGCATAATTGAGCTGAGCCTCAGGCCATAGAGACCTATTGCCTCTACCATTCCTACAAAAAAAAAAAATAGTGATGATAACAAAGACACTTCAACAACAGCTGCTAAGCTTTTGCTGCCCCTTTAGATGTAGTATTTTAAAATAGGCTTGTCCACCTTTTTTGTATTCCCCTTTACAGAAAAGCTTTCCTTTGTTCTGTCAAAGTGTTCATCATGGTCTTTCCCAATCATGCGAACCCTGAACAACAGCTTTAGACTAGGTTGGGTAGACAACATTCGCCCATCATGGGTGAGGGAAAAGTCACACACCCCAGATGGCTCCTCAAGGGTACTTCTCTTGCACCACACTCCGTAATTCATATGCACAGTAGGATTGCCACACTCCCGGGCATGATTCTGAAATCTTCTAATTTCAGTAGGGCTACTTTCAAAAGTACTAAGGGCTACTTTCGAAAGTAGCAGGGGGCTACTTTCATGTAGCCCCCTACAGAGGATGTCACAACTTCACCTTACCACGCATTGTACTAGTAAACTAATCTTTATCACACCCTAATGTAATGAGAAAGAAGTACGTACTGGAATGTTTCCTGTACTTCGAGGGCACAAAATGGGAAAACAGTTGTTTTTTTTTTTTGGAATTATGTGAAGAAGACCAGGAATCAGGATTGAATTGCCTGTTTATTAATTGAATTTTCTCTCACTGATGGTTTAAGCCTTATTTCAAGGTTCTTTGGCACCTCTTAAAGAAAATAGTAAACTGAAGGTTTTTGTTTCATTGTATTGTTGTGTCCATTTTTATATTTTTGATTTTACTGTGAGTGTTTTGTGCAATACCAAACACCCAAAGGCGTTGATGCACTAAAAAAAAATTTAGAAAAAGTTTAAAAAAAAAAAGGCTAAAAAAAATTTAGCTTGAGACATCGTAAAATATTGTATGGTTTGACTTGATGTTATTATCAAGGTGCAATACCTGGGAATTTGTTTGAATTGATTTCCTATTAAGTCCTATTAAGATCCATTTTTTAGCTTTCCATGGAGAATGGAGCCACGACTAGCCTCACTGATTGGAAATCAACCATTCTACTTAATATAATTAGCAAAGGGATTTTATATATGTATTTATATACATGATCGTGTTTAATTAGTTTTAACATTTAACGTTGATTCTGCTACCAATTTGAGCACTACCTCAAATTAAGCACTCTTTTATAATACTCTCCTAGAGCTTCTTGCCAGGAAATTTGTGGTAAGCTGCTTTTATCATAAATCAGATTCATTTTGCCTTTAAAAATTGAGTTAAAACTCTTTTCTTGGTGATACCTAAAAAAAAATATTTTAAATACTTCAGCAATATTTCTTTTTTCGTAGATATTCGCAGAATATATGTTTGCACAATTATCTGGCAATCAAGTCGTAGCTGAGTTGTCTGATTGTATATTTCCTTGGTCGTCTTCTGTGTCAAAAAGAAGATTTAGGCATGCTGTACAGAAGATTAAATTCAACAGCATTGCCATGAATTATAACAGGAAAAGTAAACATTCATTGGCATTAATTTTAGCCAAAACAAGCCATTTTAAACTAAATACAAAACCTTTTATCAATAAAAAACAAAGAGATGGCACTACATTCTAATTTGGGTTGTTCTGACTAGCTAAGGAAGGTTCATCTTCCTTTTAATTTTTTAATCTGTTATAATGATTTAGAAAGTCAGCTAGATCTGAGCAATATGTCATAATTTCCATCAGGATAAATGCTTAGAACTCTAAAAACAGTCACACTAAGCGTTTTCTAACGAAGATTGTAAGCAGAAATTTTAATTAAAATCGAATAGTCGTGGGCATCAAGCCTTGGCTAATTGTAGAAAAAGCCAAGGCAGATAGTTCGTGAAAGGCAACTCTGGCATTAACCCCCGTATTAGGATCGTATAAAAAGGATGTTAGTTCATTTGTTAATAGATAAGTCTATCTTTTATGCGTCCATGCATCATTCCTAGGATTACCTTTATACAACAAAAAATATTTAATTCTTTTGTGGTTTTTTTCCTCTTCCACGATAGGCTGATTAAGATTCAATTTTTATTATTGTAAGTTTCTGGTGTGTTTTTCCATGTGAAAACAACTTGTAGTTTAGCTCATTATGCTTTAATCCTACCAATCTATTTCCACCCCCCCCCCAATGACAGTAATGAACATAATATTCTTTGACTTAAAGAGAAACGGTAGATATAACTAAAGACAACCATTCCCAAATAAAGTTTTTTTCTTGTCTCTGAAAGCAAATAGATGACACTGCATTATTTCAATATTCAGTTTTTTCTATTGCTATTTTGCACCATATATTCAGTCATAATTTCAGTAAAGAAAAGTATAATATTCTTAATATGATTAGCCTGGTCTGTCACTTATCGTCTTCTGGACTTTTTTAAACGTGGCAGCTAGCAACGGCCAAAGTTGGATCTTCAAAACCTGTTTTCCGGTAACTTACTGTAGCTTGCCGTCGTGTTGTATATGCTGATGACATCTACAGATAAGAACATATTATTCTATTTAATGACTGGGAAGGATGCTTCCAGATTTAATTTTTTTTTTTTTTTTTTTAGGGTGACACAGCTGAAAATCATAAATCGATTAATTCCAGTATGTGTCTACTATTGATTTGTTCTGCCAATTGGGGATATACAGAAATGTTAACGAATTTGAATTTTTGGGGATATTCAGAAATTTTCTATTCTTTATATTGATATTCTATACCATATATTCAGCCTTAATTTCAGTAAGGAAAACAATAATATTCTTAATATGATCAGCCTGGCCAGTCGCTTAGATATATCTTTTTTTGGCCCTTTTTAATCATGGCAGTTAGGAGTTGCCAAAGTTGACCTCCAAAACCTATTTTCTCATAATTTACTGTAACTTACTATCTACTACTTACTATAATTTACTAACTTACTTATCGTATTGTATGTGTTGAATGCTAATGACATCTACAGATACGAACATGTAGTTCTATTGAATGACTCTGTGAAGGATGTTGCCCAATTTCCATTGTTCTGTGCGGTTGAGCTGATTTTATTCTTGTGTCCAAAGAGACTAGAAATGTTCTTCTAATCTTAAAATACGGGTTTATTTTGAACCTTCCTCCAGAAGAAAGTGAAAAAAAGCAGTAAAAGCCTGCTGCGTTTCAATGCAGATGCAATTCAATTTTTTTTTTCCGAGGGACAGTGTCAGATGACACCGCTGAATACCATAAAACGATATATTCCAATGTAAATCTACCATTGATTTTGTTCTGTAAGTTGGGGATATGCAGAAAATTGTTTCTATCGTATTGTTCATCTATATTGCAAATTTATGTTGTTTAGCTAATGGACATTCATGTTGATATCAAAAGTTTGTATCTTAGATTATTTTTTCAAGAGTGAGAGAAGGGGATTGAATACATTTTTGAGGTACTTGAAACTTCTAAACATCTTCAGAGGAAAAATAAATATGAGAAAACCCGTTGGACTTGTCGGTAAATTCTACTGAGTTATGGGGGATAGTCAAATAGTTGGTGGTAACGAACTGTAGTAAGGAGAGACCCAGCTCAATAGTAACCAAAACTCTAAAAACGGAATTTTGATACCAATAGTTCCATCAAACGAATCATATTTTAATGTTGATTTTGAACATATAAGTTTCATCAAGTTTAGTCTTACCCATCAAAAGTTATGAGCCTGAGAAAATTTCCCTTTCTTTAGAAAATAGGGGGAAATACCCCTAAACATCATGGAATTTTAATGAAAATCATATCATCAGATTCAGCGTATCAGAGAACCCTACTGTAAGAGTTTCAAGCTCCTATCCGCAAAAATGTGGAATTTTGTATATTTTGCCAGAAGACAAATCACCGATGCGTGTTTATTTCTTAGTTTTTTTTCCAGGGTCGATCGTATCGAACCTGTGGTCCTAGAATAACCATTTTGTTCACCTTAGTCGAAAACCTAATAACTATGTCTTTCGGGACATCTTTAACCCCCCATAGTCTCCGGGGAGGGGCTGCAAGTTACAAACTTTTACCATTGTTTACAAATAGTAATAGCTTTCATGAAGCGTACAGACGTCTTCAGGGGGAATTTTTCGCACTGGGGTGGGGGTGGGGCGGGGGAGGGGGCTACGTAGGACGATCTTTCCATGGAGGGATTTATCATGAGGGAAGAGAATTTCCATGAAGGGGGCACAGGATTTTCTAGTATTATTTATAAAAGTAATGAGAAAATAAATATTTTTTTTCAACTGGAAGTAATGACCAGTATTAAAAATTAAAACGAACATAAAATATTAGGTATATAGCGGGGTTCGTCTCCCCCAGAATACCTTGCTCTTTATGCTAAATAATTTTTAGTAATTTTAACTATTTATTCTACGGCCTTTGTGATTCAGGGGTCATTCTTAATGATTTGGGACAAAATTCAACCTTTAATGTAAAGAGCGAGATATTGGCGAAGAAGCAATGCATCAATAATAAAGTAATAAAAATACACAAATATAGAAGTTCCTTACGTAAGTTAATCCGTAAGGTATGTATGTTTATTACTAACAAAAACGTTTGTAAAAAAAAATCTAGTTGCATTTTTAGTTAACCAAAAATTAGAGGGCAACTAGGCCTCCTCCTCCATTTATTTTTTTTATCAAACGTCGCAAAAGCATAAGTGGGCTTTTAAGACTAATTCTTATTTCGATCAATAATGCAAGATATCATTGAATTTTTAGTTTTCTTTCTTCCTAGATTTATGGGCCTTAGATCCTTCAAGCCCTGGGCTTATTTGGCTTTTTACGGATGAAGCGGAGAGCGAACCAAACAATGAAACTGCGAGAAAAGGGGTTTTTCTTTCTACAGAGCTAGGGAAAGGGAGTTTTCGTTTGTTGGTGTGTTGGAAGTTTTGTCCATGAAATGCGCAGTTAAAACTGGGCTTTAGTCTTACCATATATTGGTCTCAGCCTTAGGGGAATACGTTTTGGAAATTAATAAAGTGATTACCATTCAAAAAAACCTCGGGATTTTTAAAGCAACAAAAAAAAAAAAACAGCATAATATTAAGGACTGTAATTCCAATAGTATCCTTGTAGCTAAAACGTTATGAAAACACTACTACCGTAATACCCCCGGACACTTTCATCATTTCATATAATCTTTCATAAATTTTAAAAACATTAAAAGGTGCTACGCTTAAGAGGACCTTTTTGCGTGAGATGGTGACTCGAAAAATAATTATAGGCGGTTTTCCTATGCCTGAGTGCAGTTTAAAAGTCTTGAAATTTCACTAGAAATATAGGTTGAAATAAAGAAGCTAAATGGACACAAGTAATGGCTAAATAACTTGTATTTTAAACATTCAATAAAATAAATGACGAGAATAGGTTTCTCTTAATTAGTAAAAACGAAAACTATTCACTTGTGAAAAAATCGCTTTGTTTCCTGAGAGGAAGAAAGAATCGGTCCCTTGGAACGATAGAATTGTGAAGCTTTTTCGTTTGGGGTTGAATCTGTCCATCTTCTTCCAAAAAAGGGAGACTTTTCTTGGGGATGCTTTGCTGAATCTGAATATTTCCGGTATGCATGATTACCCCTCACGTTTATTTTAGGAAATTTATTGGGTTGTCGCAATGGTGGTTGATTGTTCTTCCACCGAATTTTTGGGGTTAACAAAACGTTCCTACTGTTTTCAGACTTTGGTCTGTTTGGTTTACTGAATATTTTAAAGGGCTCTGTCTTTACAAAAATATGGTTTTTTATATTAGTGGAAGGGACGCAATCCTCTTTCAAACCTTGATTAGTATCTACAACTTTAGCATATAGTACGGGCTCGTTGGTTTCTAGCACATTAGCTTCTAAAGCTGTGCTATTTATGACCTTGGGTCTGACAGTAATTTTGTGGCTGGATTTTACATCAGTTACCTCGAGTAATTGGTTTTGCTCGAGCGTATCAATAGGTATCGATTCATCATTTCCATTGAACCAATTACTGTCAAAATTTTCCAAAAAAATTTCTTTCCAACCTGAACTAGGCCTAGGTAGCCCGGAAATATAAAGTGGTTTCTGTCCATATTTGTCTGTGTCAATTTCCCTGTTGACAATGTTTGACAAATTAAAAATTTTATTTGCCAATGTTTCAATAGTGTCTTTTGGATTCTGTTCTGTCCTAATTTTCTCAACTTCTTCTTTCAATTCATAGGGCTTTACGTCAACGTCATCTGTCTTAGGAGAATAATGTTCTTCTAGGACGCTAAGAAGCTTAGCTTCACCAACGCCACCAAATCCTTCCTCATGTAGACGGTAAAGAAGTATATCTTCGTTATCGTCAACGGGCACAACTAACCTTAGGTATGATGATTGTTTTCCATTTTTTTGTGTATCCCGTTTTAGTCTCGTAACAACCTTTCCTGGCCTCGTTTTACAAGTAATCTTTACTATCCCTATTACTGTTTTCTGGTCGTTTGCACTCTCATTTGGTTTTCTCATGAAATCCTGTGAGTTTTTTCCCGCCTCTATTAACGGTTTAACAGCAGCATTTGAAGAATTGCTAAATCCAGTTTGTGCATCCAGTTTAATGCTTAAATTATTGATTTTATTCAGTTCTTTACTAACATTTTCTTGTTGTCTTTCCTGAGAATGGACTGGAAGTTTTGTGTTTGCTGGTGGTTCTTTTTTCAGGTTTTTAACATTAAGATCTTTTATTTTTTTGGAATACTCAATAGCTTCCTTGCTTTTTCTACTCAAAATAGGTGAAGCTATATATTTCTGTTCATTATGGTTAATAATTTGACTATATTTTTGCCCTGTCTTAAAAGATGATTTCCCAAGTGACCCTTCAGGGTTGAATGCTACATTATTTCTTTGACTGGTTGGTCTTTCTTTATTCTGAACTTTTTGAGGAATCGGCTTGACTAAAATCTTGTCTACAGACCGGGAATTTGGCGCGATGTTCTGTTTTCTTTTCAATCGGATATGTGTTTGCCAAGTGATTTGATGTGATGGAACAGTCTTTTTTAGAATATGTCCATATTCCAAAGGAACAGATTTAGACTTTTTAATCGGTAAAACACTTAGTTCACTTCTATCTTCGCTTGATAAGAAGGCTCGATGTTTAATTTCAGATCTGCTCAGGTTTTTCACAATTTGATATTCCATGGTAAGGTTTTTATCTAAATTCATCTTCTGATCCATAGAAAGATGATTATAATTCCGTAACTTCTTGTTGACTCCAGCATAAAAATCAGGGGTGAGGTGCGACAGAACGATCGAAACCTGAAAAAAAATATATATAAATATACATTCAAGACGAACTTGGAAATTCTTGGGCTAGATTTTCTCATGGGCTGCCGTTCCATGGAAAACATGTGATTTTACAACAAGTCTATAGCTTTATCTTGGACCGAAATGACCACATGCTTTATACATTCAAGACGAACTTGGAAATTCTTGGGCTAGATTTTCTCATGGGCTGCCGTTCCATGGAAAACATGTGATTTTACAACAAGTCTATAGCTTTATCTTGCACCGAAATGACCACATGCTTTATACATTCAAGACGAACTTGGAAATTCTTGGGCTAGATTTTCTCATGGGCTGCCGTTCCATGGAAAACATGTGATTTTACAACAAGTCTATAGCTTTATCTTGCACCGAAATGACCACATGCTTATATCATTGAATTGATTAGTCCCAAATTCTTCCATGACCGCTCACGACTACGACTGCAACTACTTGCGACCGTGACTACATAAGACTGCAACTATTTGTGACTACAATTGTAACTAAGCGCAATTGTTTCGACTGCAACTACTTACGAATGCTCTTTATGACTTCGACCGCAACTTCAGTTTTCTCCTTAAGAACTTAAATTTTAACTTGCTATTAAAGCTTGGGCAACATTTTGCAACGAATTGAGTTATAGTTATACGATACAGCTTCAGATGAATACGAGGAACATTACTCAGACAATTGGATTGAAAATCTACATAATCTATGGGCTTTTATAAGGTCATTCTTACCCATCATGTTACAACCTTGAGCAAAGACAAATATTAATTGACACTCCCTTTCAACATGTGCTGACAGTTTTTACTTGATTTTCTTAGCCGTTTCTGAGGCATTGTGGATTTGCTCTTTTGACCACCTCGATGCACATAGTCTCTTTTCATTTAGTTGAACTTTATCCTCACCTCTCCCTAAAAGAATCAGATTAATAACCCAGCTAGTTTTGAAAAGTTGTAGATACAACCTTTTGAAAGCCTTGGATGCACGCAACGTGTTTTAATTTGGCCCAAAATCACCAGCAACATGGCCTGAAAGTTCAAAAGTAATTCACTTAAATTTTCCTGGGAATTGCACAGACCCCCTTTTGACAATCCGAATATAATATAGTGTCTTGATTAGTTTTACATCCCACATAACTTCCCTGATAGTTTCAACATAAGACTCTATTTTGTTCCTGAAATGTTACATCTAAGGCATTTCGACAATCAGGGCGCGCCTTAACTTTTTTGAATTAATTCATTAATTGTAGCAGTAGTAGTAGCAGTAGCATTTGCAGTCGCAATCGTAACAGTCCTGTTATTTTTGAAGTAGTACAGTAGAAGTAGTATTTTTTAACGTTATAGAAGAGAAAACGCTTCGAATGCATTTTTGTTTTCAGTACGGCGCATGTGAAGTTTTGATATTTAAGAGACATAAAAAGATAAAGGGAGCGTTCCCACTATTCTTACTTGCGATATGTTCTGTTTGTTTTAAGTTTTAGTTAATTTTTTTTGTAATTTATTTTCGTTTTGGGTTTCATTTCTTATTTGATAGTGCTTTTTGCTCGTTTTACTATTTGTTTTAATGTACCTCTTTACTTTTCTTGAATAACTCCTTTTGTGAAAAAAGTCTTTTTTTAATTATTCGACAAAAGTAACCAGTTCTTCGATAAAAAAAGTATCCTCACTAAAGAAGACTATTTAAATAATGACTGCGCTGGCCCTAATTCATTTTAATGGTACTAAAGGAGTTATCATATCTCCTTGAAATTTGTTGCAATAAATTCATGGATTTCTGAAATTTTGCTGCTGATGATATGTGATTATGAAAAGAATTTCTTTGTCTGGAAAGACACTATTCTCTGTCCTATTCTCACGGCAAGAGAACGATCGATAAAACATATTGTATAGCCTTATTCAAATTTTAATTTATTTTTAAACAATCAAATTTCAGAGTGTTATGAGCAAAATAGGGAGGAATTTATGTCACTGGGTCCAAGGCCATGCCTATGGAATACCAAAACTGACACTGGTCGTTTTCCAAGCATAATATTCTGAGAAATATACGATTTTTGGTTATTTGACGCTTAAATGGACACTTTTCTGGGTTGACCCTTCCCCGCTTAAAATTAAAATACTGGGCATAGGCATACCCTCGTCTTTTTCTATTATTGTAAGGATTGTAATTCACTGACAAATTTATTACTCGAAATTTTTCTCCTCAAAGTCTCCTTTTACTGTCAATTCAAAATATAAAATACAATAAAAACTAAAAAAGCCTTGATTTGAGGTTCTAATATTAAATTTCCCTTTAGTTTTCTTATTATAAGCAGAAGACTGAGCTAATAGCTTCTGAGGGTAATGAACATTGAAGTGCTTAGGTTTGAAAAAAATTAGTACGACACGGTTGACATTTGAACTAAGTAAAATTCTTAGAAAATTATCGGTAGAATTTTTACCGATTTTATCATCGATATTGTATTTCAAGCGTAATTCGGTTTTAAGGTAAAATCTTTGCATTATATACTTAAATACTAAGGTTATTTCCAAAAAATAGGCAACTGAAGACACAGTTCAGGGGACACATACCTCAAAAAATCACTTTTCAAGAATAATTTACTTTTACATTGATGTAAAATTCTATTTCTATTTCTGGTAAATATATAGGGGTTGACTACTTCTGAAGAAACAAGACTAAAAAACAAGTATCTTTGCATTCCTTATTTTACGCTATTTTCTAACATTGTGGTTGCTTTTCTGACAATGAATACCCCACTCTCCATTTTCTTGACTGTCCCAGGTATACCCACAGTAATATATAAAAAACTAAAAGAAAATACCAAAACAGTGAAGTTCTTACTTTATCATATGCACTCATATTTCCTTCCATTGTTATCCACTATTTAAATCGTGTCAAATAATATTTTATCTATACTTCGTTGTAATCACGACGAAACTACCGATATCCCTTTGAACCGATATCACGAGATGAAATTAATAGACAAAATATATTTGGGCTATTGGGTGAAATGCAAGAAAAGCGACCATGATACTCGGAAATAGCATAAAATAAGGAATCTAACGGTACTAATTTTGTTTGATTAGTATGTTTCCTTCAGAAGTGGCCAACCAATATATATTTACCCAACTTCTTATAAAATGTAAGTGGCAATAAAATTCCAGATTTAACTTTAGGGTAATGAGAATTAACTGTTCTTACGGTGCATAGAAATAATGACAAATATCTCTTTTTGAAGATCATAATGAACTTAAAACTATATATATATATATCTATAAATCCAGTAATTCACTAAAATAAATATTTGATTCGCTGCTCCGCAATTTTTTGCAATAGTTTATCGGTTTCATGTAATGTTTTTCACGACATTTAAAACAGACGAACACACATCAATAAAAGTTTATTGGTCATATTCAAGTCTTCTTAATCCTACTGCCACATATTTATAAGAAAATGAGGCATTATGTCTCTACTCTTTTTATCTATGAAGTTCATGAATGGGCACTATTTCTCCTAGGTGAATGGATGGTTGAGTAGGGTTAAGGCCTCGTTCAAGTGCTTATCCATCTTAAAAGCTAAAGTTGAAATAAGTTTTACTCACCTAATAATTACCTTTAACGCAATATAACATTCACGCTATTTATAAGCAAAGCTACCTTCCCTGAGAAGTAGCTGTCGACGTTCTTGAAAAGGGGGGGGGAGGGTGAAATTCCAAATAAAATTTAACACGAAAGACCCCCAAAAAGTCTTTTAAGGCTTTGAGTTTAAAATTGAATTTTTCAATCATGCGGAACCCAGCCCTCAATGACGTACCTGTCAACATATATAAACATTACCTCTTTGATGGGACATAAGAAAGCATGCGGATGGAAGAAAAAAGGGGACTATTCCTTAAAGTGATAATAACAAAACTCCAAGTATTCTGCCATTTGTAAATCATAATTGGTTGAGTAGTAGGAGTATTTAGAACACAAGTAGCCGGGAAATTGATTTCCCATGCGTATGGTGTTTTATCATCCTTGACACACATTTGTGAACAAGATTTGCTGAAACAGCTTTAAATGACAAATCCTTCTTACTGGACATTTTTTTTTGAAAACATGGCAACCATGAATAATTTCAATTTCAAAATTTGCTAAAATTACACAAAAAATTTTAACTTTTATATAAGAAAATTGCAATGTGTTTTTACTTTTCTTGATTTTGTCACCGTTGATTTATTTTAGCGGTACACGCGTTGAAACAAGACTGATGAATGACAAATATATAGCTAGGGCTTTATACTTTCACATTAGGGGGAGGGGGGTAAAGTATAGTCGAAGCACTTTTAAAATGTGTTAACTACAATTTTTCTGCATATTATGAAGTAAAGATTGTTTTTTTTATCATGTTTCCTTTTCAATAGCCCCAATTGTAGGCTAATACCAACATCTATAAGATATGGTTGTTATGTCAGCCAAACTTGATAGAAACTAATAATATGTGTTCTTCCTGTGTAATTCAGTGGTTCAGGATTGATCCAACTTTTGTGGTAGTAACAGGTCCCTGGATTCTAGTCGTAGAGACATCTACCTAGGATTGTCGGACCTCCTTTGCTGAGAAGCGCCGGCTATTGTCTTATCTAAGAACTTTTCGGGTTTCGGACCATTTTGACCTCTATATGAGGAGGGGGGTAAGGTGGAATCTTTAAGTCCATGTCATCAGCACATTTCCCGGGAAAAACATCCCAACCAAAATTGATTGGGATTAAGAGATACGCTCCTAGTTATGTCATAGAAAGGGCATATTTCGGGTATTGAACTTTTTTCCATTTTTCTTTGCCCAGCAAATCTACCATTTTCTCAAATGAAACAAAATTTAGCACTTCTTGTGAATTTTAGACCTTCTCAAGGAGGAGAGGGGTGGGATTAATCGCCACTCTTTTGTTTTTTCTTTCTCCTTGTGTGAACATAAAACGTTACATTAGAGGTGAAATCAAAGAACGTGAAATATATTGCAGTGGCAGCTGACAAGCAGCGTTGAGAGTAAGTATTACGAGACTAGCAAAAAGCTGGGAAGGCTTTTCAGAGTAACTATGGAGCTTGTTGAAAATCTTATACAGGTATTTGTAAGGTCCAGTTTAACCTCGGTATAATTACTGTCGTTTTATCAGTTGCCTTTTTTGTATACTGTATTATTTCAATCATAACATTTTCGTTTGTACATACAATAAATCACGATTGCAGTGACAGCTGCAACCTAGGAAAGAATGACCCACACCCCAGAATAACCAAAAACTTGAAAATGCGCTAAAATAAGTGTGTTGTAAAAAACAAAAAATTTTTAGTTGTTTCAGGAACTGTATATACGCATCTATGCCTTGGGCCATCCAAAATCGAAAGGTGTTTTTCGCAAAATTGGTTTAGGGCTAAACTCAAATTTTGTGCCCAATAGGGCAAATAATCACTTTCTGGACAAACTTTCTTTTATATTTCAAAACCAGTTGTTTACTTTCATTTGCCTAGCTCATCTATGAAATGTCAAAGAAAGTCTGTCCATTGCGTGATTTTATAGCCTTATTTCGGCAGTTGAACTCCAAGAAATCATTCATTCTTAGACAATGCAAATAATACCGTTCCTGAACCAGGTTCAAACGGTAATTCTTCCTCATTTGACAGTTTTTTTCAAAAGTACTTTTAAATTTTTGGTTACTATGTGCTGGCCTTCGTTCTTTACTAAGTTGCGGTGCATGCCGCAACTATGATTTTGCACAGCGTGCTGCAAATTTCCCTTGTACGACAAAATAAACGACAAAATACGACACTAGTTATGCACTAATACACCAACAGTTTATGCACTAGTTAATAAAATATTTCAGTGGAATGTTTACAAACTTTTTTTTCTGAAATTCAACATGATGAACTTTATAATTTGTAGTTTAGATCATTATCAACACCCATAAAATAAGATCAAGTGATTGATGGTTCCTCTAAGCTAACGAAATGAAGAAGCGAATCTGTATCCAGGATAAAAAAATATATAAAGAAGATTCAGTTTTATAATCCTCAATTCCAAACCTGCAGCCCAGAGCGTAGCCAAAGTAAACCAGAATAGAGCTCAGAGAGCTCTGGACTCGGAGGATATGGAGAGCAGGTCAAGGAAAATCGCATTGAATGATTTTGAAAGGAGCGGAAATGACATATAACTTATGTGTCCAATGAGCTTCCTTTTAAAGCAGCCAACAGACGGTTTTTCAGGGATAATTTCTCTCGGGGGACCATTCTAAATGCAGATAAAACCTCTTTTTATACTGCTGTTTAAAGTACTTGTAAACAATAGCCATTAAAATTTCATGTTCATCCGTTAAGTTTTAAATTTCCTCGTATAAAACAACTTTTGATTTGGCTCATAACCTTTGTGCTAAACACCAGCATGCTGTCCAAAATTGTGAAACTTCTCCAGCTGCAGCCAATCTTCTTCTACATGAGCGTATTATAGTGTGTCCCTAGTATTTAAATTTAACTCTTTGAAATCCAAGGATTTAAAAGCTACATCACTCAAGTACTATCGGGCCGAGATCTGAACTATGTCCAACAAATTTCCTTTGAATAATGGCGATTCTAATATTCAATATATCCCCTTTGTCTAATGGCTGAACTTTCATTATTTTGTATTTCATCAGAAGCTACATAACTACACAGAACGCATTTCTAATCTACTTTTTAGTTATATAAAATTCCAAAAACCAGGAGAAGTCCCCCCCCCCAATTTTGTATGCTTTTACTAATATCCCATGCACTTGGTTGCATTTGGGAGACGAATCGATCCCTCTCCCAAAGTGAAGTGATTGATTTCTTCAATCAACATGTTATTTTCTTTCTCAAGAAAATTTATTTCGCTTTTCAAATTCTCTAAATACGCCTTGCTTCTCTTTCTGTATTCCCTAGCAGCTTCTCTATTTCGTGTTTTTCTATGATTAGTAAATTTATTTTGCTGGATTCTTCTATTGAGATTCGTCACTTTATCATAGCTAGGATTTTTTCTTGGAGAAGTATCATCACTATGATCATAAATTACCTGAAAGTCTTTAGAAGACTCAGGTTCAACAGTACTTCCTTCCGAGTTCTGGAATTCGTTTATTCGCGTTATCTTGCAAGCACCGTCCAGACTTTCATCGTCAAAATTAAATCGGAAACTCCAAGCTGTGTTTGATGACATCGATCGTCCTTTTTTGTCTTGTGGTCCCTGTTCCAAGTCGCTCGACAACTGGTCGATCATAAAGTCTCTTCCTCTTGTAGTAACGCTCTTAGAATTCATGTGATTCATTATTAAATGTTCTGATGTCAGATACTGTAATTTGCCAAAGAATTCTTTAGTAATAGAAAAACCTGGTTTAATTTTATTTACCTCATCAGAAATTAAAAAATGGAAGTAGATCTAACGTTTTTTATACTGAAGGTAATTTTACAATTCATTTTTCTTTGTTCTACACTTTAAGCAAGGATTAAAAGTGATTTTTATTTTAAATAATAGCTATCTAGCCGTCATGATGACGTCATCGGTAGAGAACACTGCCTAGAATGTATGATTTGAAACAAGGTTCTTTGACGTCCGGAGCCCTATTTTTATTAGGGTTTTAGCGTTCAAAGCAACTAAAATGCCTTTTCTCGTGTTCATGACGAATGAAAAAAAAAAACAAAAAAAAACTGGAAATGAAGCAAGAAGTTAAAAATAAACTATGATTCTCAATTATAAATCAATAGCTTAAAAATTACCGTTACTTGACGCAAATTGGCAGCACCAATCGAATGAAAATATCATTCAGACTTACGCGTTGCATGGAACTCTATTCACTGCTGTTCGTTATTTACACTTTTTTTTGTGTACAGGGAGGGCGATAACGTACAGCTATTTTCTGAAAACGGATAATCTCTGAAAAGCAAGAACCGGACAAACAGGGAATTGCCTATTTCAGATAATAGTAGCACTTGTTGACAAAAGCAGAATTACGCGGGATCGTTAGGCCAATAGTGCATTCCGAGTATACTTGATGCGTTCCTGACAAGCTGAACTATGTTCAACTTCCACGCACTACCAACAAGTGATTAGATTACTGGTTGATTTCCTTATATTATGCTGAACTTGCTATCAGAATGTTAATCTTGGAAAAAAATACTTAAAAATTTTGATAAGATACTTGAAAAAAAAAAGATATTTACAGAAAATACGTAGAAGCAAATTAGAACCTTATTTAGGATGTAAGATTCTCAAGTAATGTTCTATCCATTAGAATTATCCATTTTTCTAGAGCATGTACGACCTTAAAATCTATAATAAAGAACTTCATGCGTGTTTCCCATAAACTGTGCTCAAACCGATGAAATATTATGCTTGAGTGTTCATCTTTGAGGGAAAAAGGGTTTGCTTGGATTGCCGGGTCTTTTAACCCTGGGAAGGTAGAATTATGACAGGTTCAAAACAAATTAATCCATTTTCGATTTTAACCTCATTTGAGCTCATGCCTGAAGACTTTGAAAAAAAAAAACACAAATGAGCGAAAGAAGGCGAAATACAAAAGATTTTTTTGGCGCAAAAGACTCCGGAACAGTTTCTATTCTGCACCAAACAAAATAAGCCTGTCATTTGGAAGATTGTATCCGAACATCAGTGGAGCAAACACTAGATTACAGCTTGTCAGCCCTACCCAAATACCATGTGGAATAACAACAATGAGTGGGCAATTTTTTAATTTGCAATTTGAGGCGGGGCAGACCCGACTGGGTCAGGGCTCAGGCCTTAAAGGTCGATTTCCTACACACCCCCAGCAGCTGAGCTTACATTGTCACACTATTGAGACCCACCCAAAACCAGGATCTGAATCTTGTCGATACCAGGACTGGAGCCTACGTCCCCAAGGTCATATGATTGCGAGTCCCAGTGTACCATCCACTCGGCTAAGGTGGCTCATGAATGGCCTCACAGTGGTCCTTCATCTCATCTCATAGTGATAAACACATTTCTGAATATATTTTATCAGATACACTATCGTTTGGAAGAGTAACCTTCAAATAAATGAAAATATGAATTTTCTTTTTTCCTTACCTTGCCAAATCACGAAATTTTATGATATGGATTGGAACCACCACATGATAGTACATGTTCAAACAGGCATTCATCTGAAAGAGCTTTCATCTACTGTCTGATGGTAAGAATTTTGAAAGGATTGTCACAACCCAGTGGCAGTAACACAGCAACAAAGATTGACATGCCAAAGAGAATCTTATGCTGTGAAAGGGTTAAGCTAGACTAATCAAGCCAGATACGTGAAAATTTGAAAAGAATAGACATGAGAATGATTACACATTACACGTCCTGTGGTGGCACAGTGGATTTGACCTTAGTTTGGTAATACGGGACCCAGAGATCGAATCACGCTACAGAAATGGACTGCAGGGCTGACGCAGGGACCTTAGTAGTCAAGAAGCGTCGTTAATTCTTAAATTACACATTACACAAATCTCGAAAATGTTCACTTAAACAACTCTATAAAACTCGCCTTGTAAATGACGTCATAGCTACGTCATGCAAGAGCCAAATGTCCGAGCACCGCCCAAGCAAAGCAAGATCTGTATTTGCGAGGGCCCAAGGCCCAAGTACAGTTCCAAAAGAAAGGCGTCGGTGGAGCAAGAAAGGGATCACTCAAGGGAAAAGAAGGCCATCCACGAAAGCCGAAGGCTTGAGCTGGAACCCACACCGGAAGGAGGGAGCGAAGAAAAGCCCAAGAATTCGGTAAAAGGGCAAAAGGCCTGGGCTTCCAGTCGTAGTGAGTGCCGGAGGGGGGGGCACTACGGCCGGAAGTTCTGTCCATTGGCTCATCAAATAACGGCATTTTGCCGTAGGCTCTCGCTCTTTTGTCATACATAATTTTTCTCAAACGTTAAATTTTACTAATTATGACGATTTTGTTTTCAATCAAAATGCAAATAATGACAAAGACTAGATCGAGCAGATTTGCCTAATGAAAGGGTTAAACAATAATTTAAAGTAACTAGAGCCACATGACTTATAAATTGATTAAAATTTACAAACCAACAGAATAGTAATTGCTTGTACCGCACAAAGTATGACATTACCTAGATGAACGAAAAAAAAAAAAAAAAAAAAAAAAAAAAAAAAAAAAAAAAAAAAAAAAAAAAAAACCACCTATAGCCAAATGCCTAAAAGCGGCGGCGGGTGCAGAGAACCTATTAACCATAAAACGAGATAGCTCTACGATAATGCATGTCAACCGTAGATGTCATTGATTACTTTTACTCAGACAATACAAAACCTTTCAAATCTTTCATACGAATGTACACGAATCAGCTAACGAAACCTACTTTTATTTTACTGATAAATATTGCTTAGGTCCTTAACAAAAACAAACGGTAATGTGGTCCTAGAAATTCCATTATCGAGTAAATATTTGAATACGAATTTCAGTTTATTAAATTAACAAATTAAAATCCTCAAATTTTGCAGCTTCTTACTTTCTTGGTGTCTTCATAGGAGTTTTCCCAGACACTTTCAGTTTTTTTGGGGGAGTAGAAGAAATATCACTCGTCAGCAAATCCGCTTCTTCAGTAGGTTCGTGATCTCCGTTCAAAGTGACTCTTCTCCTCTTCTTTTTCTTTGAAGAACTTGACGTAGAGATTTTTCCTTCTTCTTCTTCTTCACCTTGTTTTTCATTATAACCCTCCTTTATATTTGTCTCGTTTTTAGAGATTTTATCAGAGACTTTATTCTTCCTTTTTGCTGACGCTGACGGAGTGAAACTTTGAGGTGGGTTTTTATCTCCTTGCACATCATGTATTTCTTCAAGTTCCTTACTTTCTCTTATTTTCTTTTTATTTGGCTTAGAAGGAGTAACAGTAGAGTCCTCATCATTTAAGGTAACACTATTTGTGTATCTTGGCTTTTCATTCAACTCGTCAGCGTTGCCGTTCATGTCAGATGCTGTTTTAGTTTTAGTACTTTCTCCTTTATTTTTAGCTTTTTTCTTCAATTGCCGCTTTTTTATCTTCTTTTTATTCCTTTTCTCCTTCTCCCTTTGTGCTTTGGTTTTCCCTGTGGTTGCTGTATCTGGTGTGGCACTCTTACGATCCTCACTGGAAAAGAAATGTTATTATGTGTAAACATATACCTAGACAAGTTCTGTCAAACTGTCCCTCCTCTCCCATGAAATCTCAAAAACCATCGATCAAAGACATCGTCAAGTATGTGCAATTTTCCGTAAAAATGTGCATTTTTACAACAAGGAGCAAAGTTTCTCCGACAAAAAGAAAAAGGATTTATAGAGAAATTTCTATGTAGCCAACAAAGAAGTGAAGAAGGAATGGATAATAGAATCAATAAAGAGCTATCAATAAAGAGTGTCCACGAAGTATGGATACATGTGAATTATAAAGATTTATATTGAAGATTAAATTAAAAAAACAAGTTTTTTTTCCTAAAAATCAGGAGCAACATTAAACCGAACAGAGATATTTCGTATGTGAAAGGGGTAGCCCCATCCTAGTTTTTAGTGCTCTTAAAGAAGCTTCTTAGTGTTTTAATGAAACGACCCTTGTGTTTTAGGAGTCGTTCTTAGAGAATTGGGACGAAAATCAAACTTTAGCGTAAAGATCAAGGTGCTGAGGAAGGGACAAGCCCCCTCATATAAACAAGAATTTCTGTTCGTTTTAATTTTGTTCCTTACTTTCAGCTGAAAAAAAAACTTTTCTTTAAAATTTAATTTCTGACTGTTTTTTAAATAATGCCAGGAAATTCAGCTCCCCTCCAGCGAAAATTGCACCCCCCCCCCACGTCACACCAGATAACTCCATTCTCGTTGAATTTTCTCGACAGAAAATTCCTTGCGGGTGATACCATCGGAAAAGTTACTCCTAATACAGTTTCATTTGAAAAATACCTTAATTTCTAATAGTTTTTCAGATCATGCCCAAAATTCTCCTCCGTGGAAATTTTCCTCCGGGAATCCCCCCCCCCCAGTGGAAAGTTGCTCCCGCAGAAACTCCTCCATGGAAATTCCTCCCGCGGAAAATTTTCTCAGGAAAAAATTTTTTGTGTGGGAAATCCTTCTCCCCCAGATAGATCCTCTAGACAGTTCCAACCGGTTGAAACTTTTCCCCGTACGTAAAAATTAATCATGTAAAACTGTGTCGACAAAGAAAAAGTAAGAGAAATAAAAAGAACTTCGTATAGGAATTCCGAGGCAAACTGTCCCAGTGTAGAATTTCCACTCGAAAGTTCAACCCCCGCAAACTTGCCTCACCACTCAAGAGTACCACCTCAATTCTTTCTTTTTTAGACAGAGCCATCATTCGATTTGGGAACGAAAAATAACATAAATAAAATATCAGAATTTCATGTATTCACACTTTGCGGATACCCTGTATTTTATGGACAATTAATGCTCAGGTCACTAAAGTTAAATCGTGATCATGTATATCTTTTATTCAGATTCTTATTCCAATGACGACATTTATCGTAATTTGCTTGTCGGCTGGTATCAATGATTCCGTTTTGACTAACTTGCACTATGACAGCCAAGCACACGACATTTTGACACAACGGTGTGACACAAGGTTATACAAGTCGTTGCTAACTGCGTTAAACTTAATTAATGAAGTCCACACCCTCAACTATACCGAGGCAGTCCACAAAGGTAGCGAATGTAACTCGGGAAGCATTTTCTAACAAACAAAAACTGATGATTAAATAGTATTTTTGCTGATCAGCTTCCGTTAATGATCAAGTGCAGCCTATCTAAGTAATTTCTCTTTACTGCGGCATAGCAAACCCATGGGATGAATACCACTCAACCAAATAGTTTAGGGTAGAAATTAGTGATTAGTAACGAGTTACTTAGCCGAGTTAGTTTGCATTAAATTTCTTCTCTTTCCATTATCGCTAAGTTTATAGAGTTTCAATAAACTTTGTCAAAAAAAAAAAAAAAAAAAAAAAAAAAAAAAAAAAAAAAAAAAGATTCTTTGCGTTCATAAATGCGAACGTAAACGCGTAATATAAATCGTTAATTTCCCCTAACGTTGCTTTCACCAGAATTTTGCCCCTGCTTGGTTTTGGGGAAATTCAGGAAAACTTAACAAATTTGGGGACAATTAAAGCTTGACCTAAGTGGTCAGAGTTTTTTGGTATAGATGCATTGCTTCTATAACCTTAACGATTTTACACAGTTTGTGGGAACGGCAGCTATTGCTACTGATAGAGGTTTTACGCAATGGGCTAGGTAAGTCATAGAAATAATCTTTTTTTTTCTGCATATTTACCGATTAAAAGAGATAAATGAAATTTGAATATGGATTCAGCTTATGATATTACTAACAAAAAATAAACTTGCAAAATCCCAAAGCGATTAAATACAAAACCAAAAAGAATAGATACCAGAATAGAGAGTAGAGTAATATACAAAAATAATAACTAATTGCAAAGAAATGTATAAGAAAAAAAGGTAGAATAGCAGAACAGGGTAATACAAAGCCAATAACAATCCTTTGATTTTAGACTTCCCTTTTTAAGGTTGTTATGTCCTAAATTCTTTCTTTCTCAACGCGCAGGGCACAGTAAATTTTAAAAAAATCAATTTGTTATGAACAAACATTATAGTGATATAAAATATGCATAATGTGAGATACATAATAATGAACATTGATAATGACCTAGGTCGTATCCAGAGGCAACGGGCCAGGTTTGACCTCCCATTCAAAATTTCTGTCCAACTTTTAAAAACATAAAAAAGCATATAAGCCATATTTGATGAGTTTCTAAAAGTTTTTTTTGTAAAACGCTCTTAACCCCCCCCCCCCCGAACAAAAATCCAGGGTACGTTCTTGATAATGATACATTATTTTAAACATAGATTAATAGTACATGTATTTCAAATCTCACAATATTTTTTTTTTTTTATTTTAAACTCTGCCATTCATTGTTTAATACCGTCGTTGCGAATAATTCCAGAATTAACACTAAAATATTCCAACCAACTAATGGCATAGTAGGTGTATGCCGATACCCGCGTAAGAGCTAGAGAGGATATTCGAGGGATAATCAGACTTGAAATGAAAATATAAAATAGAAAAGTGAAAACACAAAATCATTGAAAATATATACAAAAAATACATCTGATGAAGACAGCCTAATAATTAATAATTTAGCATGGGTGTCCAGCTGAATTGAAAATTAATTTTAAATCCATCACGGATTCATAGATCACAAAATCACAAGTCGCATTAACTTGCACGATTGATTACGTGGTAAAATGAAAGTTAGGCTGGGAAGTGTGGCCTCATTTAGTAGTATTATTAGTATTTCAGTGTTTTTAGTATTTTAGTATATTAGTATTTTAGCACATTAGTATACTCATTTTAGTAGTATTTAGTAGTATTTGTATTAAACAATATATTTATCAGCTCAACTGTTTTCAAAAGGCATTCGATAAATAAAACGTCTGCATTCATTGGATGATTAAATTTGTTGTATTCTTAATTCCTTTCATGAAACACTATTTTATTGCAAAAATCATCAGAGCTTATTAAAAGCCGGAGTTTAATAAGAAAGTATTGATTCCTTCATTATCTTGTATCAATAACAATAGCCTGGGTAATTTACTTTGCTTATTATTCAGCCGAACGCACAAAATAGAAAGATTATTAATAAATCCTATCATCCCGACGTGGAATGAACGCACAGTAACAGATAAACAAGCGTAAGCGCTTATCTGGGATAAATACTTTCCCACACAGGCTCGCAAGATGTTTTTACTCCATGGCTGTCCCACACAAGCTTCTAGTCAAATTGACTGATTTTAAGATCTAACACCACAATAGTTTTACTAAGTACATGACGAACTTACCCAGAGAGCACTGGGGAGGGCTGGGGGTAAAGATTTACCAACAGCCTAATTATCAGAAATTAAACTTCAAAAATGTATATTAAAATGTTCACAATATAAATATTAGCACCTAGAGACGAGCCTGAGCCCCACTAATCAGGCTAGATCCTCCTGGCAAACAAAATATTAACCTTTAAAGCTTTGGACGTCTGCAACTCAGCTCCCCATAAATACAAAGGGCTAGCATAGCGAAACAAGCTCAATTTTATATTACTGATATCCTACCTTAACAGGGATGACTATTTCCTAAAAATTCGAAGGAAATTATGATCAGAACTGAATTACAGTATCGCCATAAAAAAGAGCAAATACAGATTGCCTAGGGATATTTTGTAACTTATTTTTGGCTGTGTATTGATCTGTTTTTTTTCCCTGACTCTCCTTCAAATTTTGAAAAAGTGAACATACAGTTAAATGCACAATCGATTCATGTCATCGCATCTCAAACCTTTTAAGATGGCAAGTACTTAATTATGTTATCAGTAATTAATTGATATATGCTATGCTTCTTCACTTTCTGAAGATTTTCTTCCAATAGTAGGATGCGCATTTTCTTTATTTTCATCTACATTTGCTTGAAACTTGTTGAATAAAAAATAAAAGGCCTTCCCTATAGGAGCGCTTAATTTCTTTCTGACCGACTGCTATTCGTATTCGTTTATTTAAAATAGCTATCATAGCATTCAAAAATGAACGCTAAATTACGCTACTGTTACAATCACAAAACACTTTTACAGTTCACTTGTTAAGTGTTCTTACGAAATATGGTACAAAGGAGTTTAGGAATCTGTTCGTACGGCACTTGACTGGTTCTAGTTTGTTGTAATGCCTAGTATGTCTGCTGATTGATGCGGATGGTGGAAGTATGGATCGGTGTTTCTCGTTTGTTAATAGTGATTTCCCAAATCTCATTATTAGCTCATGTCTTCGATCGAATAAGGTGGACAAATTCAAGAGCTCAAGGGCACTTTCGTAGCTGCTGAAACTAGTTCCAAGTATTATCCTAGTAGCCTCGCCTATAGGACCTTGCCCCACCACCTAAGGCTAAGTTACCTTGGTAAAATCATTCAAGAATTTCCAGAGTTTAAATTGATATGCATAAGGTTTTTCATGGTGCAATCTGATACGTTTCACAGTAAGTCAGGATATATCGTTAATTCACTATTTCACAGTCCTCAGGGTTTTGTTTTGTTCTTATTCTTTCTTTTTCTGTTTTAAGTTGGGCTCGAGTTGTGGATATGTAGCGGCAACGGATCTTAGTGGATCTAGAATTTAAGCCCATCCACCTTTCTATGCTAACTAGCTAAGGCTGAAGGTCAGGGATGCCATTCAAATGAAGCTAAGACTAGTTTGCGAGAGCTGATGGCCTGAGTTACCGCCATGGCACAACAAAGCCCTATTCAAAGGGTCTAAAAACCGAATCCGCTACGTAAAACGATCCCAAGAGGGGTTGTTAAAACGACCCCAAGTGGTCGACTAGTTTACAATAAAAAGAAAAAAAATGCATCCAGTCCTATGTCGGCCCGGAGGATGAATTGTGGATTTTTTTTAGTACTGTTATACTACGTTCTCCGAATCGGACAAAGCTGGCTTCATTGCCAAATCTGTTAATTAATAGAGATTAATTAATCTCTCCGTTTTATCTCCGTTTGATTATTATTATTATCATTTTGTAAGGTTAAGGTGGTTTTGCTTTCGGGGAGGAAGGGGGGAATTTATTAGATCTTGAAATGTTTTTATGAGGGATGTGGTTGTGTTGAAGAGTGAAGCGAGACCCGTAACGCTGACTGAGAGGAATTATTAAGTTTAAGGTACTCAACGTACGTTTTGCACAGAGAAGCGTAAATTATGTTTGTTTATATAATAAACCCCTGCTGAATCTAATATAACATTGCCTGGTGATACTTGGGCAAGCTTTGAATCCCCGCAGCCACAATGCAAATGCGGGGATTATTTGTAGTTGAGAAGAATCGCTAATTAATGTAAGAAAAGAAAAAATAGAACTGCACTTGCTATTAGGCTAACAATATAAGAAAGTAGAAGGAAGCTAAAAAAGCACCTTTTAGGTTTATTATATTGGACTCCTAATTGTGCAGATAGTTTAATGAATGAATCCCTCGAATCTTTGTTTACTGTGACCTTTTCTTGGTATTGTGACACTGCGTTCTCCAAATTCAACAAAATTGGCTTCATCTTTTCCACATTTTTCATTTTCGGCAAGATAGTATTCAATATGTCAAATGCTTCTGAATGCTCTTGCTTACAAAATTCAGCAATCAGGAACATCTGAAACGAGAAATAAGGCTTTATTTTAAGATTAAAGATTCATCAGGCGTTAATTTATTAAAGAGCTACGGGCTTCAAATGTATTTTCCAGTTTTCCTCCCATCACTCCGTATATATTAGATGGTCCTAGAAGCTTGGGCGGGAGTTCATCCATTGAAAATTGAAAGCTCTTGTACCCTTTGTAGGCACCGAATGTAAAAGAAAGGCAGTTAGCCTAGTTATTTTAACAATTAGTGACTGATTATTTAACAATTAGTGACAATTCAATGAATATGACTCGGCATGGGTAACCCAACACAGCTAGCTTTTAACAACACTTAAATGTAAACAAAGCCTACTCATAAAAAAGAAACGAAAAAAAATTACATACAAATGAAACTAAACGGTCATTAATTACTACAAGGGTGTGCACGGGACGCATGATTCAATAAGTCAAAGCATGATTTGTGTCCCAACATTGAAGAAAAGTGCTTTCACAAATTGCATTTCAAAAGTAAACCTGTCGAGAAATTGGTAAAAGAGAGAAGGATAGACCCGTGCCTACTCTTGTTAAATTTTTTTTTGCTTTTCAAACAGTTCGTGGTAACGAACTGTAGTAAGGAGCGACCCGGCTCAATAGTAACCGGAACTCTAAAAAATGGAATTTTGATACCAATAGCTACATCATAAGAATCGCATTTTAATGCTGGATTTAAATATATAAGTTTCATCAAGTTTAGTCTTACCCATCAAAAGTTAAGAGCCCGAGAAAATTTGCGTTATTTTGGAAAATAGGGGGAAACACCCCCTAAATTCATAGAATCTTAACGAAAATCACACCATCAGATTCAGCGTATCAGAGAACCCTACTGTAGAAGTTTCGAGCTCCTATCTACAAAAATGTGGAATTTTGCATTTTTTGCCAGAAGGCAGATCACGGATGCGTGTTTATTTGTTGTTTTTTTGTTTTTTTTTTTCCCAGGGATAATCGTATCGACCCAGTTGTCCTAGAATGTTGCAAGAGGGCTCATTCTAACGGAAATGAAAAGTTCTAGTGCCCTTTTTAAGTGACCAAAAAAATTGGAGGGCACCTAGGCCCCCTCCCACGCAAATTATTTTCCCAAAGTCAACGGATCAAAATTCTGAGATAGCCATTTTATTCAGCGTAGTCGAAAAACCTTATAGCTATGTCTTTGGGGACGACTTACTCCCCCACAGTCCCCATGGGAGGGGCAACAAGTTACAAACTTTGACCTGTGCTTACATATAGTAATGGTTATTGGGAAGTATACAGGCGTTTTCAGGAGGATTTTTTTGGTGGGGGAGGGGTTGAGAAGAGGAGGATATGCTGGGGGAACTTTCCATCGAGAATTTGTCATGGGAGAAGAAAATTTCTATGAAGGGAGAGCAGGATTTACTAGCATTATTTAAAAAAAAAACAATTAAAAAATAAATGTGAAAAAGCTTTTTAAGCTGGAAGTAAGGAACAGCAATAAAACTTAAAACAAACAGAAATTATTACCCATATGAGGGGCTCATCTCCTTCTAATACCTTGCTCTTTACGCTAAAGTATTTTTTAGTAATTTCAGCTATTTATTCTACGGCTTTTGTGATTCAGGGGTCATTCTTAATAAATTGGGATAAAATTTAAGCTTTAGTGTAAAGAGCGAGGTACTGACGAAGGGGCGAATCCCCTCATATATGTAATAAAAACATGAGAATACTAAAGTTCTTTACGTAAGCTAATTTATAAGTTACGTAAATCTTTTACCAATAAAAAGATTCGTAAAAAATTAAAAGTTCTAGTTGCCTTTTTAATTAATCAAAAAATCGGAGGGTAATTAGGCTTCGTCCCCCGCTCTTTTTTTCTCAAAATCACTCGATCAAAATCATGAGAAAGCCATTTAGCCAAAAAAAATAATATGCAAATTTCGTTTTGATTATTCCTCTGCGGAGAGCCAAAATCAAAACATGCATTGATTCAAAAACGTTCAGAAATTAAATAAAAAAAAAAACAAGTTTTTTAACTGAGAGTAAGGAGCGACATTAAAACTTAAAACGCACAGAAATTACTTCGTATATGAACGAGGCTGCTTCCTCATCAACGCCCCGCTCTTTACGCTAAAGTTTTTTACTGTTTTAAAAAGAAGAATTGAGAGAAAGAGTCAAACTTTAGCGTAAAGAACGGGGCGCTGATGAGGAGGCAGCCTCTTTCATATACGAAGTAATTTCTGTGCGTTTTAAGTTTTAATGTCGCTCCTTACTTTTAGTTAAAAAACTTGTTTTTTTTTTTATTTAATCTTTACAAAAAACAGTCAAGCCAGGAAAAAACATAGAAATCACGAAAATAACGGACAAAGGTGCATTTATAAGCTGCAAATTTGGAATGTTTGACCACTTTTTTTTGTCAAACACAGGGCGGATAAATAAAATTCACAAACTCGGGAGATTTTCTGCAGTATTTAACCTCCTTTTTGGAGAACTCCTATAATTGCTTAAGGTAAGATGCTATTTTTGTGTTTTGAAAAGAATACCAATCACTTGGACACGCACCGTGGGGCGCAGGCTCCATCGGCAGGGCATGGTAGTATTTTGGGGCGCCATAGACAGGACGTGCACCCTTCGGCTGACTGTACTTTAGAGCTTTAATTAAAAAAAAACTAAACATTTTATCACGTGAATGATGTCATATTCATATGCATTTAAAGAGCAAAAGATTCATTTTTATTTGGAATGTATGCACATTGACCATCATTTCAACTGAATCATATTTCAATACAACTTCCTGTTGTGTAAAAAAGTCTTCAAAGTCGTCTTCTGTGAGCTTGATCATTCTGTGAGGTACTGTGAACATGCCTATTTTTCTTTCGCGATTTCAATTCTTATGCCTTGTTCTACGGTCCAACATAATTACGTTATTGATTTTCTTTTTCATATTTTTATCCATTTTTGACCTGAAAGGGGGCCTAAGTATGCATCATCTTCAACTTCTTTTTCATCATCTTGGAAACCAGATACTTTTAGAAAAGACGTGTTAAAGTCAGACTTCAAAAATCACAAAAATGTATTCAACCGTATGTTTTAATTGCGTCAGGAAGATAACCCTAATTTGTGAACTTCATATAACGCTCCCAAAGTTTCCCATACATTTAATAAAATACATCATGTTGAAAATAAAAAACGGCATAATCTTTTCGGGCATTACTAAAGCAACAATCACATGGAGGTTTAGCTAAAACTCCGTGCTAGATCTCATGGAAGTCCAGTCAGATATGCATGGAAACACTAGATTACCAAACTGTCTAAACAGAAATTGATTTGTGGTATGTCTCTGATGGGTCCTGATGAATAACAACGCATCATTTATTTATCAATTTTAACTTTGTTTATACATTTTATCAAATGGAACACTCTCTAGCAAGCAGTGTTTCATCAGGATTTCAGAAGTTTGGTAAAAAGAAAGTGGGAGAGCTGCTGGCTCCAGTTTGGTGAAGAATTGGCACAAGATCCCAATACATCAGAGTTAACCAAACGGAGTCTTCTAGATGCCCAATGAGGCGTCCATGTCTGGTCCAGCAGCAAGTTCAAGAGCAACTAAGCGTTGTATCAGTTTGTTTTGTTTGATATTTACACTTGTTAATCACGCTCCTGTATATTCACTCCTCACGCAATGCCTCGAGAAGAATAAGTCATTCCTAGAGGATTTTTAATTTTCAGCAGCATTCCAGAAGTCGCTGTGGAGTTCTTGCTTTATATGCCAGCTACTGTGACAAGACGTAACAACAAATCTAATTAATTAGAAAAGTGTAATTAACAGTTAAAATTCTTGTTAATGAGTCCTGACAGTGTAATATTTGGTAATTTAATTGTTAATGTTCATTTATTGCTTTGTTATTATCTGCTTTTATTTTGATAAAATTGAATGTTCTCTAGTACGGAGGATTCCATTATTTTGTCTGGTATTCCTAATTATCCAGAACGATCTTGTCTGTACTTGACTATTCTAAGGATAGTATGCGGGTTATTGGCTGTTTCTCTTGGTGCTGGGTAATCATGTAGTAAACACATATTCAAGCGCATCTTAGTTGCAGAATCAATGAAGGTAAATATTATTTTTCCGATTTTGGCAATGCTTAGACAGTTTGTCTCTGTGACAGGCTAACCTAACCACACACTGTCTTAAGTACCTTCCAAAAATACTATTAACCCACAGAATGAGAAACAGTGCCGTACACCCGTGTCCCAACCATGACGTGTCCCAATTATGAGTTTTACTATTATAGTTTTCAGTTTCTATTTATGTTATTTCCTACTGTTATTTTTGCTATAACCTTTTTTTAAGTCTGGGCAAGTACCTTCTAATAACGTTATTACAAACAATAGCCATTAAACAATATGGTTATACAAAATCTAACAACGATACACAATAAATTAGCTTCATGGAAACAAAGTGTTAAACTAGATTGTACCTCGTTAACGCACTGCAAAAAGGCAAAAAAAAAAAAAAAAAACACCTATGCCTCACGTGTCAGTCCAAACCAACTTTTGTCAGTGCTCGTACAATGCTAATAGCAGTTATTTTAAAGTGAAATGCATCAAAACGGATTGAATAAGCTTCTCTAAAAAAAAAAAAAAAAAAAAAAAAAAAAAAATAATGAAGAAAGTAAAAAAGAGGACTGTAAAAAAAGCTAACCTCTGAGGAGAACTTGCATATATTGGATAGAGGGCTATCTTCAGCCTCAATAGCTTCCGATACAAGATCAGGCAACGTAACGGCCTTCTTCAAAATAGACATCAATGCAAGGTATTTATGCTTCCCAATATCTCCATGATTGAAACAGACATCAACAAGCCGAGTGAACAATTCCAGCCTCTTTTTATACGCCATGGTTAACGCCTTGTAGACAAAATTATACGGAATAACACTGATCCTATAAATTATGGTTATCATTCAATATGAAAATAGTATTTAGTTTAAAAGCTTAGTTCAACATTAGCCTATTCGAGAAGTATGCATTTTTTACCATGGTAAATAATCGCTTCTCAGACGATTTTTTAAAATATTTAATTGAACTCTTTTAGCAGGTCAAGGAGAAGGAATGGGAAAAAGCTATACATACTTCTCGATACTAAAGCCTCTAATACCCACCAAATGAACTGATCCTATTAATTATGGTTATCATTCAATATCAAAATAATATTTAGTTTAAAAGCTTAGTTCAACATTAGCCTACTCGAGAAGAATGCATTTTTTACCATGGTAAATAATCGCTTCTCAGACGATTTTTTTTAAATATTTAATTGAACTCTTTTAGCAGGTCAAGGAGAAGGAGTGGGAAAAAGCTATACATACTTCTCGATACTAAAGCCTCTAATGCCCACCAAATGACAACAAATTTCCCATGCAAGCCTTAAAAAATTTGAACACTACTTAGTTTAACAGTATTTGACAGATAACGGCCACTTACCCAAGTACCATCCGCTTAAGACTAAATTGCCATAAACTGGACCACGGTCCAGATTACTGTACCGACAATTGACAAGTCCCTGGGAAAGCCAATTTTTAACCGTGTCAAAAGACGTCACACGTATGTCTAGAATGTAGTCACGTCCAAAATACGATTATTTACCCCAATATCAACCTTAATCAAAGACTATTGTGGTTTCAGCAACACTCAAAAAATCCTTTCACAATATAGCATTCATCATTTCTTTACAATTCAGCTCCTAAAAAAGTAGGAAAAACCGTTAGTATTTTCTTCATAATTCTCATGTTAACCCGGGCTCTCATGGAATCCAATTTCTGTTTCGAAAGCTGCATTTTGCACTATCCGATGAACAAGTTGTCTTCATGAGGGAGAATATTCGATTTCTTCCTGATTTGCGATTTATTGTTTGTTTCAGAAAATTTTTCAGGGAGAGAATTGCGCTGTCAATCAGACTTATCAGCCAGAATTCACACAGAGAAGTCACTTAGGCACTTTCTCTTTTTACGATTTACCATGTATATTCATAAATTAGCTTATCGTCAGATAGATTCTACTAAATGATTTATGGCAATTAATCAAAACCAACTTCAATCGACCATAAATTTTGCTATCTGATGCAGAGGCCCTTGTTGCAAACCGCCCCGAGTGGAGAAGGCTGACGACACTCTCAACGTCACCCCAGCACGAGGATTCAGTACGTAAGTATGTATTAATTAAAATGTCTGAAACATGATCCTCACCAAGAAACAGAGATAAGAGGTGGCATATTCACACTTTTAAGGGAACTGTACAAACGATTTACCACAAATCTACAACAGCTCTACAACATCTCTTCTACGAATTGTCTGCACGGGCAACATGTTTTCGGCTATGAGCAACGGACATCACTTTATCGAAGGCAAAGCCCTGCAGATGCTGTGTCTGAAATGGTGCTGCAGTTCCCAAATGTAATGAGAGCTTCCGGGAGGGTGTAAAGAGGGAGCCTTTGAACAGATTGGGATGGAGGAGGAGCGTGCGTAGCTGTGTTGGCCTCAGGAAGCTTGGTACTGCAGTGAGTAGCTAGGAGTAATAGTAGCAGAGTTCAGCAAACTTTAACCAAACTTTACTCACTTATCTGCTAGGCTTGTCCAACTCCCACTTTCAAACTCTCAAAATAGAAGATGCTAGAAGTTGAATATTGCGAAAAAAAGCTTCAGAAACAAACTAAAAGAAGAACAAGAAGAACTAGATAAAAGCTATAATTGCAACCATGTGAAAAGTATTCATTGCATACAGCTACTGGTTATTTTGAACTTTTTTGTCATAATCTAGGTTTATTGAAGCTACTGGGTTATTTAAAATTTGCCAATGGGGGGGGGGGGGGGCTAGACAACTGAAATCCACACATTAAGGGACAGTGTTGTCAACAAGTTTTTCGCAACAATGACAGGATGCTGAATAAATAAGTATCCATCTAATTCTCTGGTTATAAAAAACAAACTTTGCTTTTATTAAAGTTTAATGCAATTTGTAAAATATGCTTAATTTTCTTTAAACCATTACTAAACTTCCACTTTCATCTACATTTAGATGAGCTAAAGATTTCGGTTCGAAGTCTACACACATAAATACTATTTGAGAAAACTATGTGCGTGTAGCAACCCTGGTGAAACGAAGGTAACATTTAAGTAGGGCTATAGTAAAGCTGAGGGGCAAAATGAATAAAACTAATTGAATGCATACCACTTTTAGGTAAAAGACTAGATTAGGCAAATGACTAGGACACAAATTAGAACATTTTGCAAAGTTGGACGGAACAAGAGACAGGATTTTCACTGATGAAAAAAAAAAAAAAAAAAAAAAAATCTTGCCGATATATCCTAACTGGAATTGTTCTGATTCTCTTTCAGTGCTAAATTATGTGTGTACTTGTCATTCCCAAGTCTTTAAATATTTTGCATGTTGAGATTATTATCCTGAAGCTTAAAATACTAGGCTATAGCGTTGTGTTAACTAGGATATAGACCCATGTTGGCATACCTTGTAATGAAGATTCAGATAAACCAGCTAAGCTTGATGCCATTACTGTTGATAGGATTCGGTGTTATAATACAGCAGAGGTATGTCTGAATATTTTTAAAAAACACCTCCTTGATATATCTAACATGCAGTAACAACTTTCAGACAGAACAGGTCATGCCCAATCCAAGAAAGTGTTGTTTAGATGGGGTTATGTGGATTCTCCTTTTTGTGATTTTCATCAAATGGACAAGTTTGAATGATGTGATTTGACTCTTTTGCTTCACTGTGATAGCTTTATTTTCATAAAGCTCCATTTTTATATATTTTATATTTGAATAATAATCTTACATTGCCTATACTATCGGTTTGTATGGCATCGCAGCTTTAACTTTTAATTGCTCTGCTGAAGAAAAGAAGACAGCGACTGTCTTTCTGAAACTCTTAAGCTGAGTACTTGCCCTCATCGTGTTCAAAACAATCCTCTTTGGTATTGATATTGTTTTTGATTGTAACTGATATTGTAAACTTTTCAATAACTGTCTTCTTGGATATATTGTTTATGTTAATCGGGCAGCGGGCAGCAGCCCAGATGCACAGCAACAACAGGAACAGTTGTAAGAACAAACGATCCAAAAATTACAACACGGTAATTAGAGTCTCAGTTCGAACTTTAATTCCTCTGTCGGTGACTTAAGCCGGAATGGTAATAAGGCAAAAAACGTCAGTCTAAGGTAGCCTACTTTTAAGCAGGTCAAAGAACAAGTAGATAGATTAGTAGAAGGGTCTTATAAGTTTGCAGAATACAGCTACTGCAAAAAAAGGGGAAAATGCAAATACATCCATCTATACAAAATCTGTCAAAATACGAAGTATAATAGTCCTGGTTGTAGTTTTTTTTTTAGTGTCACTATTTTGGCCAATGTGAAAAGGTACACATTTATCAGAAGAGAAAAAATTAGAACTTGGATTTTCTTAATGGATTTTCACACTCTGAAAAAAAAGGTAAAGAATACAGCACTGGTTACAGTTGCTGCCGGTGATGCTAATCGCCGTTTCTTGGCCCTTCTGCCAGTGCAATGGGGAATTGAAGACCTGTGCTTTCGCACAGCTTTTTTGCTTATTCCCTAGATTTCTCCAGGTGCCCATTAAGAGCCAGGTCTACTCTGGCTGAGCTCACAGGTTTACGTCCCAAACCTCCGTTCCAAAACAAATAACCAGCACGTCTAGGAAAAGAGCCCCTCTTCTCAAGGACAAAGGATTTAATGTCCAAAAAACGAACCTCTCGCAAGAAAACGAAGCAAAGTGGCAAGAAAGGTAATACCATCCATACATTGCCATCCGCCTACCATATCTATCCCCCCTATACAACCTCGTCCTGCTTTCTGAACTGGCAATACGTGCCAGCAATTCCTTGGAAGACCCATTCCGAAGCAGCTTACAAGCAGATGAAACAAGCTCGGATCCATTAAATCGTACTTGTTTTTAAGAATACCTTTTTATCATATCAGGTCCGTACCAAAAAAAAAAAAAAAAAAAAAATTTAGAAGCTTTCCTAAAATATCATTCCATTGATGGTGTTTGTTTTTGCGAAACCTGGTCCTTAACAAACGAATCTGCTTCTCTATCGCAGATTAGAGCTTATTTTAAACCTAGATTGGATAGCTTACAAAAATATCTAACATAAAATTTTTAGCATACGAACGACCAGTATAAAAACCGCTAATTGCTCTTATGTTTGACCCTCACTTGAATATGCTTCTCCCGTTTGGCCTAAATATATCATAAAAATATCTAGCATAAAATATTTAGAATACGAACGACCAGTATAAGGACCGTTAATTGCTCTTACCCTTACTTGAGTATGCTTCTCCCGGTTGGCCTAAATATATCATAAAAATATCTAGCATAAAATATTTAGCATACGAACGACCAGTATAAGGACCATTAATTGCTCTTACCCTCACTTGAGTATGCTTCTCCCGTTTGGCCTAAATATATCATAAAAATATCTAGCATAAAATATTTAGCATACGAACGACCAGTATAAGGACCGTTAATTGCTCTTACCCTCACTTGAGTATGCTTCTCCCGTTTGGCCTAAATATATCATAAAAATATCTAGCATAAAATATTTAGCATACGAACGACCAGTATAAGGACCGTTAATTGCTCTTACCCTCACTTGAGTATGCTTCTCCCGTTTGGCCTCAATATATCATAAAAATATCTAGCATAAAATCTTTAGCATACGAATGACCAGTATAAGTACCGTTAATTGCTCTTACTCTCACTTGAGTATGCTTCTCCCGTTTGGCCTCAATGTATCATAAAAATATCTAGCATAAAATCTTTAGCATACGAATGACCAGTATAAGTACCGATAATTGCTCTTACCCTCACTTGAGTATGCTTCTCCCGTTTGGCCTAATGTATCATAAAAATATCTAGCATAAAATCTTTAGCATACGAATGACCAGTATAAGTACCGATAATTGCTCTTACCCTCACTTGAGTATGCTTCTCCCGTTTGGCCTAAATATATCATAAAAATATCTAGCATAAAATATTTAGCATACGAACGACCAGTATAAGGACCGTTAATTGCTCTTACCCTCACTTGAGTATGCTTCTCCCGTTTGGCCTCAATGTATCATAAAAATATCTAGCATAAAATCTTTAGCATACGAATGACCAGTATAAGTACCGTTAATTGCTCTTACTCTCACTTGAGTATGCTTCTCCCGTTTGGCCTCAATGTATCATAAAAATATCTAGCATAAAATCTTTAGCATACGAATGACCAGTATAAGTACCGATAATTGCTCTTACCCTCACTTGAGTATGCTTCTCCCGTTTGGCCTAATGTATCATAAAAATATCTAGCATAAAATCTTTAGCATACGAATGACCAGTATAAGTACCGATAATTGCTCTTACCCTCACTTGAGTATGCTTCTCCCGTTTGGCCTAAATATATCATAAAAATATCTAGCATAAAATATTTAGCATACGAACGACCAGTATAAGGACCGTTAATTGCTCTTACCCTCACTTGAGTATGCTTCTCCCGTTTGGCCTCAATGTATCATAAAAATATCTAGCATAAAATCTTTAGCATACGAATGACCAGTATAAGTACCGTTAATTGCTCTTACTCTCACTTGAGTATGCTTCTCCCGTTTGGCCTAAATATATCATAAAAATATCTAGCATAAAATATTTAGCATACGAACGACCAGTATAAGGACCGTTAATTGCTCTTACCCTCACTTGAGTATGCTTCTCCCGTTTGGCCTCAATGTATCATAAAAATATCTAGCATAAAATCTTTAGCATACGAATGACCAGTATAAGTACCGTTAATTGCTCTTACTCTCACTTGAGTATGCTTCTCCCGTTTGGCCTAAATATATCATAAAAATATCTAGCATAAAATATTTAGCATACGAACGACCAGTATAAGGACCGTTAATTGCTCTTACCCTCACTTGAGTATGCTTCTCCCGTTTGGCCTCAATGTATCATAAAAATATCTAGCATAAAATCTTTAGCATACGAATGACCAGTATAAGTACCGTTAATTGCTCTTACTCTCACTTGAGTATGCTTCTCCCGTTTGGCCTAAATATATCATAAAAATATCTAGCATAAAATATTTAGCATACGAACGACCAGTATAAGGACCGTTAATTGCTCTTACCCTCACTTGAGTATGCTTCTCCCGTTTGGCCTCAATGTATCATAAAAATATCTAGCATAAAATCTTTAGCATACGAATGACCAGTATAAGTACCGTTAATTGCTCTTACTCTCACTTGAGTATGCTTCTCCCGTTTGGCCTCAATGTATCATAAAAATATCTAGCATAAAATCTTTAGCATACGAATGACCAGTATAAGTACCGATAATTGCTCTTACCCTCACTTGAGTATGCTTCTCCCGTTTGGCCTAATGTATCATAAAAATATCTAGCATAAAATCTTTAGCATACGAATGACCAGTATAAGTACCGATAATTGCTCTTACCCTCACTTGAGTATGCTTCTCCCGTTTGGCCTAAATATATCATAAAAATATCTAGCATAAAATATTTAGCATACGAATGACCAGTATAAGTACCGATAATTGCTCTTACCCTCACTTGAGTATGCTTCTCCCGTTTGGCCTAATGTATCATAAAAATATCTAGCATAAAATCTTTAGCATACGAATGACCAGTATAAGTACCGATAATTGCTCTTACCCTCACTTGAGTATGCTTCTCCCGTTTGGCCTAAATATATCATAAAAATATCTAGCATAAAATATTTAGCATACGAACGACAAGTATAAGGACCGTTAATTGCTCTTATCTTTGACTCTTACTTAAATAAGCTTCTTCCGTTTGACCTCCATGTATTATCTAAACACATTCTAAAACTGAGAATGTTCAACAAAAAAAAATTAAAAAATTATCAGTGGCCCTTTCTTTCCTTCTAACGAACATAAGACTTTTACTTCAAGATATTCTGAGTTCAACCACATAACATGCCCTAGTTCCTTTGCATATTATTTGATTAGTCATTTTAACCACTGATCTTATTCTGTAATGTTTACCATTTTTTTTTATTGACCATAAAATATTATTGGATTTTTTTTTTTTTTTTTCATTTTCTTACATTATTTATTTTTTATGTTGACAAGTCAATGTTGGCTGATGGCTATTGCAGTGAATAAACATATTCCATATATATAACTCTGCATTTGGTATGTTACTAATTACAAATATGCATTAAACTAAATAAATACACATACAAATAGTATTTGAATCCTGATTTTGTAAAAAAAATTTTATTGGGATAATGATTATCATATATCGTAAATATGATCGTAATTCTGAAAAATAACTAGGATGTTTATCAATAAACAATTGGTATTTATCAATGCAGATAAACAATTCAATGAAAAGAAATTTTTATTGAGGAGTATAATAGGAATTGAGGTAACATCAACAGAAAAAAACTTAGAATATTGAATGAAAAGTGCCATCGAAATTCCAGTTATTTTCCACCCCCCCCCCCGTTCATGTAAGTGAAAATATTTGAGCAAAAGAGTAGAATACTTACTTTCCAGTCCCATAATCTTCCAGGAAATTTTCAATCATTCTGAATGCTTTCTTAAGATGTTTACCATTTTTCTTATCCGTCGTTTCACTAGCAGAGATCTCAGCTTTTTGGGCAATCTTTAAAATGCAACCAAGTGCAGGAGATAAAACCTCACTAACCTCTGAAGCTCTTGATGGGCCTGAAAATAAAAACTTTATCATTATACTGGCAAATATTAAATAAAGATAAAACTTATTTAACGTCTATAGCCCTTGATGGAAAAAAATAAATAAAAAAAGATAATTTTGTCAATATATTGACAACGCTACAACCCCTGATGGATCTAGAAACAAAATTTTCATTGTATTGACAAACATTAAAAAAAGGTACAACATCTTTAACCTCTGTAGCCCTTGATGGACCTAAAGACAACAATTTTATCATTTCCTTGACGCACTTCACTGACCTCTACAGCTCTTGATGGATCTAAAATCAACAATTTTATCATTATATTGACAAAAATTATCTTAAGATAAAACTTCTTTAACCCCTGTAGCCCTTGATGGATCTAAAGACAACAACTTCATCATTACAGTGACAACATTTCACTGACTTCTAAAGCCCTTTATGTATCTAAAATCAACAATTTTATCATTATATTGACATTTATTACCTTAAGATAAAACTTCTCTAACCCCTGTAGCCCTTGATGGACCTAAAGACAACAACTTCATCATTACAGTGACAACATTTCACTGACTTCTACAGCCCTTTATGGATCTAAAGTCAACAATTTTATCATTATATTGACAAATATTATCTTAAGAAAAAACTTCTTCAACCCCTTTAGCCCTTGATGAACCCAAAGACAACAATTTCATGATTATAGCGACAATGCTTCACTGACCTGTGCAGCCCTTGATGAATCGAAAAACAACCATTTTATTATTATATTGACAAATATTAAATAAAGATAAAAAACTTCATTAGCCTCTGTAGCCCTTGATGGATTTAAAGACAACATTTCTACAATTATAATGACAACACTTCACTGACCTCTAGAGGCCTCTATGGACCTAAAGACGACAATTTCATATTGATAGTGACAACACTTCAGTGATCTCTACAGTCCTTGGTGGATCTAAAAACAGCAATCATATCATTATGTTGACAAAGATAATTCCATCAATCACATTAGCCTGCCATAAAAAAAAAAAAAAAAATTGAGTTGTTACGTTCACATTTTCGTTTAGAAAATTTGATTAAGCCTTAAAAAATATCATTCTCGGTCTTCATTTCTTCATTTTATTTGTTATTATATTAACAAATACTCAGTAAAGACAAAAGCTCACTGATCTTTGAATCTCTTGATAGACCCAAAAATCAAAAATTTTATTATAATGTCCGGGACTGATTGGATCTACGCAAATTATATTTAGATAAGCAGTAAATAGGTGCCCAAAGTAAAGTTGGTAGTTGAATGCAAGGAAAGTAAGAACACATCTAAAATAGATCAAGCAACAACACTGGCCAGCACACTTTTTGTTGCTCGGGGTATTTGGAGCTGTTTTAGGGTATATAACAAATTTTGCTTTTTATCAACCAGCTGGTACTAAATTAAAAGTAATACATCTTCGAATAAGTGAAACAGCCAAGTTCTGAATAGAGTAGAGTGGAGGAGGAGGTATTACAACTGTTTTTACCCTAGACGGTTTTGTATTATGATGGGCGATTAGCAGTAGTAATAGTGGCTAAATGCAAATCCACCATTAGTCTTTTCCTTATTGAATCTTTTTAAATAGGACAATAGTAGGATTTATCTTAACCCACTGTAATCTATATCAGAATAGGTAAGACCCCAGTACTAGCTAGTGCCTAATCTCGGATATATATATTCTGATTAAAAAGTATCCTTCCTATACATAGACAACAGGGTCCTAATCTTGGAACTTGTGTATATAGACTTAGGCAGTTGGGATTGGCTGACTATAATCTTGAAAAACTTCTACTTTTTCAGCATTTGAATTTAGACAAAAGTTACCCTTATAGCCTTGCCTTTTAAATACAACTGTTTCACACCTCTTGTCTTAGATTAAATCTGTCCAACACTGGCTTTGTCTGTGATTTACATATTCTGTTGTAACTATAAGACCCTTTTTCCAAGATTGGATAGCTTTTTGCAAGATTAGGCTCAATCTTTAAATACTCCTAGACTGTTGTCTATCAGTATATTTGAAATTGAGCCTTATATTTAGTTAAAATGTTCCATCTAATCACATATTTATTAAGAACATATGGACAAATCTAACTGTGAAACAACCTGCTTTTTAAGTGGTATAATATAGATTTTGTAAAGATTTGACTGTTGAAGGAGCGATTAGGTGTCCAAACGCTGGATATCTTACCTAGACTGTTCAAAAAGGACGTGTTTAGGTGTATTCAAAATTAATACATATTGCACTGCCCCATAGATACAAGGGATAGAAGAAAAATGATATCGTCGGACTACAAGAAAAATGCTAAAACGACATGGGACACAACCCTCCTCTTTTTCGGGCTATCTATGTGCTATAAATTCCGGCTTAAAACACTCGTATGACGTCATCATAGGGCGATCTGTCCGGAGTTGATACTCCTACTCCTCTACCGATGTATAGAGACGTACACAGAACTAACGCAAATTATACGATCCCATCGATAGCAGGAGCTTTTGAGTTTGCGAAGGGGAAGGGATGGGGTAAATTCCTCATAACAGCAAAAAGGAGGTGAATTTTACGAAAATTAATAAAAATAGTATGGCCGATTGTAATATCTAAAGGTTTTTAGAAGGAGCCCAGCTTACATACATGCATGGTTTCCCAAGCATAAACAAAGAAGAAAAATAATTAGTCAGGAAAGCTTTGCAATAACAGCTGTGAATCGAGTATAAGTTATTCAAAACCTCGATTTTGATTTTGGCAGCAAAACCAGTAAAAACTTCAATAATAAAATACTGAAGTCTTATTTAAATTACTACTTCATGGTTCAACAGTACATATTTACACATGTTATCACTATTTATTGTCATTATAATGATCCTTACCTTATTCCAATGCATAGCATATTGGCTGCATAGACTTATTCTTATATATCTAACAAGCGTCAATAACGCATAAATGTACGTTGCTTGCTCGAGAAAATGCGCTACATGTCAGAAAAACATATGCGAACCAGCATGACCCAGGACAAGCAATTGTTGTGTTCTTACGGAGTCTTAGACCCAAAATAACTGCATCCTAGTTACAACCAACTGCAGCTGAAACGAAATTATTTTCTCATGATAGATGACCTGTCTGGAGTATTAATTTACGAAGATGAATAAACGTCATAACGCCGAAGTTTTAAGCGTCTTTCTTTCCTGTAATTCGCAACACCATCAGAAAAACAATATACCACTAGTCTTCACATAAAACTAATCTTGTCTCCAGAGCTGCTCTGTGAATAGCCTACCCATACAACAGGCGAAATAATTCAAAGACAAATTTGTAAAGATAGGACACGACCAATAACCTGCTCCTATCTGTCTTCAGAAAAGTTGGTGTCAACTCTCTTGAAGCTAATCAGCCACTATCTTTAAATACTGAATGTTCTATTATGTAAGTAGGGGTGAAAAAATAATGTGAAGCTGCTGGAAAGGTACCTCAGTGAGGTATTTCTTTGATAACCTACAAAGATTAAAAACACAAGCAAAACTTACTTTGAGTAGCAATAGTGATGAGCTGCATCAATTTTTCACGGATCAATTGAGAATCCAATTCGATTGAATCCTCCTTTGGCTTCCAATCTTTCATCAGCTTTAAAACATTCCTGTAACAATTCAATAATTAATAGTATCCCTCCGCAGTGACCTGCTGTATCACAGTGGATTGATGCTCTACTTGGCAATAAGGAGCACCAGGGTTCGATCTCCGCTGCAGCAAGGGTGGGCGACAAGCTTGCTAATTGTCCCTATAAAAACACCCAGCAGCTGAAACGTCGAGTCGACGCCCTATGCGCCAGCAATGGCACAGTAGGATCTTTATCCTTTTATCCCTATGCAGGATGGGGGATACAGGCTTAATTCTATAAGATTCATCTAAAGCACTTACACTAAATTGTTGGCATGGAAAATTAAAGGACATCACAATTGAGATATCATTGTGTTCGAAAAGAAAGGGCGTATCTCTTTCTTTTTTTTTGCATAAATAAAAGAAAAAATAGATTTGAATTACAGAACTATTCAGCAATAAACTATGGACTTTTTAAATTTTCCATATCTATATACTATAATAAGAAATAACAGTTTCCACAAACAGTCTAGAAGCCTTATTTTCATCCCAATTAAATATGAAACTGTAGACACGCCCCCTGGTTTTTGTTTTTTTTTGCACAACAATGCTGAAACCTCTTTTTCTCCAAACAGTTTCATGATTTTTGAGACTGTGTGTCTCAAAAATCTGTGTGCATCTGATGACTAAAAGATGCAGGGTACATCTCTCAGCCATCCGAAATAAAACAGTAAAGTTAAAACAATTTATCAGCCGAAAATTAATAAGTCATACAGAAAATGATGACGCTGACCGATAAAATGGTCGTCGAACGATGGAACGGCGTTGACAGTGTATGCAATCTTCAAACGCACAGTCATGACAAATGCATATATTGTCTTTAATTTACATAGTCACTATGGTTAATAACGTAGTTCAATTCTCTTCTTCTATAATTTTTCTTTTTGTCCAATTGAGCAAATCCTATATGATGCAAAAACAGACAAATATTGGGAACATGTGGGAAATTATAGATAATTATAAAGTCTAGGTATTTCACAAAGGGGCCAAGGGGCTTCTCAGCTCAAAAAACGTTGAGCCTATATTATTCTTGACCTTACAAATAACGAACGAGTAACTCTACATTGTGACTGCTCGAAACTTCTTTTTACATTTAATGCGCAATAACGGCCGAACAATAACAGAATTTAATTTGATAAGGAGAGAGAGAGATACGAAAAACGATAGGATGTTTACGTTAGTAGGAGATATAAAAGTTCGTATACCACAATACAAGGGTTGACGATTAACAATTATGTATATTACAATTAAGCTGTAATAAGTAATATTAATGCAAAGCTATGTATACAAAATTTTACAAGAAAATCGTCGGCAATGACGGCACTTATTAAAAATTTTGAAATTGATAAGGCTAAATAATTTTATCAGTTCAAGTGCAGTGAGAGTTAAGTGCTTAAGTCAAAACTATACTGTGCATAGCTGTAATAAGTAATATTAATGTAAACCTCTGTGTACAAAATTTGACAAAAAAATCGTCGACAATGACGACACTTATTAAAAATTTTGCAATTGGTAAGGCTAAATAATTGTATCAGTTAAAGTGCAGCGAGAGTTAAGTGCTTATGTCAAAACAACGTATGATTAAAATTCCACTGCATCCAAAATTAATAAATCACTGCAAGATCTTCTTGACCATGACATGGTTTACCAATTTTTTCTCCTTTTCTTTGGGTTCCGGAATTCGTAACATACTTCCGAAAATGGTACTGACATTAATAACAATTTTTTTTTGAACATTTCCTTCAACATACACGTAACTAGGGGCGGGGCCAATGGGTCACCCAACCCGTGTTACATAAAACATTAAAATGTTTTTTTTTTTTGCAAAGTATATGAAGTTTTCTACTAAGAACTCCACATGTTGGAGTGATTCTGTCCTGGATACTTCCATCAATTTGAAAAAGTTTATAAATTCTATACGAAATATAAAACAAATCAAAAAATTTTTAAATTCGTTCTTTTTAGGCCATAAAGTGAGGCCTATATTAGGCCCTACTCCAGCATTAACATAAAAATCTTTGACTCCATTTTTCATCAAACCATATTTTGGAAACTTGCCCCAAAAGCTTATCTGGAAATGTTTCACCAAAAATTCGTCCAAAGTCAAAAGCCAGTTCCCACGTACGACACACTGGGTCAAAAATTTAAAACTCCGGTTTAATAACTGTACACCTACACCACGGCAAAAATAAATTTAAGTCTTGAAGAAATACCTCAGACACGTGGCTGAGCCTATATTACTTAATAATAGGGATTTACTTTATCTTTTTCTCCTTTTTCTATTTATTGCAGTTTTGATAATTAGGATTAAGACAGTAGGCGGATTCATTTTTATTTTCTCGTCTTGTGGATTGAAGGTTTTTAATATAAAGAGAATAGGCGATATTTTTATTTTCGTACATTAGTTTCAGCCCTGAAATATACCACCAGGCATGTGTCCTCTTTTAAAAATTAACGTAAACATTCACTGATAATAAAAACGCAGATAAACAATCACTTTCCAGACAAACTTTCTTCGATATTTAAAAGAAAGTGTTAGAAATAGATGCTGAGTCAGAAACCAGCTGAGATATTTATTACTGGATTTTCATTCCGTAAGCTTCGTTACTTTCTTTAAAATACTAAAGAAAGTTTGTCCGAAAAGAGATTGTTCACCTTGTTGGAAAAAACGCTCATACCTAAGTTTTCTCTGCAGTTCACCTTGGACAGGACTTTTTAGCGCTTCGACATAACACTCAGATACATCTAGGAGCATCATCAGAATCAAACGACTATCCGTAACCTGATTGAGCATAATTTCAACCAAATCTAGTGCCCTGAAAACACAAAAGAATTACCGCAGAGGTAAAAAAAAGTTTTATTAGAAAACAATTATGGTAAACAACTGCATCACGGAAGGGAAGATATTCCAGACACAGGTGGGGCCATCTTGAATTGCGGATAAATTTGGTTTAATGACAGCACTGGAAAAAAAAAAACGGATATTCGGACAATGGCACAATTTACAACTCAAGTGGACACTCGATTATTTGTCAAGTGTTATCGAAGTAAACACTGGTTTAGTTTATTAAAAGTTGGAGACGAAAATTGTGTCATTAATGTTGGAAGAAGAGGCTATCGTTCAGAGGGATACATTAATCCGACGAAACATTAAAAAAAGACTATAAATAAATAAATAAACAATGTGTGTCCTTGGTTGAGCTATAAATCACTAAACCACAAGCTCTGAGCAATAGCTCTACAGTATATATATATATATATATATATATATATATATATATATATATATATATATATATATATATATATATATATATATATATATATATATATATATGTATTTTTTTCGGCCAACCGTCTAGGGCTAAACAGAAAGTAGGTCGTGGTCATGAGGTGGTAGGATGTCATAAATAAAGATTTAAAGGAAATGAGAACTTCCTAGGAGGGTGTAAAGAGGGAGGCATTAAATAGATTGGGATGGAGGAGAGCTTGCGTAGCTGTGTTGGCCTCAGGCGGTTTGGTGCTGCGGCGAGTTGTTAGTAGTAATAGTAGTTCTTATGGTTAGATTTTATTAGGCGGGGTTAGAGCCTAGACGTTCACCCATTTGTGTGACTGTTTTGAAGGAGTCTTATTATTTGCTAGGCCTTATCTTCTTAGCCCCTGAGCACAGGAGTAAACTAGGAGTCAAAGAAAATTTCAATGGAGCCATTTTTTTTTGGAGAGTCATTTTTTTTTATTTTCTAATGAAAATACCCAAAAGCTGCATTTTTAAGTGAGAATACCCCAAAAAAGGTGCAGAGGAGGAAGAAAAGAATCTAGGGGGCACACACCCCCTCCATCAACCCGACCACCCTGAGTAACTCTTACCAGCCCCCATGTAAATATAGTCAAAAACTATTTTGCCTCGGGTTTATTTGAAAGTTTGAAGTTAATCCATTTGTTTCTTCAGCGGCAGCATTATTTAATAATGAAATTCAAAATTCGATCAACTTAGTCTTATAAAAAGATCCATAGAAATAAAATCGGTTACCCTTTAGAAGATGATCAAACATGAACACAATTTTATGGACAATGATATAAAACATTTTGAATATAAAGCAATTCAAATCTATAACATGTTAATATAAGCCATAAACATTCTTAGTTGAAATGAACAAAGTTCAATTTTTCAGCATTTCAACAATGTGCACTTTATCAACATACCAATTATAAGGGAAGAAGGATGGTGACACGAGAAAAGTGTATCTGTTATTTCAATTTCAGCATCACGAACTGTTTTTCAAGAGTAAGCTACAATTTTTAAGCAGCACATTTCTAAACAAATGCGTATCTAGAAAGGCTTTCATGTCTCGACAAATATTCGGTGTCTTGAAGAACCAAGTTACCGCTAAACATCCAATTCTAGAATCTAAAGATCTTCGTTTAGGTTACCGTCCGATTACTCTTGACTTTGATTACTTTTGACTTCGCCTGGTTACCATCTGATTACTCTTGACTTTGAAAAATGGGGCTAGAACTTTCAACTTCCAATAAAATGAGACTCCTCCAAGATTTACGTGACCATCCCTTCCATAGGAACTTAAATCTCTCTGGGTTATAACTTACAACCAATAACCCCGGGATCTGCGGGGTTGTGTCTACTCCGCAGGCATTACTAAAATCTTCGGACAATTTTGAACAAAATGACTATCTCAAAATTTCGATCAGATCCATTAGGAGAAAAGAGGGCGTGGGGTAGTTGCTCTTTGAAGACTTTTGAATCTTAAAAAGGAACTAGAACTTTAAATTTACGATCAAATAAGCTTCAAATTTTCAAAATTCAAAAATTCAAAATTTACAAATCAGGATGCCACTTTTTTCACTATATTTATTATCTAAGGTTAACAGAGGCACTCAAAAACATTCTTTAGTGGACTCCCATGCGCAAAGTCAAACTTATATGTTTAGGTCGTAACGAACCCGTGCGTGGACGGTGCTTCAACAGAGTTGATGAGGTAAACTGTTCATTTTTTCAAGCTTCATCAAATGTGTAAATTAAATAAAAGAGAAAAATGAAAATAAAATAAAAATGAAAGGATAAGAAAATTAAAAATGCTTTTTAATATGATAAACAGTCTTTGCTATTCATCATGTTACATTACTAGATTTCTTTTATGAATAAAACATATTTAGAATTTACAGTTCCAGCTTTCTTTTGTATATGAATCAATTTATATTTCTAGCTTATTGTTTTTTTCATTATCAGTATTTACAGCCAATACCAATTGTTAAAGAACACTATACTATCACCATAGTATCTATACTATATTCATTATACTATATAATAACTATACTAACTATACTCATTAACATAGCCTACCATATACTATGCTATCAAAAGAATACTCTAATTATCATCAGCTCTGCTGATGGTAATTAGAGTAGCAGCTTGTTTTCTGTTGTGCAGCTCTGCATAAAAGAAATTATCTTCACCAAGTTCATTGTAGGCTAATTTTTTTTTTTTTTTTTTTTTTTTTTTTTTTTTTTTTTATACTCAGACTTAGCTATCTAAACTCATTCCAGCCTCCGCAATGGTTGAAACTTTCTCGAGACCCGAAATCAAACCAACCGGGACGCTATCCTAGAAGTCAAATTTAAAAATAAGGTTGGAGAAATATTATAGTTTCAGTGAAAAAAAAGTGATTTTACCTAATTTTGAAATGTAATCTTGCTAAAGTGTTTTTTGCTTCCGCTTTCGTAGGCTTCTTATTTGGTTTTGTAGCAATATGAGCTTTAAAAGCCATTCCTAAGGCGCTATCCATCTCTTGCATCACATCATCACTCACTTCATCCAAGTCAATAGACTCCTAGACAAAACAAAAAAAAATCATGAGGCAAAAAACAACGTATGCTGCCCTTCATATGTCCTTCCACCGCAAATGCTGCTTTTCATAAATGTTTCTTTTTATCTTGCTTTTTATATAATAAAAAAAGACCAAATACACTAGGCGTTCCTGATATGTCACTAGTCACTATGTCACTATGTCAATAGTCTGATCAAGGAGAGGGTTTCAAATAGAACTGCAGCATCAAATCTATCTTTCAATCATTCAGTGTTAGGAATCTTACACACAGGCAGCCAAAGCGAGCGCTCAGATGAGCATCATGTCCGTCAACAGGCAGAGTGTGAACTGTGCTTACATGGTCGCCATCTTAGCGAAATGAAAAACCTTCACATGAGAAGAGATCGATCCTGGGAGCGGATGTAATTACAGAAGAAAATAAATGTACGACAACAATCTTTTCAATGGGAGGCAGCAATTGGACTAGAAAGTCATTATTTAGCAGAGACAAAAATGAGACTTTCTTTAAAACGGGACAATAAAGGGAAAGCGGAGTAATATGAAAAAGAAAAAAAAGAAAAAAAGGCTGTCACATTCAAACCATATGTGATATAGCTGATTATATAAAGAGTCAAAAATTGATTTAAAAAAATAATAATAAAAGACACAAAATGCCAATTACGTAGTTTAAAACATTCTGAAAAAAAAAAACTTTACTGATAGCCTACAGGATGTGTGGCAAGATACAGAGTTTCAAAATACCTGCTTCCCTGATAGGATACGGGATGCACGGTTTGGGCATAAAGTGTGCCCCAGCTTGCAGATAAGCGGGGTCCTTGTCTATTTTGAACCTTGAGCTTTTTTTTGTGTATTTTAAGGATAACATGGTAATTTGGACTAACCAGATTGTTTGAGTGTAAGTATTATTGTCTTTACTTGATTTATTGCTAACTGATTACTTGTTGAGTTCACATATTCGTTTTCGATGCTAAAGGCTCCGAGACGAGGCATGTACAAAACGGTACCTCGGGAGATGGTCCACCCCCCAAAATGTCAAATCTTCTTGAATTCCTGTACACTTCTGATTCAAAAAATCAAATGAAACTTATGTGTTTATTGTTGCCCCTCTCAGATCTTTTGTATTAGTGCCCCCTCCCCCATAAGAAAATTCTGCACGAGTGCTTGTCCCAGATGTGAAGCCTAATTATTTTCTAAATAATTTTATTTTCGGCACACTAATTTAGTTAAAAGTTTTGCCCGTGATATATACATTCGCAATGCATTTTATTTGAAAAACAGTTCCGATGTGGCCAACACCACAATTCTATTAAATAAACTTGCCTGATCCGTAAGAGCTGCGTTGTCACCCAAGGCCTTTTGCAGATCTAGTTTCAACTTAATTAGAGCATCATTTCCACCAGTGTCTTCGTCTTCATCTATCTCTTTATCGATGAGGTCTTCTTCGTCGTCTTCGCTACTTTCCTCTTCTTCTTCACTGACATTACCATCTTTTTTCTTATCAGGAAGTACGTATACTTTTCCATCTTCTGACGTAAAATGTAATACCTAAAGCAAAGTACTTTATTGAGGACACACTAAAAACTCTTCTTGAGGTAACATGCACAGTATGTTTTTACACTGGAGAGTAGGAAAAAGTATACCATATCAAACGTCACAGAGCTCCCGTCCTCCCAAAAAATTTCTGAGAAGGACCTGTGGAAACGTATAGAACTTCAAGATATTATGTTCTAAAAGGAAACCTTTCCCTTCAACAGTACGATTGTTTTTCAAAAAATGACACACTTTTAGGCCCACATGCTTTCTACTATGGGAGGCGAGGGGTCCTTCGAAAACTGTCTCTGTCTAACTGTGCTTGTTACAAAAGTTATGAACGATTTTTTTAGTAAAAACACGACAGTACGTGGAATCAGAAATCAAAACTGAGAAGGATTCACATGCTAGAACAAGCCATAAAACAGGACAACAAACTCAGTGAATCGTTGGGCATTGTTTGGTCGGTGCAATGGTTGGTATTGGTCGATATTGGTAGGTTTGATCGGTATTCCTTTTTCACCTAACATGCCTAAAGCTACTTCTTTCACTATCCACCATGAAACCATTGTAGCTCCTTTTGACTATCTTATGCTATCTGAGTTTAGGACCGAACTTGAAACCCTCATCAGTTTTGGTAGAGTCCCACCTTTTTAATATCCAAATTAAAAACCGATATTAAAAAATGTAAACTAAAAAACGTGTTAATGACATTCACTTCGATCAGGTGGAATCTCACACCTTTCGCCTCCCAAATAGATCGCGTCATATACTGTGAGTGATCATTCTGACGAATATGCTACAAATTTATTTCTTTTACTTTGTTTAAGAAAACTATGATTAGCTCATGTTTCGTACGGTGCTAACTACAGAACATCTTCAAGATTCCACAATGTTTGATCCATTAGTATCTGAGTGCGGTTTCGATAATATAGTTTCTGGAAGAATATTTTTTATCGCAAAAAATAAACATTGTTAAAAATGTCTTGTTTCAATAAAACATAAATAAAATTTGAAAACTTAGGGAGAGATAAGGTGTGGGGGGGGGAATTTATTCCTTAAAATCTTTACTGGTTTTAGATTTGAAGTCTTCTTTTATAGAAGCCTCTATAGGTTTTCTAAAATTTTTCTTTTGTTTCGTCAGGATTCAAAGACTATATTAGATCCGAATTGAATGAACCACTACAGCATATCAAATAACTAGTGGTAATGAACTGCAAATAAAGAGCGACTCGGCCGAATAGTAATTGAAAATCTAAAAAACATAATTTTGGTAACAATTGACACATCAAAAGAATTGGCTTTTTACGCGGATTCTAAAAAGCCTACATAAAATTCATTAGGTTTTATGTCAACTCTCAAAAGCCACAAGCCTGATAAAATTTGCTTGATTTTCCAAAAAAGGGGGGAACACCCAAAAAGCTGAAGGTTTTTACGCCTTTGAATGTTTACGCCTATTGAGTTGCTACAGCCAATAAAACGCTTTTTGTTCATTTGAAAAACAAGAACCTGACAAGCTGAGAAAAGACAATATGAAAAAAGAAAAACATCGCTTGAAACATTTCATATCAAGGGATAATACTCTGAACTCAACAGATAATATTTCTCAACAACAAAGGTATATCGTTTCGCTGCCCGAACACACTTTTTGTTGTTCGTTGCCGCTGTCAAGTTTGTCAATTTGTCATCTACTTTTACAAAAGAAAATGTGTTAATTATTACAAGATAAACGCTTCTACATCACCATTAACAATAATATTTAGACATATCAAATATAATATTTCTTATGGGCTTTGATTCTTATTATAAACTTATATAAGATATCTTAGGCAAAACCCATGTTGAAAAAAAAAAAATTATCACCTATCCAAAAGCACAACTTACATCTAAGACTGATTTAATAGCATTTTCTGTCAAATGGGGGATCAGCAACTTCCACACGACGTTACACAAATTTCTAAGACTAGATTTTTCTTGACCTAACATGAATAGCAGCAAATCAGTGAGAACCTCCACCCAGGCAGGCTCCTCTTCATTCACTTCCGATTTCCTCTTCTTGCTCTTCTTCATTTTCTTCTGTGACCTCTCCAAGCACTTGTCAAGGTCCTGAAAAAGATATTGAATAAATGCATTAAACTAATAAGAACAGTACATACTAGGACCTTAGTCTTTATCTAGTTCCTGATAGTCATTTGTCTCAAGTTTTAAGAGCGCACAACGAACACCAAAGTTCACTTTTCATCGCATGACTTGAAATACGGCTAACGAAGTGCAATTCGAAGCTTACCGGAACTTAGCCTTAACTTAGATAGGTCGCTTTTTATCTATGAACAAAATCACGAGCAGCAAAATGGGTATCCCAACAACTTTATTGGATACAGTAAGCTTCTCTAGAGGCCAGGAGGATCAAGGTCTAAGGAAAAATGCAGCAAGGTTAGACTTAGATGCGGATCAAATCATTTCCTCGGGGGGAGGCAGCCAAAAAAAAGTTAGCACAAAACGCAAAACGTACACCAATTTTCCGATTCATTAGGCCTCCTATGAACAGATTACCTCGAAAATTAAATAAGCAATAAAAGGGGGCTTCAGACCTATATTTAGAAAGTGCAATCTACAATACAAGATCATGCCAGCGAGAAATCAAGCTCAGAATCGTCCAGGCAAATGCATCCTTCAGGAAACTTTCTCAAATATGACGCAGCCAGCAGTACTGTCTCTGACTGAAGCTGAGGCTGTTCAAATTTTTTTCGGCACTTTCGCAGTTTAGCAGTCCTACGTTAGCAACAGACGCATTTACGTAGGAGAAGATTCATTGAACGATATCGTGGTTAACTTCGGAGAGCCGTAGGGATCAATTCTGGGTCCACTGTTATTTCTAGTTCACGTGAATACCCCAAGCCGTGTCTTAAACCCAAATTACAGAACTTCAAGTAGCTGCAAACTATGCAGTGGCAAAGACGAATGGATGTAAATCGACTTATAATTAATGTTGACAAATCGTGTATTCTCTTCTTTTCGATTATTTGAACTCTTGATCCAGAAATGACTAGAACTACGACTTCTCGAGGAACAATTAGACAACCAGAAACAGGTTTTGCCTGGTATCTATGTGTACTTATGAACAAAAATCTCTCATTTTTACGACACATCCAGGCTGTGAAACTGAAGCTCTCCCGCAATGTTGGCATTATCAGCAAACTGAAGCACACATTTCCACAAAAACCCTTCGTCTACGTTACAACGGACATCTGAAACCTCATCTCCAATATTGTGCCATAATTTGGCAGTCAATGTTCAAATCAGACTTAGACAATCGTGCTCAGTTTATGTTTTTAGGTTCTTCTCTGGGTCAATTCCATCTTCTTTCCCCAATCTCTATGGGTCTGAAAAAAAAAGATTAAAACCCCCTATCTGCTTTTGACATTCGGGTGAGACGAACACCAACAGTACGCTTGGATTTTTCCTCGGACATGACTGGCACAATACAGTGGAAGGTTTATTTTGGCAAAAGACGGATGGAGGCCAGAACCAGTTATCAGATTCTTGGACGCACGGAGAGGATATGCTTCTGCAAGAGCTGAGATGGGCTCAATGGGTCCTTAAAAAAATAATTTAAAGAAATATTTAGTGAAGAAGTACCCAGTACCTCCAAAGAAGTACCCAACACCTTTAAATCTTTCCTTACATCAACCCAACCAATTTGGGGACGACCTGCTTTTTGTTTAGTCCTATATAGCTGGCGGACAAGGACAATCTTTGGCAGTTTTATTTTATTAGCCAGTATTTACAAGATAATTTCATCTGTTGTTATATTGCATCCTCAAGGATGTACGTTGTCACCAAAAGTTTTTGCAAGACCAGTTACAAGGATTTGGAATCCTTTGTCCGAAGTTCGGGGGTTCTATTCCTCATGTGGCCGGTTATTCGGTTCGGGACAGGGATCAATGGTGTGACTATATAAGCTCAATCAGAGCCGACCCCAGCTCTAAATGGGTACCTGGAGAAATCTGGGGAAGGTAAGCAGGAAGGGTATGCAAATGCGTAGGATGGCTCCCCCCCCATTGCATTTTCTGGCTGAAGGGCCTATAAACGGATATCAGCACCACCGGTATGGACTTTAAGGGTATAGTGCCGTATCCTTTACCCCTTTTCCAGTTATATCACTAGTAGATACCCAGTTTTCTTGTTTACTCTTTGTTGACGACACGGCTTTAGTGGCCAAATCAGTTGAAGAGCTCAAAACTCTCGTGAAGAACTGAAGTTTACCTAGAATCCAAAAAGTTGAAGCTGAACGCAGCAAAGACAGTGATTGTCATCTTCTACCGTAGGATTATTCATTTACCTATAATTAGGGGTCAATAAAAATAACCCTTAAGCATAAATATTTAGGGTTCATGGTTGCAGCAAATGGGAAGTGGACCGAACATATTAAATCGACGACTTTACAAGGTAAGGCGCCTGCTTGTTCTCTACTTCGACACGAACGGGAACAAGAAGAGGCACAAATATTCCTTTACGACTAAAGTCTTTCCAGTGGCCTATTAAGGTTGCAAGTTGGAAGGAGACAGCTATGGTGAAGCAACTAGAATCTTTGCAGTTTATTTAAGAGTCAAAAGCTTCCAAAATAATTCTAATAGTTTGGTCCTTAAAATTTATCTGGGCCTACCAGATCTGCACCGTATGAGGGCAATGTAATTGATAAAATTTTTACTACAGAAAATACGTTTGAATGATAATCGTCTGGCAAAGGCAGCCTACACAGAGATGTTAAGGTCTACTAAAAAGGCAGCTTAACCACAACAGGTCAAAGTCCTGCTGGATAATATTAATTTTTCGTTGGCATGGAATGACGGTCAGAGTCCTCTAGGCAAACTTAAAGATTTCTTCGGTAAGTATGTATTACACCGTTCAGGACAGAGACTCAGGTTTGGCTAACTGGTCTGGCGAAATATAGTAGCCTAAGTTTCTACAGTCAGGCAAAAGATGTACATGTAGGGGAGTTTCATTTGAGACTGAATCTATTTTGGGGAGTCCTTAAGTGTTGATAGCAGGCAGGAGCAAAATACCTACCACAGCGTAAGGTATACTGAACATTTCTATGATGGGAATGGCTCAGAAGGTAAGTTTGCTTGCCCTCTCTGTGGGGTGGTTGGGGATAGGCTAGACCATGTCTTCAGTAGATGGCAAGATCGGTTCCGCTGCTCCCAGGTATTTTGGAGTCTACTTTGAGAGTGCGCTAGGATGTTTTTATAGAGAATGGCAGACGCCAGAAAGCAGTGACTTAAATTTGACAAGCGTTATCGACGTTTATGCTAAGCAGTTGCTGCAACTCCTGCCAGCTATCAAATATTCAGAGTGCTGTTAATCACAATTTCTGGTACTTACTATTTTTCAGTTTGGTAATTCAGTTAAGTAAACCAAATTAAGTAATTAGGTTGTAATAATTAAGTTAAGATATTTCTTGAGTTTTAGTAATCTAAGTTACTATAGTTTACATTTCTCTAAGCATTTGTACTTTTGTATTCACATCCGACTTCTTTTATCTTTTTAAAACAGTTTTTCTTAATGCCTAAAATAAGAAAGAGGCAGAAAACAGGACATGAAACAAGAAAGCATCATACATATCTTATCACAGCTGCTCAATTACATCTCATAGTTGATTTTACTAACAATGACTCTTTGAACGTGCCCATTTATTCAATGTCTTCCTTAAGCATTAAAAAATCATGACATTATCATTCCTTGTCTAAACAACAGAACATAGCTTATTTAATCAAAAGCACCGTACAAACAAATATTTTTTTCGCCTTCTGAACAAAATTTGATTTTTCCACCAAGCGATGGGAGTTTTCATAGCTGCCGTGAGAAGTAACTGATGTGACGATAGAGAGAAGTAAGCTGTACCGGATTTACCGAAATTAAGATTTACCGATTAAGAAAATACCGGATTTTTTCTATAGCAAAGAGTAGTAAAAAAAGAAAATACCTCAATAATTTCATCAACAACCTCTGCATCCTCTAGCAACACTAAAGCCACATTTGCATAAACCAATACAAAAATGATTTGACAAGAGTCTTTCTCTTCAACAGCCACCAACTCATTCAGCGTTGCCACAATATTCTCCCAATCTTTTTTGGCCTTGGCAGATTTAAAAAAATCTTCAGGCAAAATATTAGCAATCAAATTAATTGCGTCTGAAACAACATCACACCACTGGAGTACTTTAGAGGAAGGTGGCTCCAATATTTTGATAATCTGCTCGCGAACAGCCTTGGAAAGTTCTTTGGAGCCTTCAGCAGCAGAAGTATACCCGATCCCCACCAGCTTTTTAACGGTAGCTTTAACGAGTTCAGTGTTGGGTCTTAGAGAGGGAGAGCGCATGAATCTGGAAAGAAAAAGGCAATTAGGTTAAACATGCATCCCAGCTGATTTGTCAAAAATGACGCAATTCAAAAAGATGCTATTCAGGATTGTTGAAAAACTGTCCTAGGCGATTATAACTTTCCGTCGTCGGTACAGATGCTCAATTACTACAGGTAGGATCATAGAAGAAAGCAGCCAACATTTCAGTAGAAGGGAACACACCTTGGAAGGTCGCCTCCCAGAATGTAAAATGTTACTTGCAACTGACATTTTTCGATCATTTAATTACAAAAAAAGGTAGCTGAAATTATATTTTCCACTGCTAAACAACCCCCCCCCCCATCCGAAAAGATCTAATACAACCTAAAATCACCATGTTCTCTCTTAGAACTTTTCACTACTTAAAAATAGAATAAAGACAGGCAAGATAGGGAAATAAGCTGAACAACATATGAAATAGCATGTCTGACATAACTCCACGTAATTAAGTAGAAGTTACTTCATTAGGAAAAGTAATCACTTTCATCACCAAAATCTAAGATTCAAACATTTATAATTGTTCTAGAAAACGGAATGATTAAAAAAACGCTCACCTAATGCAACCACGATTACATGTACTTATGACAGACGTATCGCACGTCCAACAGGCAAATTTTAGCCCTTGATACACTTTTTAACAGAGAAAGAAGTTACATACGCACAGGTATATCCATTAGCAGTATTTTTTACACCTAAATCCATAACATAAAGCCATAACAAATGTCACTGAAGATCTTGTAGACACTAAACGTTGATCACTAAGTTCAATGCTTAAAATACGACAGCTTTCAAATTTACTGCTTACTTTAATACGGCAACCTCTTTCATGCTAAAATTTCAATAAAAGCGATACTAGACATACAGGGTGGGCCAAAAGTCACCGACCCATTTCAATTCCAGATATATTTTTTTTTATTTTAACAGTTATACGCATGAAATTTTAGTATCATAAAGTCAAGGCGATGGAAATTTTCTATCACTTACGTATACCGTACGTTGTACGGCACTGAATTTCTCCATAATTAATTTCCAGGATCAGAAAAAAAATAAAAATATTAACAGAATAAGAAATAAAAAAGATATTGAAAAATAAAAAGGGTCAGTGACTTTCGGTCACCCTGTAGTAACAATAAAACGGGAATGACAATTCACAAGATCTTGAGATTAAAAATTAGCAGAAAATTTGGCCTGATTTCAAAATTTAAAATTGGGAATGAATAAAAATAGTCAAAATGTAACAATTTAATTTAATTTAATTTTAAACATAAGCAGCTTTTTACTAAGATAAGAGATTTTACTAATACCGAGATTTACCTAGACCTAATCTGAGCCAATCAAAATTTTTAAGAATTTTTGAGCAGAATGATTTTGAGAAGAATGATTGAGAACACTTTCAATCAGAAAATCCTATAAAAGAAATTTGATTAGCTAAAATTAACACAAGATAAATCTCGGTATTTGTAAAATCTCATTTTGAATAGGACATAGCGAGATCAATCAAGAATGCCATTTGTTAGTCTCTTGATTTGGCTACTACTTGAAATTTATAGGGTTCTTTTTGTTGAAAAAGGCGACTGAATACTCTTTAGTTATTCCCCAAAACCCAAAGAATATGGAATACGGCTTTTCTAAAATTGTCAAAATGGACATTTTCATTGCTCGCCAAAACCCAAGGACCACAACACTTTAAATGCTTCCAAAACCCCAAAAAACTTTCGTAGCATAAAAGTGTCATTAGCAAGAGATAAGCAGCTTTTTTTTGGATACCCAGTATAATTTCCGTTTGTTTGCATGGATTAATACCATACGAATTATCCTAGCTGCAATATAACATAGGATTTGTCTCTGAAGTCAAGGGATCCGTCTACGAGTTAAGGAACAATAAGAGGAAAGAAAAATTCTGATATTTCATTTTACTTCACTGTCCTTCCACTTACACTTCCCACCTTTTTTGCTAATATTAACCAGAAGGTGGAGCAGAAAATAATAAAACTGACATCTTCTGTGTCTAAAGAATATGGGGAGCTAGAACCCAAACCGATAACCAAACTGATATTATACATCTTGTACCATATACCCCTACTCTTTGCCTGTTCCCCAATAAAATCAGTAGATAATTAAAAAAAAACTGATTATACTGATGCTAAACTTATAGATTAGAAAAAAAAATCAACTTTTAACAGAGATGCAAATTTTATGGAAACCTAAATTGAGACCGATGAATTACTACACAACTTGTAATTCGTTGGAACTGAATGCAATAGACTCAAGTTTCTGTTAAACATGGATATACTTAAGCTAATTTGTTCAGCATGTATATCTATATGGGATCTAGATGACATTGTTCGACGATCTTTTATTGTAGGATTCCTTAGTATTTTTGAGTACCGCTTCTTTTTTCTCTTAACGTTCATGATGATTACAAACACTTCTGGAACTGATATTAACGTTTCTGGACTTGGAAAACTACAAAAATAATTGAAAAAAAAAACCGAACAGACAATTTTTTTTTGACGGATTCAAACCGCTACCAGATATTGACGGGCAATTCTTGCTAGCAAATATAAAATCGTTAGAATACAACTGTTTTTAACTAGAAACCAAATACTTTTTTAACTAGAAAAAAAGTAACAGTATATTATAGGTCTGAAGTAAACGAAGAAAGCATAAAATAAAATAAAAGTTCCAAGGCCTTCTTTTCACCTTAAGGCTAGGCGAATTTTCTTCAATAAGATCTTTGGAAAAAAATCACCCACGAGTTCAAAGCCAATCAGTAGAAAAAAACAAGAAAAAAAAAACGAAAAACAAACAAACAAATTAGACCAATTGTAACGATCTGTTATTAATGCCAATAGAAAATGGCAACAATAAAACCCACAGAAGAAGAAAATGAAAATGAAGAAAATATATGTTTGAAGAATACAACAATTGGCTTGACATTTACAAGAAAAATATGGATATGTACATACCAATAGGGAGAGTAAATATCTGTTAGGAATCATCTGTTATTCACCCCCCTTAGATTTTGAAAACAACTTTTTTGACATTTCATTATTTCGAAATTTTTATTAAAAAAGAAAAATACAGAAAAAAACTAGGTTTCAAAAACGAAATTTTGCTCCTTCTCCTATATTTTTATGACTTGACGCCAATCCATGCAAAAATTATGAATCATAATAGAATACACTGACATTGTTCGAAAATTATTGGTAAAGTTTTTAAGAGGCAATCTCACTTATACAGACTGGGCCTAAATTTTCTTACCATTAAACACATTGAAAACAAAGATGTTTTAAGGAAAAGTGACAAAGCCCTAGTAAGTGAATGCTGTATTTTTAGAACTAACAACGTAGATTGGCTAAGGGCTATCTTACAGAAAATGCAAATTTTCAAGTAAAAGCATTAATTAGGAGTCAGAACACGGTAAAAAAAAAAAAAAAAAAAAAAAAAAAAAACATCGGCCCTTATTCTTGTCATTCTTATATTCTGGTTATATTTTTAGTTTTGTTTTTAATTAGACATTAATGAATTTGTTTCAACATTGCCCCAAGCGCGCGTAAATCGTTACGCGCCATATTAGTTACGCGCCATATTAGCTTTGTCCCTGTGTCCCACCTGTGAATAGAGATAGAAATATATATATGTTGCATATAAATAGATTGTCAGGTTTAATGACTCTTGAACATGCAACATATAATTGTCCATGGGAAAAACAATCCGTATTCAGATATATACTCATTATTCTAATGATATATCCCTGTGTCCCGGTCGTCATATATATTCCCTGTGTCCCGGTCGTCATTTGTGTCCCAGTGTCCCAGTTTGTAATTTCTCTTTGTGTGTCCCGGTCGTCATTTATATTCCCTGTGTCCCGGTCGTCATTTGTGTCCCGGTGTCCCGGTCTGTAATTTCTATTCGAACAATCCCATTGTCCCGGTCGTCATTTATATATCCCGCCTGTGCCCCCGGCGTCCCCGTTGTAGTTGTGTCCCTGTGTCCCGTTCGTGATTTGTGTCCGGGTGTCCCAATCTGTAATTTCTCTTTGAGGTTCCCGGTGGTCATTTATACTCCCTGTGTCCCGGTCGTCATTTGTGTCCCGGTATGTAGTTTCATCAGTTGACAAACATGACGTCAGTCGACAAACAACTTCATGACGCTTACAGCTCAATCCTTATAATGACGTCAGTCGACATACAAACATGACGTCACTCGACACACACACACACAACTTATTTTTATATATTTATATATTTTTATATATATATATATTTGTGTCCGGGTGTCCCAGTCTGTAATTTCTCTTTGAGGTTCCGGTCGTCATTTATGCTCCCTGTGTCCCGGTCGTCATTTGTGTCCCGGTATGTAATTTCATCAGTTGACAAACATGACGTCAGTCGACATACAAACATGACGTCACTCGACACACACACACACAACTTATTTTTATATATATAGATACTAGCTGGGGTGGCGCGAAGCGCCACCCCAACACCTAGTTGGTGGGGGCGCTTCGCACCCCCCAAGCCCCCCCCCCCCCGAGCGCGCAAGTCGTTACGCGCCATATTAGTTACGCGCCATTGTAGTTGTGTCCCTGTGTCCCACCTGTGAATATATATATATATATATATATATATATATATATATATATATATATATATATATATATATATATATATATATATATATATATTTAACTACGTAAAACTTGCGAATGTACAACATTCTTGGTTGACCCATTGTCTGTGCATATAAATAGATTGTCAGGTTTACCGACTCTTGAACATGCAACATATAATTGTCCATGGGAAAAAAAATCTGTATTCAGATCTATACCTCATTATTCTAATGATTGCCCTTGAGCTTTGTTGATGGTGATTGCTAATCGAACATTCCCTGTGTCCCTGTCGTCATTTATATATCCCCCTGTGCCCACCGGCGTCCCCGTTGTTGTTGTTTCCCTGTGTCCCGGTCGTCATTTGTGTCCCGGTGTCCCATCTGTAATTTCTCTTCGAGTGTCGCGGTCGTCATTTATATTCCCTGTGTCCCGGTCGTCATTTGTGTTCCGGTGTCCCGGTCTGTAATTTCTTTTTGAGTGTCCCGGTCGTCATTTATATTCCCTGTGTCCCGGTGCTTTGTTGATGGTGATTGCTAATCGAACATTCCTTGTGTCCCGGTCGCTTTCTCTTTGAGTGTCCCGGTCGTAATTTATCTTCCCTATGTCCCGGTGTCCCGGTTGTCATTTGTGTCCCGATGTCCCGGTGTGTAATTTCGTCAATCAACAAACATGACGTCAGTCGACACACAAACATGACGTCACTCGACACAAACACACACACACAGACAACTTATTTTTATATATATAGATATACTATTCAATTCCCTAATAAATACCCTTTCCAAATCTAATTATAATGAAAATCAGAACATGAAAAAATAAAAACAAAATACAGAATGGAAACAAAATACACAAGCAATGAAAACAAAACAGATTTTAAATATTTCCACTTTTTTTGTCTTAATAAATAAAAATTATCAAAACTAAAAATAATAAATATCAGTATATGAATATTAAACTGATAATACTCTTGTTTTTTTTTAGTAAAGTGCAAATTATGTTCTAGTCTTGAGAAGGCATGGGGTTGTCAGCCCTACTTGTTGATATTTGCTCTTTTCAAGCTCTTTTCTCCTCTATTATTTATTGTAATTTCTGTTCGTTTTGGAACAGAAATTACAATAAATGATTGACGGCAGTTTTGCATTTAAGGTAATTATTTGAATTTATTTCTGCTCATTTTTGGCTTAACGGAGCTCTTTACTTTTCTTTGAAAAACTTGTTTTGTGGAATTTTGTTTTTAGATTAATATGAATAAAAATAGGACTAGTTACTTGACAAGGTAGTTCAAGGCAAGGATTCTATCCTTTGGTGAGTTTTCAATATCAGTAACGATTTTCCTGAGATACACACATGTCTTCTTTGCTACTTCTTCTTTCAGTGACGGAAGCAAGGACTGGAGCATCCCAAATGCTGAAATTAAAAAAACATCATTACCTGAATTCGGCCTTTTTACCAACTTCGCAAAATAATATGCACCAAGTGGCTTACGCCACACGTGCCGCAATGGTGCCATTCGTGGTGGAAATGTGCCAAATGTGATTGAAATTCGTTTCAACATTAAGAAGACTATCTTGCTTATGACCAGGAACAAAAGAGGACGAAGGGGGGATGATATATAACTAGAAAATCAATCGAGTGGATAACCTTACTTACCTGGGGAGCATTTAATTGTTAATAAAGATAATGGAAAAGATGGTGGGAAAAGGTGAATTCGATCTCTATCTAAAACTACTAACAAAAAAACTTAACAAAGTTAAATTATTCAAAATAACAGTCTATAATAAAATACTTTACAAAACCTTAAAGCCACTATATTTTTCTCATAATTCAAAAGTTCACTCTTAATAGAAAGTATCCACCGACGATAAACCGATCTATAATTTTTTTTTTGTTACGGAAATTTTGATTTTTTAAATATGAAGTGTTTCTTTGTTTTAAAATATATTTTAGGTTGTATTTACTCATTCATAGCAATCAGCGGCATTAATTAAAAAAAATGTAAGTGATTATCTTTTTATTTGTTAATGGACATACCTTAATAAAGAAAAATACCCTATAATGATACCCCGATTTATAGAGTTCATTTTGTGATTTAAAAATATCCTTAATGTCATTTTTGATCCATAGGCTTCTTTTGTGACTTGATAAGGGTTGTCTTTCTGGGAAAAATTACATTGTATTCATGGAAAATTAAGCAGTGATCTCTTGCAATTGTTGCCGTTTTCAAAGCAAGGACTGACGACCAGTTTCCCTTAGCGACACACTCGCAGTTCATCTGAAGTTGTTCCTGAGTATATGGGTGGTCCTGAACCATTGACTGGGTTCTGTCATGGGATATTCTGCTGGGCTTCCGTATTACAGTAAGACTGTTAATCATACCATTAGTGGGGAGAATGTAGGGCGGTTATGGAATTCTTCAACATTGGTGAAGATGAGGTCAGGTATTTCACTCCGTGTCTTAATTAAGATCACCCTGGATTTGAATGCTAGCATAAAGGAATCACAATTTTGTATAGTCAACCGAATGCTCTAAGTAGATTACAAGTCAGTTTTTCAGAAAGATGCTCTTGGTGGGTGGTAGACTATACAAAAGCTGATCGACGATACTTTTTTGGTAGGTATCATGATCTAGTCCAAAAGCCAAAGAATTTCGAGCTCTAGTTTCCTAGGGAGAGGTATATTTAGAACTTGGTAGGCTATTGGAGACTTACACAGAAAACCAATTCCGCCTCCATGAATGACAGATGACCTCATTCTTATTCAATCTTGGGAGTAGATACACGTCGTGCCCAGAACCTACCGTGCATGTGTCAGGCGAGAACCAAGTTTCGCACAAGCAAGCCATGTCGATGTGATTTTGCATGAGTGTGATTTCAGTTCCTAAGTTTTATTCCCAAGAAAGTGGACGTTTGCAAGTAGGATTTTGGAAAGGGAGTACTTTTACATGGTGGGATTACGGTCCTCTATCGTAAGACATAAAAGTTAGGTGTCGTGGAACATCCATTTTAGCTGAATAGTGATATAGTTGAAGTAGTAGTTAAGAAATGTAGCAAGTTGTTTCACTTGTTGAAGGTACTCTTTTTGTTGATTGCATAGGGTTGGGAGTTATTAATGAAAATGGCTTGATTTGTGGTTGTTGGGGTAGAGCGGTAGGAATTCAGGAAGGACTGTATTAGACCATCGATTCAACGAGTTGTCACCTTACTGGGGTTGTCACCTTAGCGATTCAACGAGTATTTGTAAACTTACTGGGGGGGGGGGTGTCGGTAGCCACGGTCTACAGCAGGGGAGAGGGGGAGCTATACGATATATGATGTTCTTGGTCGGAGACGCGAGTTTCAGCTGCATTAGGGGGTGATGTAATCCTCAGTAAAAGATCTGCTGTTCTGATATCTTGTTTCTGATAACCCTTTTTTGACCACTTTGGGTTGATTTTCCTTGCACTGTGTGGGCAACATTTTGCCGGTAAGTGTAGTTTTGGACATTCAATCTCAAAGTAAAGACCACAGGAGAACTTTTGCCAAAGCTTTTTTTTAGTACTAATATACATTGATGGTTGTCACATTTTACCCAGTAGAAATCTGTGCTTAATTCCCCAAAATAAAAACGGCAGACTAAGAGGTCTTTGATTTGTCCTTTTGGTATACGGAGGCGGACACGACAAAATGAGGGCTCTTTGATTTGTTCCTTTGGAATGTGGTTCACCTCAGTTCACCTTTAATAGGACAAGGTTTGGGTACTTTGATTCAGCTGTTCAGGTAAGTGGCAGGGACCTTGGTAGCAGGCAATACCCCAGAATGAAAAATACCGATCGGACAGTTTCTGCAAAGCCAGTACAAGGTCTGCCTCTATTGCAGCACACACACCGTGATGTCATCTTTTACAAGAACAGTATTTGAAGGACGGTCTTCCTCAGTTGGTATGTCACAAGTGATACACCTAGAGTGGTCAGGGGTCTGCAACGATTCGAATAAAGCCGAGCCTATGGAAGGCAGGTTACTGCTGGCTTGCGTTTTATTGACCTTAACCACTTCCGCTAAAACCTCAGGAATGGCTATGGAAACTGGTTCAAGTTCAGATTTTTCACTATACTCAAGGTTCACAATATCACGAGTAGGATACAAGGGCTCAATGATTGTAATAGGATTTTCTGCCGACCCGGAGAGAACGCTGCTTGTTGGGAGCGAGAAAGCCCACTAGATCCCACTGACCTCGTAATTGAAATGGTTGTCTGTACTATCCTTCCTGAAATTTCAATATCCTCCTTTTAACTACTTTGCGTCACAATTTCTTCTAATTTAAAGTGGGATATCCATGTCAAAGATATCATTTATTGAGTTAATACGTATATCTTCTTCCTTAAGCTCAAAATAAATTTAGCATCTCCCTTTCCCATTCCTTAAAAAATAACATTAAAAAAAACTTTTTTTTTCAGCGGAAAGTAAGTAGCAACATAGCAGGTGCGAGCAAAGGTGAGGTTTAAAAAAATGGGGAAGACTACAGTAAACTATATTCACCGAGTCATCCTTTGACGCTGACTGATATTTAATTTCATTGAGGAAATAAAAAATGACAAAATGACACATGAGAAATTTTATAACATCAGTCTATTTTCTCTATTCGATACGCCCTAGAATATACACACACCTCATCTCTTGTTATAGCGGTAATTATAACAAATTACTATCTTGAAATAGTTTATGCAAAGTAACATAAGCAGTAATTTGTAATTACTGACTGTCCAACAAGTATAGATACGGCTATCGTTCATACGACAATTTCCGATCGTTATTTGTTTAAAAGATCACATCTGAGGTTTTTTCCACCGTCTCCTGACGGCAAAAACGGAGTTGCTAGCTAACAAAAACTGTTGGCAAACAAAAGCAGCAACATAATAATTGGGCGGGAAACTACAAAAAAAACAAGTTTTGGAATGAGGCTTAAAATTTTCAAAGAATATATGTGGAGCCAAGAGGAACTGAGGCAGAAAAAAAAAGAAGAAGCAAATATATTGATCAAATCAGATTAGCCGAGAAAGTTCTTGTCTCCAATTTTTCCAAGGTTCTGTTAAGACGTATTAACATTCTTAAACTCTCTACAATGTTAAAAGCACAGAAACCAGAAATCCTGCTTTGCTACGTTATCTGGTTTTTGAACATTACGCTTGTAATTTTCCAACAATGATTCGACTTGTTAGAGAAATTCTCCAACAATGTTAACAGTTCCCCGTAAATCTCAGTTTTCTATTCAGCATCTAGGACCCCATGCATGGAATTGTTTACCAACGACTTTTTGAATTATGGATAGTTTTCGTGAATTCCGGCGGAAATTAAAGCTATTTTACCTAAATATCTATTGTTTTTTTAGAGTTGAGCAGACCTCAAGTGGAGCCAAGATGGTGGTTTTGTTTTAGGCGATACTGATTAAGTGGTTTTAGTTTCTTTTTGTTTTGTCTTTTTTGAACTGTAATCCCGAATTGATTGAAATACAGGGTAATTCAATATTTTTTCTTTTTCTTTTCTTTTCCTTTTTTTCCCTCTCGTTTTTCGTATTGTTTTTATTTATATGTGTGCTAGGGTTGTAAGCCCAAAAGCACTTATAGTTTTTCTAGTTTCTAGTTTCTAGTTAAAGTTTTTCTAGTTTCTTTAGATATGAAAGATTACTACTAATATTACTACTACCAAAAACTCATCCCAGCACCAAGCCGCCTGAGGCCAACACAGCTACGCACTGTCCTCCTCCATCCCAATTTATTCAAAGTCCCCCTCTTTACATCCTCCCGATAAGTTACCATTTCCTTTAAATCTTTCTTTATGAGATCCTCCCACACCAAAGGAGAATGACCTGCTTTCCGTTTAGCTCTAGACGGTTGGCCGAAAAGGACAATCTTCGGCAATATTTCATCCTTCACCCGCAGAACGTGCCCTGGTCATCTCAACCTTTCTTTCGTTATAGCCCTAGAAAACGGGATTAAGGCACACTTTTCGTACAGCCTACTGTTTGAAATACGATCAGTCAGCCGGGAACCCAGAACAATCTGTATGCAATTCCTCTGGAAAACATCTAGTAAATCTTCATCCGCTTTTCGGAGTGCCCATGCTTCAGAGCCACATTAGACCACTGTCATCACTGTACCTTTCAATATTCTAATCTTGGTTTGCAGACTTATCTTCCTATTCTTCCAAACCTTTTCTAATCGTGAAAAAACACCCTGTATGTGCCACCGTGCAGGAAAAGTGCAAACTACAAAAAGAAAGAGCCACATACTGGTCCCAGGGTTATGATAATTAGGCAGCCAAGAGGGCCGGATGGAACCGAAGGTTTTAAAAAAGAATATTTTCAAAAACTCCACCAAACCAGCGACGGCGTTGATGACAGGGGCATATCTCCAGAGTTGATTCTTTCGGGTAAATTAGTTCCAATTCAATTTTATGTTCTTTTGTTTCTGTTTAAATGTGTTTGATAAAAGTATAAAGAACCCAATGTGGTAAATCATAAAAATAGTGAGTAGTAGAAACAGCGAAACTCATAAGAGTAAGAAGGTCAGATGTCAGATACCTGAAAGAAGCAAGCTTCTCGGTAAAACTCAACTCAGTTCTTTGATCAGGTCTATGACTTGACCTAAAAGCCAAGCCATGGCTAATTAGAGTAAACCAAAGACAGATGGTCTTTGGGAGAGGCAAAGCTGGGATAAATTTTTCAGAGTTGTATAAAAATGATTAATTGTACTTGTTGATAATAGGCCGAATTAGAGGAACTTGGTGGAAGACTTGAGATCAAAGCCATGATTTATTAGAGTAAAGCCATGACAGATAGTCTCCATGAGAGACAAAACTGGCATAACTTTTTCAGAGTGGTATAAAAATGATTGGTTTCATTTTTTGATGATAGTCTATCATCCATCCTAGGGCAGAACTAAGGTAGATAGGCATAGAGTAAAGGTAATTCAAATAATCTATCCGTTCTGTAAGCCATTTGAAAACAACGAAATGAGTCAGGAAGGACAAAATGAAACCACAGAAAAACAAAGACGGATAAATACCGTCCCAGACTCATCATCAGATAGTTGCTGGAGGCGAGGTACTAAGCCTTGCTCAGAAAAAGCGCCTCCATAGGATGGTAAAAAGGTGCCGGGGCCAACACTTTAAATGAATAAAATGAGAAAATAGATGATGACACAAAAAAGGCAGTTCAATGGAAAAATCAATCGTAGACAATAATAAAACAGACAAAATCAGTTTCTAATTCATATGTGTCACCGTGCAGAAGAGAAGCAAACAACAAAAAAGAATTGAAATACGCTGGTCCCAGACTTATAGCAATTGAGCAGCCAAGACCGGATGAAACCAAACGTTTAAAAAAAAAAGATTATTTTTACAGCTCTTACCAGACATGTGACAACAATGATGACATGGGCATATCTCCAAAACAAAATTATATCGAATGAATTAGTTCCAATTAAATGCTCTGATCTTTTATTTCTGTTAAAGTATGTTAAATAAGTGTACAAAGAACGCAAATATTGTAAATTATACAGACAATGAGTCACAAGAGATAGAAGGTCAGATACTTAAAAGAAGCGAGTTTTTTTTGTAGAACTCTTAGTCAGTTTTTTGGTGCCTAGGTTGGGCCCCTTAGTAGTGGCCTCAATTCACAAGAATTTAGGGAAGGGCACAAAAATGTACAAAATCAAGGAGTGAAAAAGTAGTTTTTTTATTTTTTATTTTGAATGAAAATACCGAACAAATTATTTTTCAAAATCTAAGAGGGGAAAGAGGAGCAAAAAACTTAAGGAGTGGCAACGTCCTCCATATTTGCCACCAACTTGACGCCATTGGAAAGGTAAATATCAGGGCGAAAAACATCTTCAAAGGCAAAACGTTCAATAAGGGTTTGGCCTTAAAAAATCACCTTATCACCTGTTAAACCTAAAAATAAAATCAATGACGAAAACAAAATTTGTCGGATGTTCGAAAAAGAGCAAGATAAACTAGCAAAGAGTAGCTAATCGAAATCAAAAGCATACCAATTGGTGGGTCTGAAAGTTTTTCCTAATCTGTGGTTTTCTAGACGTTTGGAAGGATTGGACTTAAAAAGAGACAAAATTTTTGAAAAGCAGAGTTATATTAAAATAAGAAAATGGAATTAATTGTCACTGACAAGTAAATATGGAGAAAATAGTTTTTTTTTTATTAAGTTTGACTAGTATTTTTTTTTGAAATACTTTAACTAAAAAAAAATAATACTGCTTAAGATATTTCTCGTTTTCAGCGAAGTCATTCAGAATTCACACATATCGATTTTAGACAGTAGCTTTTAGGGGGTACACATTCAGCAATAACAATTTAAAATAAACAAGAGCTAAGAGCTCATATGGCACTTGTGACGAGGTCGGAAGAGCCGAGAGCTCATATGGTACGAGGTCGGAAGAGCCAAGAGCTCATTTGGACGAGGTCGGAAGAGCCGAGAGCTCATATGGTACGAGGTCGGAAGAGCCAAGAGCCAAGAGCTCATTTGGCACTTGTGAGAAGGTCAGAACCTAAAGTTAAACTTTATAGCACAAGGTCCTTCTAAATATCAAATTTCATTAAGATCTGGTCACCCTTTCGTAAGTTACAAATACCTCAATTTTCAAAATTACCTCCCCCCTCCCAATTCCACCAAAGAGAGCAGATCCGGTCCAGTTATGTCAGTCACGTATCTTAGACAGGTTTCTTCCCATCCAGTTTCATCCTGATCTCACCGCTTTAAGTATTTTCTAAGATTTCCGGTCCCCCCAACTGCCCCCCCCCCAATTACGTTTGATCCAGTTGAGATTTAAAATAAGATATCAGAGTTACGAGGTCCTTCTAAATATGAAGTTTCATGAAGATCCGATCACTCCTTCGTAAGTTAAAAATACGTTATTTTTCTTATTTTTCAGAATTACCCCCCCCCCCCCCGCAATTGAGCGGATCCGTTCCAATTATGTAAATTACGTATGCAAGACTTTTGCTTATTTTTCCAACCAAGTTTCATCCCAATCCCTCCAATCTAAGCGTTTCCCATCATTTTAGGTCTCCCCACCCCAAACTTCCCCCAATGTCACCAGATCCGGTCAGGATTTAAAATAAGAGCTTTGAGCCACGATATCCTTCTAAAAATCAAATTTCATGGAGATCCAATCACCCGTTCGTAAGTTAAAAATACCTCATTTTTTCTAATTTTTCAGAATTAACCCCCCCCCCCCAACTACCCAAAAGAGAGCGGATCCGTTCCGTTTATGTCAATCATCTATCTAGGACTTGTGTTTATTTTTCCCACCATGTTTCATCCCGATCCCTCCACTCTAAGTGTTTTCCAAGTTTTAGGTTCCCCCTCCCAACTCCCCACCCCCATCACAAGATCTGGTCGGGATTTAAAATAAGAGCTCTAAGACACGATATCCTTCTAAACATCAAATTTCATTGAGATCCGATCACCCGTTCGCAAGTTGAAAATACCTCATTTTTCTAATTTTTAAGACTTACTCCCCCCCCCAACTACCCCAAAGAGAACAAATAAGTTCCGATTATGTCAATCATGTATCTAGGACTTGCGCTTATTTTTCCCATCAAGTTTCATCCCGATCCCTCTACTCTAAGTGTTTTCCAAGATTTTAGGTTTCCCCCCTCCAACTCCCCCCAATGTCATCAGACCCAGTCGGGATTTAAAATAAGAGCTCTGAGACACAATATCATTCCAAACATCAAATTTCATTAAGATCCAATCACCCGCTCACAAGTTAAAAATACTTCATTTTTTCTATTTTTCCGAATTAACCGGCCCCTACTCCCCCCCCAGATGGTCAAATCGGGAAAACGACTATTTCTAATTTAATCTGGTCCGGTCCCTGATACGCTTGCCAAATTTCATCGTCCTAGCTTACCTGGAAGTGCCTAAAGTAGCAAAACCGGGACTTTAGGTTTTCCCCCTCCGACTCCCCCCAATGTCATCAGATCCGGTCGGGATTTAAAATAAGAGCTCTAAGACACAATATCATTCCAAACATGAAATTTCATTAAGATCCAAATACCCGCTGATAAGTTAAAAATACTTCATTTTTTCTATTTTTTTGCGAATTAACCGGGCCCCCACTCCCCCCCAGATGGTCAAATCGGGAAAACGACTATTTCTAATTTAATCTGGTGCGGTCCCTGATACGCTTGCCAAATTTCATCGTCCTAGCTTACCTGGAAGTGCCTAAAGTAGCAAAACCGGGACAGACCGACAGACAGACAGACCGACAGAATTGGCGACTGCTATATGTCACTTGGTTAATACCAAGTGCCATAAAAAGGTGCGAACTTGTCTATTTCATAGCTTTTGCAAAATAAAGGCGAAAAGCAAGTCCTATTCACATTGGTGATGTTATAGTTGGTATGGCAATAAATTTATCTCGCTTGCAGAAAGAGCAAAAGAACACGAAATCACTCAATGTGAAGTTAAAAATGGCCCTTATGTTGAAACTTAGCACCAGAATAATTCATGTAGCAGTCTCTTCATCTCTAAAAATTGATGGAGCAAAGAGGGATTTACACATCCTTTGGAATTTCTGTGAGATATCCAAACCCTATTGAAAGCCTTTTATTTATGCAGTTCGTAACAGTCAGGTAACTCCACAAATTTGTGCAACACAATCAATTATATTTAAAAACAAAAAGTTTTTTCTACTGAAAGTAAGGAGCAACATTAAAACTTAAAACAAACAGAAATCATTCCGTATATGGGGAGAGGGAGCTGACCCCTTTCAATACCCCTCTCTTTGCGCCAGAGATTTTTTTTTAGTTTTTTTCAGAGATTCTAAAACAGGTTCTGATTCTAACTATACGATATCTAACTATTATATAACTAACTAACTATCACAAACACTGACAAAACCGTCAAAAATCTACTTAACTAATAAATACGTTTAGTAGGAGCTCGTTTGAAACATCTCGTTTAACATAGCAGACTTTTATAATATAATTTTGTTGTATTTCTGTTAGATATTTCGGCGAATATCAGACTTACTAGATTAGGCTATTTATCAGATACAAAAGCTACAATCAACGTTTTACCTATGAAAGATACAATAATATTTTGAAATTGTAGCATAAAATATATTACAGAAGTAACTATTCCAGGGACATCTATATTACCAACGATATAGATGAGTCTTTACAAGACTTTTTCACAGACGGATTACTTCTTTTATTGTTGTTTTTTTTGTAATACATGTCCTTAATTATCTTCCACACACACGTCCGAAAATCTACACCGGCAAAATCCACATTGTCAAAAAGCAGATAAAAATCAAATACTTAATTACAAAACCCCTCACTGTTGATGTCAACTTATAAGGTATACCTTAGGCTATTTGAACAACCTGAACATAGTTTAAACATAAACAGAAAATTTTGGAACATCAGTCTATTTTCTTAATTTAATATACCATAGAAAATACTCAAAACTCATCTCTTGTTTTAGCCGCAAGTATTATAAATTAGTATCTTGAAATAGTTCATGTAAAGTTATATAAGCAATAAATTACTGACTGTTTAACAAGCATCGATACGTCTATCGTTCACGACAATTTCCGATCGTTATTTGTTTAAAAGGCCATATCTAAGGAATTTTTCCACCGTCTTAGTTTTTGTTGGGAAAGCAGAAACGGAATTGCTAGCAAAACTGTTTGCAAATAACAACAGCGACGTAATAAATAGGCGGGAAACTAAAAAAAGCACAAGTTCTAGGAATAAGGCTTAAAATTTTCAGCAAATATTTGTGGAGCCAGGAGGAGCTGGAGGCAGCAGACAAATAGGCAAATACATTGATCAAGTCACAATAGCCGAAAAAGTTCTTGTCTCCCATTCGCGGGATAAAGTTTTCTCTCCAATTTTTCCTAGGTTTTATTGAGAAATATTAACAGTCTTAAATTCTCTATCAATGTTAAAATCACAGAAACTAGACATCCTGCTTAGCTGCATTATCTAGTTTTTGAATATTGCGCTGGAAATTCTCCTAACAATAATTCGATTTGTTAGAGAAATTCTCTAATAATGTTAGCAAAAATTTTCTTCTGAACAACGTATATGAAATTGTTGGAAAAATTGTCAGCAAACAGTTCATGTTCAGACAGTAACAAAAAGCATCTAATACGCATAATTCTATACCAGAGGACGAAACTTCTTCTTTTAACAAGAAGCATAATAAACTTGGACAAAACTCATTGTTTTATTATCAAATAATAATATAATAACATAATAATAATATAATATAATAATAATATAATATAATATAATAATAATAATAATAATAATGCTTAAAGGGGTTATAAAGGACAATTTTTTAATATTACAATCAAAGGGGTTGTATAAACTCAAATTGTCAAATAATTTGAGATTGAGGTTAGAGTTATCCAATATAAAGCAGATTTTTTTAAATGGAAGATATATTACAAGCACGTACAGATTAGTAGGCCTACCTTGTTTTGATTTTCAAACAGTTCGTGGTAACGAACTGTAGTAAGGAGCGACCCGGCTCAATAGTAAACGAAACTTCAAAAAAAACGGAATTTTGATGATAAAAGATATATCAAGAGAATCGGATTTTTATGCTGATTTTAAATATATAAGTATCATCAAATTTAGTCTTTGTCATCAAAAGTTACGAGCCTGAGAAAATTTGCCTTATTTTGGAAAATAGGGGGAAACACCACCTAAAAGTCATAGGATCTTAAATCACACCATCGCATTCAGCGTATTCAGCCCTATAGAAAAAATTTCAAGGTCCAATCTACAAAAATGTGGGATTTCGTATTTTTTGCCAGAAGACAAATCACGGCTGCGTGTTTATTTGTTTGTTTGTTTGTTTTTTTCCCCAGGGGTCATCGTATCGACCAAGTGGTCCTAGAGTTTTGCAAGAGGGCTCATTCTAACGGAAATGAAAAGTTCTAGTGCCCTTTTTAAGTGACCAAAAAAATGGAGGGCATCTAGGCCCCCTCCCATGCTCATTTTTTCCCCAAAGTCAACAGATCAAAATTTTGTGATAGCCATTTTGTTCCGCATAGTCGAAAACCATAATAACTATGTCTTTGAGAATGACTTACCCCCCCCCCCCGCAGTCCCTGGGGGAGGGACTGCAAGTTACAAACTTTGACCAATGTTTACATACAGTAATGGTTATTGGGAGTGTACCGACGTTTTCAGGGGGATTTTTTTGGTTTGGGTGTGGGGTTAAGGGGAGGAGGCTATATGGGAGGATCTTTCCTTGGAGGAATATTTCACGGGGGAAGAGAAATTCAATGAAAAGGGGCAGGATTTTCTAACATTACTATTAAAAAAAAACAATGAAAATATAAACATGAAAAAGTTTTTTCAATTGAAAGTAAGGAGAAGCATTAAAACTTAAAACGAACAGAGATTATTAAGTCTATGAGGGGTTCTAAAAATAATTTAGCATAAAGAGCGAGGTATTTAGGGGGAGATAAATACTTCGCTCTTTATGCTAAATTATTTTTAGTAATTTCAACTATTTATTCTATGGCCTTTCTGATTCAGGGGTCATTCTTAAAGAATTGGGACAGAACTTAAGATTTAGTGTGAAGAGCGAGGTATTAACGAGGGGACAAACCCTCTCATATATATAATCAAAAATATAAGATTATAAAAGTTTGTTACGTAAGTTAATTCTTAAGTTACGTATATTTTTTACTAATAAAAACGTTCGTTAAAAATTAAAAGTTCTAGTTGCCTTTTTAAGTAACTGAAAAATTGGAGGGCAACTAGGCCTCCATCCCCACCCTTTATTTCTCAAAATCGTCTGATCAAAACTAAGAGAAAGCTATTTAGCCAAAAAAAGAATTAATATGCAAATTTCATTTTAATAATTTATGTACGGAGAGCCAAAATCAGACATGCATTAATTCAAAAACTTTCAGAAATTAAATTAAAAAAACAAGTTTTTTGAAATAAAAGTAAGGAGCGACATTAAAACTTAAAACGAGAAGAAATTACTCCGTATATGAAAGGGGCTTTTCCTCCTCGACACCCCGCTCCTTGCGCTAAAGTTTGATTCTTTCTCGCAACTCTACTTTTTAAAACAATAAAAAGCTTTAGCGTAAAGAGCGGGGCGTCGAAAAGGAAAAGCCTCTTTCATAGACGGAGTAATTTCTGTTCGTTTTAAGTTTTAATGTCGCTCCTTACTTTCATTTCAAAAAACTTGTTTTTTTAATTTAATTACAAAAAGGCCTTTTCTATACTTCTGTACCTGGTTTTTGTAATATCTGATTATGCGTTTAATAGGAAATATATTCAGAAAAATTACCTTGTGCTCCTATTCTCATTTCCTTTGCAGCTTTTATAAGACTCTTCGATACTGCCCATTGGATATCTTCCCCAGAATCGGCTATTTTTCCTCGTACGACACTTGTTATTTTTTCCAGATGTTTTTCATTTGTTTTTGTCTTCTTTGTCAGCAATTCAAGCAAAGATGATGAACAAAGAATCTCGCTCAGCTACAATAACATAAATCTCCTTAATAGAACTTAAAAATAGATAAAACACTTTCTTTCAGCTGGTGTCCCCAAGGAAAACTTAGCTGTTGTATGGATCTATAGTGCAAGCCCATATTTGATAGAAGCAAATTGACGACTTTCTTGACAATTTAGAACATTGATAACTATGTTCCTATTCCAATTTGCAGCTGAAACATAATAGAGCTTAAAAACGGATAAAATATTTTCTTTCAGCAGGTGTCCCCAAGAAAAATTTAGCTGTTGTATGGATCTATAGAGTAAGCCCACATTTGATAGAAACAAATTGACGACTTTCTTGACAATTTAGAACATTGATAACTATGTTCCTATTCCAATTTGCAGCTGAAACATAATAGAGCTTAAAAACGGATAAAATATTTTCTTTCAGCTGGTGTCCCCAAGAAAAATTTAGCTTTTGTATGGATCTATAGAGTAAGCCCACATTTGATAGAAACAAATTGACGACTTTCTTGACAATTTAGAACATTGATAACTATGTTCCTATTCCAATTTGCAGCTGAAACATAATAGAGCTTAAAAACGGATAAAATATTTTCTTTCAGCTGGTGTCCCCAAGAAAAACTTAGCTGTTGTATGGATCTATAATGTATGCCCACATTTGATAGAAACAAATTGACGACTTTCTTGACAATTTAGAACATTGATAACTATGTTCCTATTCCAATTTGCAGCTGAAACATAATAGAGCTTAAAAACGGATAAAATATTTTCTTTCAGCTGGTGTCCCCAAGAAAAATTTAGCTGTTGTATGGATCTATAGAGTAAGCCCACATTTGATAGAAACAAATTGACGACTTTCTTGACAATTTAGAACATTGATAACTATGTTCCTACTCCAATTTGCAGCTGAAACATAATAGAGCTTAAAAACGGATAAAATATTTTCTTTCAGCTGGTGTCCCCAAGAAAAATTTAGCTGTTGTATGGATCTATAGAGTAAGCCCACATTTGATAGAAGCAAACTGACGACTTTCTTGACAATTTAGAACATTGATAACTATGTTCCTATTCCAATTTGCCGCTGAAACATAATAGAGCTTAAAAACGGATAAAATATTTTCTTTCAGCTGGTGTCCCCAAGAAAAATTTAGCTGTTGTATGGATCTATAGAGTAAGCCCACATTTGATAGAAACAAATTGACAACTTTCTTGACAATTTAGAACATTGATAACTATGTTCCTACTCCAATTTGCAGCTGAAACATAATAGAGCTTAAAAACGGATAAAATATTTTCTTTCAGCTGGTGTCCCCAAGAAAAATTTAGCTGTTGTATGGATCTATAGAGTAAGCCCACATTTGATAGAAGCAAACTGACGACTTTCTTGACAATTTAGAACATTGATAACTATGTTCCTATTCCAATTTGCAGCTGAAACATAATAGAGCTTAAAAACGGATAAAATATTTTCTTTCAGCCGGTGTCCCCAAGAAAAATTTAGCTGTTGTATGGATCTATAGAGTAAGCCCACATTTGATAGAAGCAAACTGACGACTTTCTTGACAATTTAGAACATTGATAACTATGCTCCTATTCCAATTTGCAGCTGAAACATAATAGAGCTTAAAAACGGATAAAATATTTTCTTTCAGCTGGTGTCCCCAAGAAAAATTTAGCTGTTGTATGGATCTATAGAGTAAGCCCGCATTTGACAGAAGCAAACTGACGACTTTCTTGACAATTTAGAACATTGATAACTATGTTCCTATTCCAATTTGCAGCTGAAACATAATAGAGCTTACAAACGGATAAAATATTTTCTTTCAGCTGGTGTCCCCAAGAAAAATTTAGCTGTTGTATGGATCTATAGAGTAAGCCCACATTTGACAGAAGCAAACTGACGACTTTCTTGACAATTTAGAACATTGATAACTATGTTCCTATTCCAATTTGCAGCTGAAACATAATAGAGCTTAAAAACGGACAAAATATTTTCTTTCAGCTGGTGTCCCCAAGAAAAATTTAGCTGTTGTATGGATCTATAGAGTAAGCCCACATTTGACAGAAGCAAACTGACGACTTTCTTGACAATTTAGAACATTGATAACTATGTTCCTATTCCAATTTGCAGCTGAAACATAATAGAGCTTAAAAACGGATAAAATATTTTCTTTCAGCTGGTGTCCCCAAGAAAAACTTAGCTGTTGTATGGATCTATAATGTATGCCCACATTTGATAGAAACAAATTGACGACTTTCTTGACAATTTAGAACATTGATAACTATGTTCCTATTCCAATTTGCAGCTGAAACATAATACAGCTTAAAAACGGATAAAATATTTTCTTTCAGCTGGTGTCCCCAAGAAAAACTTAGCTGTTGTATGGATCTATAATGTATGCCCACATTTGACAGAAACAAATTGACGACTTTCTTGACAATTTAGAACATTGATAACTATGTTCCTATTCCAATTTGCAGCTGAAACATAATAGAGCTTAAAAACGGATAAAATATTTTCTTTCAGCTGGTGTCCCCAAGAAAAATTTAGCTGTTGTATGGATCTATAGAGTAAGCCCACATTTGACAGAAGCAAACTGACGACTTTCTTGACAATTTAAAACATTGATAACTATGTTCCTATTCCAATTTGCAGCTGAAACATAATAGAGCTTAAAAACGGATAAAATATTTTCTTTCAGCTGGTGTCCCCAAGAAAAACTTGGCTGTTGTATGGATCTATAATGTATGCCCATATTTGATAGAAACAAATTGACGACTTTCTTGACAATTTAGAACATTGATAACTATGTTCCTATTCCAATTTGCAGCTGAAACATAATACAGCTTAAAAACGGATAAAATATTTTCTTTTAGCTGGTGTCCCCAAGAAAAACTTAGCTGTTGTATGGATCTATAATGTATGCCCACATTTGATAGAAACAAATTGACGACTTTCTTGACAATTTAGAACATTGATAACTATGTTCCTATTCCAATTTGCAGCTGAAACATAATAGAGCTTAAAAACGGATAAAATATTTTCTTTCAGCTGGTGTCCCCAAGAAAAATTTAGCTGTTGTATGGATCTATAGAGTAAGCCCACATTTGACAGAAGCAAACTGACGACTTTCTTGACAATTTAGAACATTGATAACTATGTTCCTATTCCAATTTGCAGCTGAAACATAATAGAGCTTAAAAACGGATAAAATATTTTCTTTCAGTTGGTGTCCCCAAGAAAAATTTAGCTGTTGTATGGATCTATAGAGTAAGCCCACATTTGATAGAAACAAATTGACGACTTTCTTGACAATTTAGAACATTGATAACTATGTTCCTATTCCAATTTGCAGATGAAACAAAATAGAGCTTAAAAACGGATAAAATATTTTCTTTCAGCTGGTGTCCCCAAGAAAAACTTAGCTGTTGTATGGATCTATAATGTATGCCCATATTTGATAGAAACAAATTGACGACTTTCTTGACAATTTAGAACATTGATAACTATGTTCCTATTCCAATTTGCAGCTGAAACATAATACAGCTTAAAAACGGATAAAATATTTTCTTTTAGCTGGTGTCCCCAAGAAAAACTTAGCTGTTGTATGGATCTATAATGTATGCCCACATTTGATAGAAGCAAATTGACGAGTTTCTTGACAATTTAGAACATTGATAACTATGTTCCTATTCCAATTTGCAGCTGAAACATAATAGAGCTTAAAAACGGATAAAATATTTTCTTTCAGCTGGTGTCCCCAAGAAAAACTTAGCTGTTGTATGGATCTATAGAGTAAGCCCACATTTGATAGAAACAAATTGACGACTTTATTGACAATTTAGAACATTGATAACTATGTTCCTATTCCAATTTGCAGCTGAAACATAATAGAGCTTAAAAACGGATAAAATATTTTCTTTCAGCTGGTGTCCCCAAGAAAAATTTAGCTGTTGTATGGATCTATAGAGTAAGCCCACATTTGACAGAAGCAAACTGACGACTTTCTTGACAATTTAGAACATTGATAACTATGTTCCTATTCCAATTTGCAGCTGAAACATAATTGAGCTTAAAAACGGATAAAATATTTTCTTTCAGCTGGTGTCCCCAAGAAAAATTTAGCTGTTGTATGGATCTATAGAGTAAGCCCACATTTGATGGAAGCAAACTGACGACTTTCTTGACAATTTAGAACATTGATAACTATGTTCCTATTCCAATTTGCAGCTGAAACATAATACAGCTTAAAAACGGATAAAATATTTTCTTTTAGCTGGTGTCCCCAAGAAAAACTTAGCTGTTGTATGGATCTATAATGTATGCCCACATTTGATAGAAGCAAATTGACGACTTTCTTGACAATTTAGAACATTGATAACTATGTTCCTATTCCAATTTGCAGCTGAAACATAATAGAGCTTAAAAACGGATAAAATATTTTCTTTCAGCTGGTGTCCCCAAGAAAAATTTAGCTGTTGTATGGATCTATAGAGTAAGCCCACATTTGACAGAAGCAAACTGACGACTTTCTTGACAATTTAGAACATTGATAACTATGTTCCTATTCCAATTTGCAGCTGAAACATAATAGAGCTTAAAAACGGATAAAATATTTTCTTTCAGCTGGTGTCCCCAAGAAAAATTTAGCTGTTGTATGGATCTATAGAGTAAGCCCACATTTGACAGAAGCAAACTGACGACTTTCTTGACAATTTAGAACATTGATAACTATGTTCCTATTCCAATTTGCAGCTGAAACATAATAGAGCTTAAAAACGGATAAAATATTTTCTTTCAGCTGGTGTCCCCAAGAAAAATTTAGCTGTTGTATGGATCTATAGAGTAAGCCCACATTTGATGGAAGCAAACTGACGACTTTCTTGACAATTTAGAACATTGATAACTATGTTCCTATTCCAATTTGCAGCTGAAACATAATAGAGCTTAAAAACGGATAAAATATTATCTTTCAGCTGGTGTCCCCAAGAAAAATTTAGCTGTTGTATGGATCTATAGAGTAAGCCCACATTTGACAGAAGCAAACTGACGACTTTCTTGACAATTTAGAACATTGATAACTATGTTCCTATTCCAATTTGAAGCTGAAACATAATAGAGCTTAAAAACGGATAAAATATTTTCTTTTAGCTGGTGTCCCCAAGAAAAACTTAGCTGTTGTATGGATCTATAATGTATGCCCACATTTGATAGAAGCAAATTGACGACTTTCTTGACAATTTAGAACATTGATAACTATGTTCCTATTCCAATTTGCAGCTGAAACATAATAGAGCTTAAAAACGGATAAAATATTTTCTTTCAGCTGGTGTCCCCAAGAAAAATTTAGCTGTTGTATGGATCTATAGAGTAAGCCCACATTTGACAGAAGCAAACTGACGACTTTCTTGACAATTTAGAACATTGATAACTATGTTCCTATTCCAATTTGCAGCTGAAACATAATAGAGCTTAAAAACGGATAAAATATTTTCTTTCAGCTGGTGTCCCCAAGAAAAATTTAGCTGTTGTATGGATCTATAGAGTAAGCCCACATTTGATGGAAGCAAACTGACGACTTTCTTGACAATTTAGAACATTGATAACTATGTTCCTATTCCAATTTGCAGCTGAAACATAATAGAGCTTAAAAACGGATAAAATATTTTCTTTCAGCTGGTGTCCCCAAGAAAAATTTAGCTGTTGTATGGATCTATAGAGTAAGCCCACATTTGACAGAAGCAAACTGACGACTTTCTTGACAATTTAGAACATTGATAACTATGTTCCTATTCCAATTTGCAGCTGAAACATAATAGAGCTTAAAAACGGATAAAATATTTTCTTTCAGCTGGTGTCCCCAAGAAAAACTTAGCTGTTGTATGGATCTATAATGTATGCCCACATTTGATAGAAGCAAATTGACGACTTTCTTGACAATTTAGAACATTGATAACTATGTTCCTATTCCAATTTGCAGCTGAAACATAATAGAGCTTAAAAACGGATAAAATATTTTCTTTCAGCTGGTGTCCCCAAGAAAAACTTAGCTGTTGTATGGATCTATAGAGTAAGCCCACATTTGATAGAAACAAATTGACGACTTTATTGACAATTTAGAACATTGATAACTATGTTCCTATTCTAATTTGTAGCTGAAACATAAGAAACAAAATAAAAACAGAAGAAAAACATTGATAGGAAGGAAAATTAGGATAGTAATTCTTTTAACTGTTTTTTGTTATGTGCTCATTTTATATTTTAATTTTGAGGACACTTACATAACTGACAGACCAATTAATAAAAGAAAGAGGAGAAAATTCAAAAATACGATTTATTGTTACACCAATCATCTGGTGGGGACAATGTTCAATATTATTTGGTGCTTGCGCTTGATGATTGATAATGTTTTTAAGTATATTTAAAGATGAGTTTAATCAAACTGCATCTTCAAAAAATAGTAAAAAGTTGGTGGGAACTTTTCTTTTGTACCTTTTGTCGTACCAATCGCTATTTTTTAGAAAATATCCTTGCGAATACACGAAGCTAAGAGCCAATCAAGAGTTAGAGCTCTTAAACCTGAAAAATTTAAAACAAGAGCTAAGAGCTCATATGGCACTAGTGACGAGGTCCGAAGAGCCAAGAGCTCATATGGTATAAGCTCTAGCAAAATTCTAAGAATCAATAGATTGCTTTAAAGGGAAAATCAGAGGCTTAATGCCGGTCGGGATTTAAAATAAGAGCTCTGAGTCACGAGGTCCTTCTAAATACCAAAATCCATTAAGATCCGATCACCCACTCGTAAGTTAAAAATACCTCAATTTTTCTAATTTTTCCTCTCCCTTCAGCCTCCCAGACGTTCGAATCGGGGAAAACGACTTTATCAAGTCAATTTGTACCAGTCGCTAACACGCCTACCAATTTTCATCGTCCTAAAACGTCCAGAAGCACCAAACTCGCCAAAGCACTGAACCCCAACATCTAACTCCCCCAAAAAGAGCGGATCCAGTCAGGTTACGTCAGTCACGTATCTACGACAATTATAAGCATTTTCCAAGATTTCTGGTTTCCCCCTCCAGCTCCCCCCAATGTCAAAAGATCTGGTCGGGATTTGAAATAAGAGTTCTGAGACATGAGTTTCTTCTAAATATCAAATTTTATTCAGATCCGGTCACCCGTTCTTAAGTTAAAAATACATCAATTTTCTAACTTTTCCAAATTAACAACCCCCAGCTCCCCCAAAGAGAAAGGATAAGTACCAATTATGTCAATCTCGTATCTATAACTTGGGCTTATTCTTCCCATCAAGTTTCATCCCGGTATCTCCGCTCTAAGCATTTTCCAAGATTTCCGGTTTCCAAGATTTCTGTTTCCCCCCTCTAACCCTCTATGTCCCCGAATCCGATCCGAATTGAAAATAAAGCATCTGAGACATTAGATTTTTTTCCAAATTACTCCCCCACCCCCCGACTCCACCAAAGAGAACGGTCCGGTGCGGTTATGTCAGTCACCTATCTTGGACTTGTGCTTATTCTTTCCACCAAGTTTCATCCTGATCTCTCCGCTTTAAGCGTTTTCCAAGATTTTCGCCCCCCCCCCCCTAATGACACTGGACCCTGTCGGGATAAAAAATAAGAGATCTAAGTTTCGAGGTTCTTCTAAATATGAAATTTCATTAAGATATGATCACTCTTTCGCAAGTGAAAAATACCTCATTTTTTCTACTTTTTAGAATTGCCCCCCCCCCCCCCAACTCCCCTAAAGAGAGCAGATCCGTTCCGGTTATGTCAATCCTGTATCTAGGACTTGTGCTTATTTTTCCCACCAAGTTTCATCCCGATCCCTCCACTCTAAGCATTTTCCAAGAGTTTAGGTTCCCCCCCCCCCCAACATCCCCTTCACCAGATAAGGTTGAAATTTAATATAAGAGCTCCGAGACACGATATCCTTCCAAACATCAAATTTCATTAAGATCCGATCACTCCTTCTTAAGTTAAAAATACCTCATTTTTCTAATTTTTCAGAATTAACCCCCCCCCACTCCCCCACAGAGAACGGATCCGTCCCGGTTATGTCAATCACGTATCTAGGACTTGTGCTTATTTTTCCCACCAAGTTTCATCGCGATCCCTCCAGTCTAAGCGTTTTCCAATATTTTAGGTTCCCTCCTCAATTCCCCCCAATGTCACCGGATCCAGTCGGAATTAAAACGAAAGAGCTCTGAGACACGATATCCTTCCAAACTTCATATTTTATTGAGATCCGATCACTCCTTCGTAAGTTAAAAATACCTCATTTTTCTAATTTTTCAGAATTAACCCTCCCCACAACTCCCCCAAAGAGAGCGGATCCGTCCCGGTTATGTCAATCACGTATCTAGGACTTGTGGTTATTTTTCCCACCAAGTTTCATCCCGATCCCTCCACTCTAAGCGTTTTCCAAGATTTTAGGTTCCCCCTCAATTCCCCACCAATGTCACCAGATCCAGTCGGGATTTAAAATGAGAGCTCTGAGACACGATATCCTTTCATACTTCAAATTTCATTAAGATCCGATCCCTCCTCTGTAAGTTAAAAATACCTCATTTTTTCTATTTTTCCGAACTAACCGGCCCCCCACTCCCTCCCCCAGATGGCCAAATCGAGAAAATGACTATTTCTCATTTAATCTGGTCCGGTCCCTGATACGCCTGCCAAGTTTCATCGTCCTAGCTTGCCTGGAAGTGCCTGAAGTAGTAAAACCGGGACAGACAGACAGACAGACCGACAGAATTTGCGATCGCTATATGTCACTTGGTTAATACCAAGTGCCATAAAAAAAAGGTAGCTTATTCTGAAAAGGTCAAACGAAATAGTGATTGTAAATCAGATAGTAAGTTCCAACCGGGCCATTTTTTATAAGCTCAGCGAAGGGTCGCTAATTATTTTTCACAGTCAAATTTGCTATGAGAAAAATATTCAACATAGGACGACAACAAATTTTTTTGTCTTTATCTTGGTTTCTTTACATTACTCCTTATCCGTAGAAACATCCTTTCAAATGTAGAAAATTTAGAGCCAATCAAGAGCTTGGACAAAAAACCTAAAAAAAACTCGTTCTCAAAGGGTTGGCTAAAGTGATGGTTTCCAGCCAGTGTCTACCAGCTTATTCGAAGCAAGTAAGGTTCATAGTTAAGGCGAAATCTTTCTGAGAAACTGTCCTGTGAGAAAAATTTCCAATGAACGCGGATTAAAAAATAATACCTATAATTGAAATATCCCCCGCCTTGAAAAACATAGTCCCCCAAAATATACAGTCTCCCACTTAAAACAACAAGGAAAATATCATTTTTGTATGGGTACTAATGCATCTCCTGTGCACTAATGCATCTCCTTTTATTCTGATTCTTTTTCTCAAGGGTAGTCGCCTCCAACAAGTAGTCTTGAAAAATTGGGAGGGGACTCATTTCAGCCCTCTCTCGTAGAGCATCATAATATATTATTTTGAAAATACTAGACAAAAACGAAAACGAGGGACTTTCGTTATAATTATGCCAATGAAGGGCGAGTAAAAAATAAAAATTAAATAAGCGCCATGGGCACTAGCTATCTTATTCTGTGTTATCTAATGGGGTTGTAAATGAGTCAGTCATACATAAATTGAGATGAATCAAATAATATTGAGCAACGATCATTAGCCCATTAAGTAGCTAGAAACTGTCAAGCATAAAGTTGACCTCTTGAAAATGTTTACCAATTTGTACAAGCCAAAAGTTTTCTCCATTCTTGTTTTCACTATGTCTATTTACGATATCTGCCTCTTTTGTCTTTTGGTTCTAGTAGCTCTTATTTTTCTTTCTTGTAAAATTTTTTTTTTCATTATCTTCACTAGTACTTTTTATGTCGTTACTATTTAAATTCTCGAGTTGTTTTTTCCTTTTCTTTCTTTTTATTTTCTCTGCTCTGCCTATTGCAAAACAGGTTTTCGAATAAATAGCAGGAACAAAAATATTCTGTCGACAGAGAATAAGACCTGTAAAACTTACAATTGAAGGGTGACCTTTTCTTATCACAGAAAGGATAAAACTCCGTAAGCCCTCATCGTCAGCTTTTCCCGGATTGCCAAGGCTTTCCTTGATAGCTACTATGAACTCTGGGAGTTTGTCAGTTGCCTCAAGGCGGGAGTAAAGACTATCAGCAAACGTTGGAGAGTCACAGTTCTGCAACAAAAGTTAGTTCATTACCAGAGCGTGGGGCAAGTGAGCTACCCTTAATACAATACTAAAACATTAATTTTCTTCTTTTTTTCCACTCCTTTCATAATCGCTTGAGAGTCTGTTATTCCATTTGCGAAGCATAAGTAAGAAAGAGAATATTTTTTTTTAGTTTAGAGCTTCCGAAAACCTTCCGTCGCCACTACGAAAAATATTTGTTTCATAAGAAGTTTGTATTTTTATTGCGACAGTTTTTTTTTATATGTACAATTTCTAGTATAAAGGAAATAAAAGGAAAGAAACTAACATTATTTTGTGTTTAGAAAGAGAGAATAAGGGGCCAATTAATTTATACCACCCATCCACCTAAAAGTTTTTGCATTATTAGCCAATGTGGAAATTTGCACATAAAATGTGTTATAATTTATTACTGTATGTGATAATTTGATACAAAATGCCAACAAGGAACGAGAGTTTCAAACCCTCTGCAACATTAGGAAAAACACCAAAAAAAAAAACTATCAGACATTACTCACCTTGTGACAGAAAAATAACATACAAGGAAACATTTTGCCCACCCCTCCTACAAATAGTTAAATGGTAATAGTAATCAATGGTAATCGACAGTAATTTCCACCTAGTAACAATGTTGTGGTAATGAACGTTAAGTAAATAGCCAACATTGTCAATGAGAATCAAACTAAAACACGAAATTTTGCTAACAATACATACATTAAACAAATCCATTTTCAATGCCGATTTATACGTAATATCTATTCATTTTAAATTTATCATCAAAAATCATTTATTTAAAGACATTTGCATAGGAGAACACTCTAACCCTAATCATTACTTCGAACTTAAATTAAGTTATATCATCAGACTCAATATATCTGATTAATCTAGAGAGGAGCCTTAAGCCCCTATTAAAAGTGATCCACAATTTTCTTCTTCTTTTTTTCTCTCATATCGAACCATTATTTTTGGTGATAGTTACACCACTCTCTCCTTTTTGAAATCTATGGTCAGATAAGAATAAACGTACGGTGCGTTCTAACTACTACCGTTTTTGTAAGTTTCTCTTGCATGTGCCTCCTTGGAAGGGGAATGCAGCGATTGGCAACCGATATAACACACCGGACCCGTACATGGTTGTTAAGAAAAGATTAGACATGTTTTACATGACTTCAACAAGGAATAAACTGCATGCTACTTTGCGGTATTAATATTCATATATTGTTTTGCTTGTATATATTTGTGCATTTTTTCATTTGATACTTTTTTATTCTCTTTCCATTTACTACTCCACTTCTGACTTTGTCTTTTTAGCAGAAAATAAAGTCCATTCATTCATCCAGAGGCCGTAAAATATAGACAGAGGGCTCATACTACCTCTATTGCTCCTTTCGAGTATAAAAAAGAGGTTACACGACAGCAAAGCTCCAATTTCAGTCATTATGTGCCGCAAAAAAGCATTTGTGACTAACAGAACGAATAGGCTACTAAAAATTTTTTAAGATGGCCAGTCAGTTTAGAACTACAGTACAGCCGTGGTTATCGAAGGTAATTTGGACCAAGAGTACCGCCGATAAAACAAAAGCCTAATAACACGACTCTATAAACAATCAAGAAGCGTATATTTTTAAATTAATAATGAAAAATGGCAAAGCGTTCTCACACTGGCGTTAGACAAAGAAAGAGGGTTTTATTTTTGTTCACAATACCCTCACCACCACGGTTTATTATGTTTGTATTTAAATACAGTACAGTATATCTTTATATTTATTGATAATTTGCAAGTATTAAAATAACTGACATTGTACTGAAGCAATGCATGTAATTATGCAAGCAGAATACCTCCGTTAGACCCCAACTCGCTTAATTTTGACTCGAATAACCGCGTTTCTGCTGTATCAAGAAGCTACTTATACAACCTCCCAGTTTATTAGACCATTCAGCCGCAGGGCAGTGTACCTGTTTCTATACATGTATGTAGTTTATATAACATAAGCGGTTGTCATACATCGTGTATGCAGTAAAATCAACAGGTATACAGTGAGTCCTTTAAATGATAAAATTTGCTGGTCAAATGTTTTGAAAAGTGACTGATATAACTACATATCTAGGCACCTGGTTTTATTTGTCGCATTCTAGAATAGTATCAGAAAAACGCAAGCTGAACTGTAGTGTAAAAAGTGGGAGAGAGAGGGAGAGACAGAGGTGGTTGTCCCATCGTTTAGGATAATGTCTGCTCACTTAAATTTTCAGCGTCAGTATTCATTCTGAATTTAAAATAAACCTTGTTTTTATTTCATCACAAATAAGATATTGACTTAATAACTCCAACTAAAAAAAATAATAGAAAAGGTAGAGATAAACAAGTAATTCTGCGTTGTCCCCATGTAAGGTATTTTTCTTTTCCGTAAGAAGCATCTTAACAAAGAACATGGAAAGTATTAAATGAAGTTGAGAGAAGATAAATAATTTCCCTGCGTCTATGACAATGACTCGAAGAACTCCTTTGAATTTGTAACACAACTTCTCATCACCCTTAGAATTATACTACAAAATTCTTACTGAGACAATACTCTATATGTGTACAATGTCTGACAATAGCATGAAAATCTTTCTTTTAAATCCTTTCTCGAGCCAATAGTGGTGCAACAGTACCGGGTTGGGACCCACTTGTCGAAAAAGAAAAAAAAATTGAAAGTTACTCAATAAAATGTATCAGATAGAAAGCTCACGATAATTTTAAGTCGATCAGGTTGATTTAATTGCTTAGAATTGACTAATTGAGGATTTCGAAAAAGACTTGGATGACATCGTGGTCTAGCACTTTTATGCTATTAATATGACCTTTTTACTCCTTCAATTTCTCACTTGGGCTTCAACTTATTTTGTCACAAAGGAATTTTACATTGCTTTTGCTCGTTTTACAAATTTAACAATATATTAATCTTTTGACAAACAAAGAATGACAATTGCAAGTATTTTATTTACCAATCATATTTCAAAACATTAGAACAGAAAACGTTATCATTTGAAGGAAATACAACTAAATGCCCTTTCATTCTTCAAGCATTGTGGTATAATTTAAACTTTTCGTCATTATGTCTTTTATCCCTTTTGGCTAAAATCTTACTCAAAAAAGCTACTCAAGCAGCTAATAATTACTAATAATGGCAAAAAGCAAAAAAAAAACACATTTCTCGGTTGTTATGCTCTCCTGTAACATTGATGTCTTCCAACAGAACGTCTTTTGAAGCCAACCACTTTTCAATGGCGCAATTTTTCCTTTGACGAGTTACCTTATAATCCCACTTCGATTATTTAACGGTGAGAGGACCTTCCCGAGGACTTCAAGAGACAATAGGAAGATACTGAAAGGGATTAGATTTAATTAAGAAGTGGGACACTTTCAGACGACGATTTACCCTCCCCCCTCCTCCTATGTTTTCAAAACATCGTCCTTGCTGAAAAAATCAGCGGCGGTTCCTCTATTGCGCCTTTTCAGGCTAAAATTTGACAAATAACATAATTATTTTCAATTTATTAATTAATAAGTTATTTTTCTTAGTAATCTTTAATTTATTATTTAAATGAAAAAATTAGTTTTATTATTATTATTTAATTGTTTTTTTTTTTACTTTTTTAAATATTTTATTTAAAAAATTTTATTTATTAATTATTTTCATTTATTAACTGCGTCCTCTACTTTATTTTAATAAAATAAAATTTCTAACATTCCAAGATTATTTTAACGGTTAGATTTTTCATTTGAAATTCTGCTCTCATAAAATTGCAGCACGCAGGGCAAATGCCGGGTCAGCCCCCCCCCCCGTCCCCCTAAAAAAAACTCTGTGAAAAAGGTTATCACACATCCAATAGAAATAACTTGACAAATGGTCCAAAAACTATAAAATAAAAAAAATCCTCCCTAAAAGCTATGTTTCTTAATTAAAATAGATTGAAAAATGTTTCGTAATTGGATTGGAGGGCATTTTTCTAATTAAGAATCTTTAGTTATAATTTATTCTACAAATTATTCCATGTCAAACAATTCGTAAAAGGACTATAATACTTAAAAGTACATCTTTTCAAAACTTTAAGATTAAGTTGGTAAAATAAAAAAAAGAGGAATTTCGGGAAAGATTTAACAAAGCACTGAATTGAAATCATTCCAAAAACATGTACAAGAAAAATTTCGACAGCGAGAATAATAAATTACTCAAGCTAGTGACAAATCAGAAAGGATTAAAACCCTGTTGCTACTAAAACGAGGCTTCCCACTTTTTCAATGGCAAGATTTATTGATATTAACATCCAAAGACAAACTTACGAGCAGAAATTTGATCAAAAAGGGATAAGTTTCTGGACCCAGGAGTTGAGAGCAGCCCACGGTGTATCGCAGAACCTTTAATGATATCAACGTTGGAAACCTTTCTTGGCATTTGAACATAATTTCAAATCTTGTGGCAGATTGCTTCTCCATAGGAACACAAACCAAAGGCTGAAGAGACGGCCAAACTTCATTCTCAAATGTGCTTGCAGAAATCTAGAATGACTGAAACTTATTATCAAGTTTTACCGATATTAAAACTATTTTTTTATTTAAGTTTATCAGTGACAACAGTTATGGGGTGTCCAGAGTTGTCATTTTTGTTTAGTCCTATGGTTTTGTATCAGTTTTTTTCGCTAGACAAAATCGTATGAGGAGGAAGGTTGGAAGTTATTTATAATTTTCAAGTTTAAATACGGACTTGTGCGATTGATGTGACTACCATTACCTTCAAAAATACACAAAAGTGATCTGGACCTGCTCCAAGGAGGGAGGGGTATGTATTGTTCAGAATACATCCCAGATAACATTATATAACTTGTATAGAAATTCCGCATTGAATATTTATACAGAGATTACAAATTTATGAAGAAAGGGCGGACGTAAGTTTGCAATTTTTTTTATTTATTTGTTAAGTTCAGATGACTGAAAATAATTAAACAAATAAATTATGTACAACCTTTCCATTTAAAAATAAATTAAATAAAATATTTTTAAAATTTTTGTTGGCTTTGCATTTGTTGTTGAAAATTATTCAGTGAATTTAACAGATAAAAAAATACAGTTTGAAAGAAGTATAAGTGTGGCTTGTTGATAGGACATCCATCTCTCACTAAATTATTTCCAAATTTTTGGAAAGCGCTAAAGTATGAACTATTTCACTCATTTTCAGTCCAACATTCAAATATATTCCTATTTCATGATGTATATGATTATTTGTATATTGTCAAATAGTGCCTATTTTCATTTTTGTATATTATGTATTTCATGCCATAAATTCCTATCTCATTTTCTGCACTGGATATTTTCTTCAACATTTCCATAATTTCGTCCACTCAGATTTGGATATTCCAAATTCCTAAGAATTTACAGGTTAACAATATTTAACATATGGCTATATTTTATGGGATATTGTCAGGGAAAAACAAATAAGTAGAAAGATCGTCATTTTTCGGTAAAGTAAGAATATCGAAGCGCACCCCTGTCCCATCAGTCAAATGCATTCCCATAACAGATGAAACTTTGGGTTCAACGATTTAGACTCTATCTCAATTAGCAATCTAAGCATGAACATTTTTTTTGCCACACCCTCCCTCTTCTCAAAAACAAACTGCTCGACTCTTAAAACTTTGTCTTTATCCTCTCATAGCCTAATAAGCATCCTCAATCCATGCAATTCACATTCAATTGAAATCAAACTCACATCGCAACAATTACTAAACTCGCTCTTATAAACCCTCTCTGATAAAGACGTTTGGTTGAAACTTATTTTTCAGGCTTTTTTCCGCTATCAAAAAATCATCACGAATTATCACCTTGTTACATGAAAAAGAACAGAAAGAAGAGGACGAAAATAAAAATAAAAGAGAAAAACAGAGTTATCCTATTTAATATTTTAGCTGTTTTTATTATCCTTATTTTATCTAGTTGAATTTTTATATCTGGCTGCATGACACAGGTTGCATTGTATAAAATTATATCATTTATTATAATTTTGTTGTATAAGTATTTTAATTGCTGCATGACAATGCATAGTTGCAGTATTTTGATTCCTGTTTTTCAATGCAGGCAGTTGCTGCAGGAAAATAACCCCCCTCCATTAGCAAGTCGAGTGATACTGTTCTGGTCCAGTGAATATTGACTGAAGTGACACCCAAGCAAGCTAGTGATTACAAAAGGCACAGAATAATCGAGTGATACGAACGCATATGACCTATTGGTCGAACGCGTCAAACCCCAAACAAAAACAACAACAAAACAGGGGAAAAAAAGAGAATATTTGGAAGTTTCTCTAAAATTTTTACGTTAAACCAAAGTTAATCTGATTTTTTAAATTTTGATTTAATCTTCGTAGCGTAAAGAGTTTAGCAAAATAACAGCAAATTCGATATTACCATTTTTTCTTAGACCGTTGCAAAACGGGGTAAGAAGTACCCGTTATTTTGTATGGCAAGCCCAATAAGTGCGTCAAAGTGACTATTACCTAAAACAAAAATGCTATTGCTGCATTTAATGTAAAAAACGAACTTGAATAATTGGTTCATTGTAGAACGAAACCTACAGCGAGGTTGTGTCTCATCTTATTTATACATAATATTTTGATGAGTTTTGTATAACGGAAAACAACAAACAAGCATGGCATCAAATGGAAAAAGAAAATTCCCAGAGTTTAAAAAAGGAACTATGATAACAATTCAAACATCAAAAGACTATGCTGATTCCCAATAAATTAAAGTCACTAAGTTTATTATATATCAAATGCTAAGAGCCAGATAAAATTTCCCTGATTTTTAAGAATGGGGAAAACGCTCTTAAAAGGCAATTGATTTAAAAGAAAATCATTAAATTCGACATATTAAAGAGCCTTACTGTGGAGGTTTCAAGCTCTTATCTACAGAAGTGTCAAATTTTGCATATTTACCCAGAAGAAAACTACGCTTGCGTGTTTTCTTTTTGTCCAGGGATGATCGTATCAAACCGGTGTTCCTAACAGACAGAGAGAGAGGTCTCATTCGAACGGAAATCAAAAGTTCTCGGGCCCTTTTAAGGTGACAAAAAAATATTGTGCCACGTGGCACGATATTTTCCGCTCTGCCATTTCGTGGCCCAATATTATTTTGCCCCACGGAGAACCAAGTTACAATTGATTTAAAATTCTGCGATAGGCAATCAGTTTGAAAATACCAAAAAAAAGTACTGAGCTTACCAATTGCAAAGGACGTATTTAGATTAAGCTAAAAAAAAAGCCCCTTAAGGGTACTTCAGATGGGAAAACCTCCTGATGTACGCCAGTGAACATGTTCTTGATCGCAAGGGGTGGACTGGTATAATGTGCTATAGTAATAAGCAGGAGCGTCACATTTGGGGGGAAGAGGGCTGATGGAAATATATGACGTACACCTCTAGTCAGTATCAGAGCAACCCCTTGGGAAGCAATTACTCATACCTCTTAGTCCCTGCCTGCTATCTCTGTGCACTCTAACCATAGGGCACCTTTTACTAGCCAAGTACCTTAATTTAACTAGGTGGAGTCGAGGATGAAGAGGTGATGTTAGGTAACAAGCAAATTGAGCGAATACCCAGGTAGACGGTATCGACTAGCCAAGTACCTTAACTTAACTAGGCGGGGTCGAGGATGAGGAGGTGATGTTAGGTAACAAGCAAATTGACCAAATACCTAGGTTGAGAGTACCAACTAGCCATGTATCTTAATTTAATTAGATGGGGTCGAGGGTGAAGAGGTGATGCTAGGTAACAAGCAAATTGACCGAATACCCAGATTGAGAAAACCGACAAGCCAAGTACCTTACTTTAACTGGTGGGGTTGTATTATTAGTAAGGATTGAGCAAAGACACACGAAGTTGAACAGCCGAGGCACACGGATCATTTCAACAACGTTTGGAAGAATAGAAAGATAAGAATTTGAACTAAAAGTTTAAGATACAAGAGGCAATGGTAATGGTGGTGGTCATAAGCAGGTATAAAATGTGGGTGCTTCAAAAGATTGAGGTGGAAATGGTAGATATTTTCCAAAAGATTTGTTCAAGGGTAGCTCCAGCTATTGCTTTGAATGATCGTGCGCCAGAGAATAGGCTGTACAAAACATACAGTCATATATCCACTTCCTTACCCTATAGTGAAAGAGAGATTAAAATAATTTAGTTACTTTTTACAGATGAAGGAAGATAGCTTGCCACAAATCGTCCTTACCGGTGATCCGGATGGGGCTACAAAAAAAGGACGCTTTCCCCTTGATTTTGAAAAATACACTTTGCCCCCCCCCCCCAGGAAAAAACTGTAAATTGAGGCTAATAGGTCGTAATCATAAAGAACGATTCAAAGCAAGTAGGAATCTCATGAGATGGAGTAAAAAGTGAAGGTCTGAATGGAGTGGGATGGAGAAGGAGCGTAACTAACTGTATTGTGCTCAGACGGATTTGAGCTGTAATGAGTTGTCAGCATTAGTATCATATATTTAACTAGCTACATTATAAGATAAACCTGACTAATCCTTCATCTTAAACGCAGTTCAATCCTGATAACGAAATGTTTTTCATTAAATAGTTGGAAATAAATACAAGCAAAACTGGTTATATGCCTTCCTTTTCATTTCTATCTAATGTTTGTTTTATAAAATTAATCGATTTGGTAAGTATATAAATCAACTGAATGTTTCGAGGAAGCAAATAACAAACATGCAAAAAAGCCATTGTATCCATATTAGCTCAGCAATTCTGAGATTTCTTGAATGTTTCAAATTATAAATCCAGTACTGGATAATCAATCTTTTTAATTTTTTACAAATTAGAAAAACATCATCATATAACAGTATATAAAAACTAAGTAACAGGAAAACATAAAAAAAAACCTTGTCAAACACAGCTAACACGGCTTTTGCTGCTTCTGACGCTAATGTATGCTTTTTGGAACCAACAACAGCAATTTCAGCAACCAGGGATCCAACAGCCTCTTCGCCCGTTTTCTCTGATTCTGCTATGAGTCTATTTGCCAGAATTTGACCTCTTTTAAAGTCTGTCACCTCCTAATAGAATTTAAGCTATTATTTGCGTTATAAATGAATCTATTTAGCAGAGAAACATAATAAAAATCACCAAAACCTGACTTACAGGGAGAGGATACCTTGAATACACAGGGAGGACGCATTACACGAAAGAAAGACGAAAAACTAAGGCAATGATACATAAAAAAGTAACAGGACAATAGAACAGAGTGAAAAGGTTGTCCACTATAAGGCTTCCTGAGTGGAGTAAAAAGAATGATAAAAAAAATGGACTGGTCCATTCTACTATATTTCAAGTGGCTTCCTTCTTACAAGTATCTTATGTGAACATAGATACACAAACGTCAAACCTTTGAGGGGGGGGGGGGGCTACCAGATCTTGTGTCAAAAAGGGGGGAATTGGAAAAAAAACATTTTGAGCCAGTACTACCATTTTTTAAGCGACTATTTTATTTAAATAGGCTACAGTTTTTGCTTGTTTTATTCAAGAAGGTTGTTTGAACTTAGGAGGAGATTGCAGAGGGATACTTGCTCACCTAGATTCTGAAAATGAGTTTTTTGGTATTGTCACTGAAAAATAGTTTTTTAGTACTTCAATTGAAAATATTGAAAAAAATGCCCCCCCCCCCCCCTAATCTCTGTAAAGTGACACCACTGTATTTGAACTAATATGTGTGCAAGCATACATTATAATTTGACAGATCAGTATCATACACATTAAATGCATTTTGTTCCTATATGTGGCATTTGGTCCATAGTAACATTTGTCCATTAAGTCTTTTTTTGCAGTTTAGATAAGTGATTCAAATAGTAAAACAAGAAGATAACAATCCTACAAGAAACTCTCCCAATCAATTAATCAATCAGCAAGGGACTACATGGGAAAAACGTAGACCTAGTCAAGCTTGGCATAACCAATTGGGGAAGAGAGCCACTTATGCAAATAGATGAAGAAGGGAGATTCAGGAGGGGCTGTAATTCTAATAAAGCAGTACTCAGGCACATGCCTAGCTAAACTTCTATAAATTGACACAGATGTCTTGCTTTATATCTGCAAATGAATAAAAGTCATAGTTAGACATGAACGTCAATGCTGATTTTAAATACAGATAATAACAGTGAAAGCTTTCTAATTGACTGAATTTTCAATCCTAGGTGACGAACCCTAAACTATAGAACCGGATAGTTGGTTGGGTAATAGTCGCCCATATGAAAATACAGTTTTTTTTACAGTTTTGGTTCAAGGTTCTGAAAGCCTTCAACAACAAAAATTTGAAAATGATAAAAACAATAGTATTCTTGAAATCCAATTAGGTTTTTAACCCTCTTGTTAGAAAATTGTAAATGTTGATTGTGTCCTTCGACTTTTCTTGAGATTCTAATATTTTCAAAAATGTAAATACTATAAAATTGCAACAGAAATTTGCTTACTTGACAGTAAGGGTCTTAAAGCCTGCAAATTTCAAAAAATCTGAATATGATAAAAAAATATAGCAATAATTTCTTGGAATCCAATTAGGTTTTCAACCCTTTTGTTAGATTTTAAATTGTAAATTTGTAATGTTTAACAAATCTTGTTAAATTTTAAATTTTGATTGGGTCCTTCCTCTTTTCTTGAGACTAATGTTTTCAAATATGTAAATACTATAAAATTTGACAATTTGCAATGCAGGAAGACAATAAAAATATTGGCATTTTGACTGGAAACATTAGGCGTCTTGAACTATGATGGTTAGGAGTTTCAGAACAACCTTTGAAGATTCTAGAGTAAAAATAGAATTATTTTCAGCTTTGGTGATAAGAGAATATTCATTGTACTAACAAAAGTTTAAAAAGAAGTAAATTAAAGATTATAATAATTACAGTGGGAATGTAAAATTAACAGTCATAGTAAAGTAAAGTTTTGTAACACATTTTGTCATCCAAAAAAAGAAAGTTTTGTCATCCAAAAAAAGAAAGAAAGAAAAGAAAACAAATACACTACTAAATTTGAGCAAAGTAAAAGTGAAGTTATACAACTGTAAAATAAAGGTATATCACTATACAAAAGTACAGTTATAGTTAAGTATTGTAACAGGCTTTAATCATCCATAAAAATGAAAGAAGGAAAAAAAATTACTAAATTTGACAGTAAGAGCAAGATTAACTGTAATAGTAAAGTTTCGTAACAAGTTTTTGTCATCAAAAAAAAAAAAAAGAAAAAAAAAAGAAAGAAAACAAAACAAATAAACTGCTATATTTGATGGTAACAGCAAGATCTAATAATAGTAACGTTAATGTTTTGTGCTCCAAAAAAAAGAAAGAGAGAAAATAAAACAAATATACTACTAAATTTGATAGTAACAGTAAAGTTTAACAATAACAGTAAAGTTTTGTAACAAGTTTTCATCTTTCAAAAAACGAAAGAAAAAAAAAACAAAAAACAAATAAACTGCTATATTTGACGGTAACATTATGGTCAAATAGGAACTTAAAGTTTTGTAACAAGTTTTGTCATCTAAAAAAAAGAGATAGAAAATAAAAGCAAATATACTACTAAATTTGGCAGTAACAGTAAGTTTTAACAGAAATAGTAATATTTTGCAGCAAGTCTTCATCATCAAAAAAAGAAAACAAAACAAATATACAACTAATTTGACAGTAATAGTAAGGTTTAACAGTACTAATAAAGTTTTGCAACACGTTTTCGTCATCCAAAAAACGAAAGAAAGAAAACAAAACAAATAAAGTGCTGTATTTGACAGTAACATTAAGGTCTAATAGTAACTTAAAGTTTTATAACAAGTTTTGTTACCCAAAAAAAGAGAAAAAAAAAACAAATATTCTACTAAATTTGGCAGTAACAGGAAGGTTTAACAATAATAGTAATGTTTTGTAGCAAGTCTTTGTCATCAAAAAAAAAAAAAAATCAAAACAAATACACAACTAAATTTGACTATAATAGTAAGGTTTAAAAGTACTAATAAAGTTTTGTAACAAGTTTTTGTCATCCAAAAAAACGAAAGAAAGAAAACAAAGCAAATAAATTGCTATATTTGATGGTAACATTAAGGTCTAATAGTAATTTCAAATTTTATAACAAGTATTGTCATCAACAAAAAAAAGAGAAAGAAAACAAAACAAGTATAGTAAGGTTTAACAGTAATAGTAAAGTTTTGTAACAGTTTTTTGTTGTCCAAAAAAAGAAAGAAACAAAACAAATATACTACTATATTTGACAGTAATGGTAAGGTTTAACAGTAATAGTAAAGTTTTATAACAATAAAAAAAGAGAGAAAGAAAAAAACAAATAAACTGCTAAATTTAATGGTAACAGTAAGGTCTAACAGTAGCTGTGAAGTTTTGTAACAAGTTTTTGTGATCCAAAAAAAGAGAGAAAGAAAACAAAACCAATATGCTACTAAATTTGATAGTAAAATTAAGGTTTAACAGTAATAGTAAGGTTTTGTAACAAGTTTTGTCATAAAAAAAGAAGAAAACAAAACAAACATACCACTAAATTTGATAGTAATAGTAAGTTTTAACAGTTGTAATAAAGTTTTGTCATCCAAGAACAACAAAAAAAGAACAAAAATAGCCCAAAAGCTACAAAACACTGAGATTTTCACCTACATTTTTTGTCATAACTCCTGTTGTATGAAGTTGGTCTTTAGCAGCATCCTGGAAATATTTGACTGGCAAAAGATGTTTACTGTTCACAACTGTCTTCAAACATTCATAAAAGCCATGCCTGGAACTGTCAGATCCAGCTGCAAGTCCTTTGAAGAGTCTGTTGATGCAGTATTTTGCCTTATCTGGCACCTCTTTTTCTTTTTTATTCTAAAAATAAGGCCAAAGCTGTATAATTGGGAGTTTTTTTTTTTTTAATCAAACAGTTCGTGGTAACAAACTGTAGTAAGGAGTGACCCGGCTCAATAGAAACCAAAACTCTAAAAAATGGAATTTTGATACCAATAGCTACATCAAAAGAATCGCATTTTAATGCTGATTTTAAATATACAAGTTTCATCAAGTTTAGTCTTACGCATCAAAAGTTACGAGCCTGAGAAAATTTGCGTTATTTTAGAAAATAGGGGGAATAGAATCTTAACGAAAATTACACCATCATATTCAGCATATCAGAGAACCCTAGTGTAGAAGTTTCGACCTCCTATCTACAAAAATGTGGAATTTTGCATTTTTTGCCAGAAGGCAGATCACGGATGCATGTTTATTTGTTTGTTTGTTTTTTTTCCCAGGGGTGATCGTATCGACCCAGTTGTCCTAGAATGTTGCGAGAGGGCTCATTCTAACGGAAATGAAAAGTTCTAGTGCCCTTTTTAAGTGACCAAAAAAATTGGAGGGTAACTAGGCCCCCTCCCACGCTAATTATTTTCCCCAAAATTCTGAGATAGCCATTTTATTCAGCGTAGTCGAAAATCCTTATAACTATGTCTTTGGAGACGACTTAATCCTCCACAGTCCCTGTGGGATGGGCTACAAGTTACAAACTTTGACCAGTGCTTATGTATAGTAATGGTTATTAGGAAGTGTACAGGCGTTTTCAGGAGGATTTTTTGGTTGGAGGGAGGAGTTGAGAAGAGGGGGATATACTGGGGGAACTTTCCATCGAGGAATTTGTCATGGGAGAAGAAAATTTCCATGAAGGGAGTGCAGGATTTACTAGCATTATTTAAAAACAAGAGCTAAGAGCTCATATGGCACTTGTGACGAGGCGAGAAGAGCTAAGAGCCAAGAGATCATATGGTATGAGCTCTAACAAAATTCTAAGAATAAATAGATTGATTTAAAAATGAAACTAAGAGGCTTAATGCCGGTCAGGATTTAAAATAAGAGCTCTGAGTCACGATGTCCTTCTAAATATCAAAATTCATTAAAATCTGATCACCCACTCCTAAGTTATAAATACCTAATTTTTCTAATTTTTCCTCTCCCTTTAGCCCCCCAGATGGTCGAATCTGGGAAAACGACTTTATCAAGTCAAATTGTGCAGTTCCCCGACACGCCTACCAATTTTCATCGTCCTAGCACGTCCAGAAGCACCAAACTCGCCGCATCACTGAACCCCTCCCCCCAACCCCCCCAAAGAGAGCGAATCCATTACGAATCTGTCAATCACGTATCAAGGACATTTGTTTGTTCTATCCACCAAGCTTCATCCCGATTCCTCCACTCCAAGTGTTTTCCCATGATTTCCCCCTCCAACTCCCCCCCCCCAATGTCAAAAGATCTGGTCAGGATTTGAAACAAGAGCTCTGAGACATGAATTCCTTCTAGAAGTCAAATTTCATTAAGATCCAATCATCTATTCGTAAGATTCCCCAGTTTTCACGTTTTCCAAGAATTCCGGTTCCCCCCTCCAACTCCCCCAATGTCACAGGATCTGGTCGGAATTTTAACCCCCCTCCCCCAATTCCACCAAAGAGAGCAGATCCGGTCCGGTTATGTCAGTCACGTATCTTAGACAGGTTTCTATTCTTCCCATCCAGTTTCAACCTGATCTCACCGCTTTAAGTATTTTCTAAGATTTCCGGTCCCCCCAACTGCCCCCCCAATTACACTTGATCCGGTTGAGATTTAAAATAAGAAATCTGAGTTACGAGGTCCTTCTAAATATGAAGTTTCATGAAGATCCAATCACGATCATTTTTTCTTATTTTTCAGAATTAACTCCCCCCCCCCCCCAATAGAGCGGATCCGTTCCAATTATGTAAATCACGTATGTAAGACTTCTGCTTATTTTTCCCACCAAGTTTCATCCCAATCCCTCCAATCTAAGCGTTTTCCATGATTTTAGGTTCCCCTGCCCCAAAGTTCCCCCAATGTTACCAGATCCGGTCAGGATTTAAAATAAGAGCTTTGAGACACGATATCCTTCTAAATATCAAATTTCATTGCGATCCGATCACCCGTTCATAAGTTAAAAATACCTCATTTTTTCTAATCAATAAGAAATAACCCCCCCCCCCCAACTACCCCAAAGAGAGCGGATCTGTTCCGTTTATGTCAATCATCTATCTAAGACTTGTGTTTATTTTTCCCACCAAGTTTCATCCCGATCCCTCCACTCTAAGTGTTTTCCAAGTTTTAGGTTTCCCCCTCCCAACTCCCCTCCCCCCCAATGTCACCAGATCGGGTCAGGTTTAAAATAAGCGTTCTGAGCCACGATATCCTTCTAAATATCAAATTTTATTGAGATCCGATCACTCGTTTGTAAGTTAAAAATGCCTCATTTTTTCCAAGTTTCACCCCAATCCCTCCACTCTAAGTGTTTTCCAAGTTTTAGGTTTCCCCCTCCCAACTCCCCCCCCCAATGTCACCAGATTCGGTCGGGATTTAATATAAGAGCTCAACGACACGATATCCTTCTAAACATCAAACTTCATTGAGATCTGATCACCCGTTTGTAAGTTAAAAATACGTCATTTTTTCTAATTTTTTAGAATTAACCCCCCCCCCCCCAACTACCCCAAAGAGAGCGGATCCGTTCCGATTATGTCAATCTTGTATCTGGGACTTGTGCTTATTTTTCCCATCAAGTTTCATCCCAATCCCTTGACTCTAAGTGTTTTCATCAAGTTTCATCCTGATCCCTCCACTCTAAGTGTTCTCCAAGATTTTTGGTTTCCCCTCCTCCAACTCCCCCCAATGTCATCAGATCCGGTCGGGATTTAAAATAAGAGCTCTGAGACACAATATCATGCCAAACATCAAATTTCATTAAGATCTCATCACCCGCTCATAAGTTAAAAATACTTCATTTTTTCTATTTTTCAGAATCAACTGGCCCTCCACTCCCCCCCCCCAGATGGTCAAATCGGGAAAACGACTATTTCTAATTTAATCTGGTCCGGACCCTGATACGCTTGCCAAATTTCATCGTCCTAGCTTACCTGTAAGATTGCTATATGTCACTTGGTTAATACCAAGTGCCATAAAAACCTAGTGTGAGGTTTTTTTTATCACTTTTTTGAAAAAATATAGAATATAAACCTCACCCCGCTGCCAGCGGGGCTCATGGAGCTTCGCTCTATATATAATGTTACCTGTAAGCAAGCCCACTTTACGCATTTTTAGTTTCATTGAAGGGGGATTTTAGAAAGGTAAAAATAAATGCGCTTCTCTAATAATAACGGAGAAACAATATGCGATCATCAGAATCTTGCTATATGCAGTAATACACACTTTAGAAAACTTGTGACGAAACTAAACATTTACCCTAAGCTGAAATAAACTAACGAAAGAGGGGGGGGGGGGGGTAGTGTCAGATAAACCACCCTGATGTTTGGAAAGACCATAAAATAATTTGTTACTTAGGCCATGTAACATACCAAACAGTCAAGCTGTTAGCTGAATGTACGATCTGACCAAACCGGTTTCATAGCCACAAGGAGAAATGACGGGAGACAAAATGCATTGGACTTGTATGATTTGCGCCAAATATGTGTACATCAGGGGGGTGGGGGTAAGGTTAGGTGTTTAACCCATTTCTGAGATATATTCTCTCCCCCCCCCCTAATTTGCAAATATATAGCCCAAATTATACTATTGTATAAACTAAAGTATTATATTTACATCATGTTTTGGTGTATTTCATTATGATTAACGTAACTACACTTCTTGAGTGTGTTAGGTATAATACATATAATACATATATATATATGAGAACAAAGAAAGGGAACAAAAAATGAAAAGGGAAAAAACAAATAGGTGAAAAAACGAGGATTTTATCAGCCAGTAGCTAAATATTGAAAAACAAGCAAATATTTCGACAAGGACCTCCGCCAAGTCGTCCTCAGTGCTCAAAGAAAACAAAGAAAAAAAAAAAAAAAAAAAAAAAAAAAAAAAAAAAAAAAAAAAAAAAAAAAAAAAAACAGCAAATTCTAACCTTTATAAGTGACCTGCACGAGAGGAAGACAGATACTGACTCAACCAACAAAAAACCAAGTTTAAATCAATGAAAGAGAAGTTACCAATTAGATTGAATAAGTATCCTTTGCCTTGCAACAGATTTCGCCTGTCTACAATTTCGGTTTTCATTATATATGCGGACATGTTGTCTTAAATTAGATTGAGCGGAAATATTCATAGATTCTTTTAATATTAAATTATTATAAATTGGGCTTAAGGAAATATCTCCCGTGTCTCTATTTATAGCCAAATTTCTATTTATATGTTTTTTTATCTCAATAGCCTCTTTAAAAGATTGCGGTAGACCATTTACAGTAGATATTAAAGTTGCCTCTTCAAAAAGAACTAAATGGGCAGGATTTTCGTATATATGCTGGGCCAGAGCTGAATCAAAGTTGTCATTTTTATTTTCCAATCTCAGGGACTTGTCTATTGAAATTTTGTGTTCTTGCAATCGTTCCCCTAGTTGTTGATTGGTCCTTCCAATGTAAAATCTTCCACATGAACAAGGGACTCTGTAGACACCACTGCCTAGTATAGGGTCCGTTTTATCCTTTCCCGAGTTGAAAAAATGTTCAACTTTTTGTTCAGTTTTAAAAGAAACAGAGAGATTATGTCTTTTTAAAATTTTTCCAAGTTTGTCGCTGAGTTTTCATACGTATGGTAATGTAGTGAAAGTTTTTTTCTCAATTGCCAGTGTACCTGAATCAAGGGGGACGGGCTTCCTGTTTTCCTGTTTAATCTTTTTTAATCGTCTATCTATTATATTTTCAATGAGGTTGATTGGGTAGCCATTGCAGAATAGAATGTCCTTAACATAGTCTAACTCGGATTTTACATGATTACGTGAACATATTTTTAGAACCCTGTCGACTAAAGAAATTACTACCCCTCTTTTTACACAAGGAGGGTGATTTGACGAGAAATGTAGATACCGATCATTATGGGTTGGCTTTCTATATATAGAAAAATCCAGGCTGGGAATATTTTTTATAATTAAAACATCCAAGAAAGGGAGCTTTCCTGAATCTTCCAGTTCTATTGTGAATTGAAGATTCGAATCAAAAGAATTCAAATGTGCCAAAAAAACTTTTAGAGAGTTCTGACCATGTTCCCAAACAGCAAGAATATCATCAACGAAACGAAACCAGAGAGAGTATTTTAAGGGGAAACTATGCAAAGCAGACTGTTCTATGAAATCCATGTAAAAATTTGCCAAAAAAGGAGACAAAACAGTGCCCATGGGCAGGCCCTTGACCTGAAGGAAAAATTTTTCTCGAAACCTAAAATATAAAGAGAACTTGTTGCAAAGACGTACAAGCGTCATTATTGTGTCAATTTCCAAGGTTTTGTAATCTGCCCAAGTAGAATTTTCCTCTAATTTTCTTTGTAAGGCCTGTTCACATTTATGGACATCGCATGAAGTGTACATGGAAATTGCATCAAAACTAGATAAGATAGTTTTTTCTGTTATACTATGATTTTTCAGCTTCTCAACAAGATCTATGGAATTTTTTATATAAGATTTCTGTGTTGTTAGAAGATACTTGAAAATTGTTGCTAAGAATTTTCCTACGCCTGTAGCTGGAGAGCTATAACATGCTACAATAGGACGTAACGGAGTATCCTTCTTATGAATTTTGGGTAGACCGTAAAATTTCGGGGCTGAACAACCTTTTGGGTAAAATTTTCTGTACATTTGAGGGGTGATTAGTCTATTATCTTTTAAAATTTCTAATTCTTTCCTCAACTGCTTGGTGTATTTATCTGTGGGATCAGTTTTTATTTCTTTATAAGTATTTTTATCCAATAAAAGGCTATTTATTTTATTTTGATAATCTGCAGAATCCATAATCACAACTGTGTTTAAGAGGCTATTGAGATAAAAAAACATATAAATAGAAATTTGGCTATAAATAGAGACACGGGAGATATTTCCTTAAGCCCAATTTATAATAATTTAATATTAAAAGAATCTATGAATATTTCCGCTCAATCTAATTTAAGACAACATGTCCGCATATCTAATGAAAACCGAAATTGTAGACAGGCGAAATCTGTTGCAAGGCAAAGGATACTTATTCAATCTAATTGGTAACTTCTCTTTCATTGATTTAAACTTGGTTTTTTGTTGGTTGAGTCAGTATCTGTCTTCCTCTCGTGCAGGTCACTTATAAAGGTTAGAATTTGCTGTTTTTTTTTTGTTTTTTTTTTTTTGTTTTTTTTTTTTTTTCTTTGAGCACTGAGGACGACTTGGCGGAGGTCCTTGTCGAAATATTTGCTTGTTTTTCAATATTTAGCTACTGGCTGATAAAATCCTCGTTTTTTCACCTATTTGTTTTTTCTCTTTTCATTTTTTGTTCCCTTTCTTTGTTCTCATATGTCATGCATAGCCAGTATGGTCTCAGAACGTATTTACATATATATAATACATAAGTACCAGTAATTTTCTTTCGAAAGGCCACAGACTAATAGAACCAATTTTCATTGTTTTTTAAGTTAATCACCCACCCCCCCCCCACCTAAAAAACAAACCAAGAGCCTGTGTATGTACCTGCAGTCCTTTGAGTCTACAAGGCTATCGAAATATTCAACACCCGACTTCAGAATAATATCAAAATGATTACCTTGCCCTTTTGAATTATCGATACCGTTCTTTATAGGTAGGAATTTTTTCATACATTTCAGTTACAATTTTATCCTTATCTTTTGACATCGATTCTTTGAATGACTTCCATTTCTGCTCATTAAATTCATGGAAAACGTTTTAAATACGTATTTAAATTGCGCATTTGAAAAGGCGGCCTTTGAAACAGGTGAGCAATAACTGGGGTCTGCGTTGTCTGTGCCCAAAGGACATGGGAACAAATTAAAAGTCAATAGCTAAGTTCATGAATGTAAAATCATCATTGATGACTGTCAGAGTGTAAAAATATTTTCCCTTTACTGTGCTGACTGCATAGATGACTGGAACAGTTACATCTGCGGGACGTTGCTTCTTAGGGAATTCCGATTTCGTCAGCAATAGTTACAGCTTAGGGGTATAAGCCTAGAGAAGGGAACATGTTAAGAAAACGTTTCATAATACGCACAATAGCTGTAGCTAACACCTTTTGCATGGATCCCCCCTATACTTTACCGCCAACCCACCTTCCCCTAAAAAGAAAATATATAGTCCAAATTATATAAAACCAATGCATTCTGTCACCCATCACTTGTTTTCCAGTTCTTCTTTTAAACAGTTACTTCAATTAATAAGTACAAGGTATGAAACAAGAGAGACACATTGGGAGAATAGAGGAGAAATATATAATTTTGACTGTATATTTACACATTAAGGGGGGGGGGGTAAAATATAGGGAGTTCCATGCAAAATCTGTTTGCTACAATTTATATGCATATTGTATTCTTATCATGCTTCCTTCTTAAACATGTTTCCTTCTTAACTCGTAAGTTAAAAATACCTCATTTTTCTAATCTTTCAGAATTAACCCTCGCCCCCACTCCCCCAAAGAGAGCAGATCCGTCCTGGTTATGTCAATCACGTATCTAGGACTTGTGCTTATTTTCCCACCAAGTTTCATCCCGATCCCTCCACTCTAAGCGTTTTCAAAATTTTAGGTCCCCCCCTCAATTCCCCCAATGTCACCGGATCCAGTCAGGATTAAAAATAAGAGCTCTGAGACACGATATACTTCCAAACTTCAAATTTCATTAAGATCCGATCACTCCTTTGTAAGTTAAAAATACCTCATTTTTCTAATTTGTGCAGAATTAACCCTCCCCAACTCCCCCAAAGAGAACGGATCCGTTGCGGTTATGTCAATCACGTATCTAGGACTTGTGCTTATTTTTCCCACCAAGTTTCATCCCGATCCCTCCACTCTCAGCGTTTTCCGAGATTTTAGGCCCCCCCCTCAATTCCCCCCAATGTCACCAGATCCAGTCGGGATTTAAAATAAGACCTCTGAGACACGATATCCTTCCGAATTTCATTGAGATTTGATCACTCCTTCATAAGTTACAAATACCTCATTTTTTCTATTTTTTCAGAATTAACCCTAGCCCCCCCCCACTCCCCAAAAAAGACAAGATCCGTTCCGGTTATGTCAATTATGTATCTAGGACTTGTGCTTATTTTTCCCACGAAGTTTCATCCCGATCCCTCCACTCTAAGTGTTTTCCAAGTTTTAGGTTTCCCCCTCCCAACTCCCCACCCCTGTCACCAGATCCGGTCGGGATTTAAAATAAGAGCTAAGACACGATATCCTTCTAAACATCAAATTTCATTGAGATCCAATCATTTGTAAGTTGAAAATACCTCATTTTTTCTAATTTTTAAGAATTACTCCCCCCCAACTACACCAAAAAGAGCGAATCAGTTCCGATTATGTCAATCATGTATCTGGGACTTGCGCTTATTTTTCCCATCAAGTTTCATCCCAATCCCTTGACTCTAAGTGTTTTCCAAGATTTTAGGTTTCCCCCCTCCAACTCCCCCCAATGTCATCAGATCCGGTCGGGATTTAAAATAACAGCTCTGAGACACAATATCATTCCAAACATCAAATTTCATTAAGATCCAATCACCCACTCATAACTTAAAAATACTTCATTTTTTCTATTTTTTCCAAATTAACCGGCCCCCCACTCCTCCCCAGATTGTCAAATCGGGAAAACGACTATTTTTAATTTAATCTAGTCCGGTCCCTGATACGCTTGCCAAATTTCATCATCCTAGCTTACCTGGAAGTGCCTAAAGTAGCAAAACCGGGACTTTAGGTTTCCCCCCTCCAACTCCCCCCAATATCATCAAATCCAGTCGGGATTTAAAATAACAGCTCTGAGTCACAATATCATTCCAAACATCAAATTTCATTAAGATCCAATTACCCTCTCATAAGTTAAAAATACTTCATTTTTTCTATTTTTTTGCAAATTAACCGCCCCCCCCCCAGATGGTCAAATTGGGAAAACGACTATTTCTAATTTAATCTGGTCCGGTCCCTGATATGCTTGCCAAATTTCATCGTCCTAGCTTACCTGGAAGTGCCTAAAGTAGCAAAACCAGGACCGACAGACCGACAGACAGACAGACCAACAGAATTGGCAATTGCTATATGTCACTTGGTTAATACCAAGTGCCATAAAAAACAATGAAAAAATTAATATGAAAAAGTTTTTTTTTCAGCAGGAAGTAAGGAGCAGCATTAAAACTTAAAACGAACAGAAATTATTACCCATATGAGGGCCTCACCTCCTCCTAATACCTTGCTCTTTACGCTGAAGTATTTTTAGTAATGTCAACTATTTATTCTGTGGCTTTTGTGATTCAGGGGTCATTCTTAATGAATTGGGACAAAATTTAAGATTTGGTGTAAAGAGAGAGGTACTGATGAGGGGGCAAACTCTCTCATATGTGTAATAAAAACATGAGAATAAAAAATTCTTTATGTAAGCTAATTTATAAGTTATGTATATCTTTTACTAATAAAAAGATTTGTAAAAATTAAAAGTTCTAGTTGCCTTTTTCATTAACCAAAAAATTGGAGGGCAACTAGGCTTCCTCCCCATTCTTTTTTTCTCAAAATCATTCAATCAAAATTATGAGAAAGCCATTTAGCCAAAAAAAAAAAAATTAAAAATCTGCAAATTCCTCTGCAGAGCCAAAATCAAAACATGTATTGATTCAAAAACGTTCAGAAATTAAATAAAAAAAACAAGTTTTTTCAACTGAAAGTAAGGAGCAACATTAAAACTTAAAACAAACAGAAATTACTTCATATATGAAAGGGGCTGCTTCCTCATCAACGCCCCACTCTTTACGCTAAAGTTTTTTACTGTTTTAAAAAGAAGAGCTGAGAGAAAGAGTCAAACTTTAGCGTAAAGAGCGGGGCGTTGATGAGGAAGCAGCCCTTTTCATATACAAAGTAATTTCTGTTTGTTTTAAGTTTTAATGTTGCTCCTTACTTTCAGTTGAAAAAACTTGTTTTTTTTATTTAATTTACAATATAAGATCCAAGGGCATGTTTCAATGAAACAAATGTTTAGTAAGAGATAAAGCCATTAAAACTGAGAGCTTCAAATACATTATAGTCAAAATAGGTGGCAGTAGTAATACACATAATTAATAAGTTTTTCTACTTGGATTACACATATATTTCTGAGAGCTTAAAATATGAATTTTCAATGTAAAATTAATTTCTTGGTTTTTAACTGATTAAAATTGACAACAAGTAGCATTTAGTTACAGTTCAATAGCACAGTTTAAATTGTTACTTAGGCTAGAAAATGGATATTTGCAATCTGAAATGAAACTCTAGATTGGACATGGTTTATGCTTTTGTAGGGGTGAATTCAGAGGTAATATGGGCATCCATGACAATCTCTACAAAGGGGTGAGTAACCATATCTAGAAAGGAATTTGGTAATAAACAATTCTTACTTCATAGCCTAATATCTTCAAACATGTTGTAAAGAGATTTTATCAGAGCTGCCTATGCTACTTTTATTTGTTCTTTTTATATAGACACCATAATTTACCAATTTTTTATGGTTTACATTGCTATGGGTTGTTTGGGTGGCTATGGCAACCAGGCCCAGGCACCAGAAACAAAATGCCAAGCTTAAACAAATAATCAACATCAAGGAAAGCAGTAGGCTAAGGAGTAGGCCTACAAAGCATAAATGAAAAAGATGGTGAGAGAATTTAATGGACTTAGTTTGTAGGCTATTCAAAACATTTAGCAGTAAAATTCTAGTTAATTGACTTCTTGCTATCTTGGAAAGGGTTTAGGTAAGGAAAATGAAACTTTCAGGGATGGGTCTATAGGCTAAAGTATGTCCTGGGAAGGTATTTTAAAGCACCCACCTCCACTCCTTCTCCCTCTAGAGGGCTTTGAAATTTGCCGACATGACAAGTCTATTACCTTAAATTACAGCTTGGAGCAATATAAGGATTTTTCCTTGTAGAAACTCCAGAGTTGATAACACATGACACATAGTTGAATACATACACTTGACTAGTGGTTTGATGTTGCTGATTTGAGTGCTTCCCAGTTATACTTCCATTTCATTGTCAAGATGGTTCTTTAAGCTGTCTGTGGTTTGGGCAGCAATGGTATCTGGCAGTAATTTGTTCCAGAGGTTGGCAACATGGTTGGTAAGAAAATGGGTGTGTTGCTTCTTTGAGGAGAAATGCCTGGATAACTTCAAGTTATGTCCCCTTGTACAAGAATCCTGAGACGCCAGAGGAAGAAGACCAGGAACAGCCTTTGAATTAATAAGTTTATGAACCAGAATAGCATCACCCTGTCTTCTTCTATAAACCAGAGTTGGGAGTTTCAGCTTGCATAGCCTTGTAGGGTAAGGGAGCTCATGCAGTCCACTCACCATCTTAGTGGCTCTACTCTGGACATCTTCAAGAATTTTAACATCTTTTTTGAAAAAGGGGGATGCAAGGACCATGCCTGTCTCAAGCCTTGGCCAAACAAGTCCTTTATACAAAAGGCTCAGAATTTTAGGAGAACAGGAGGATATTGTTCTTTTTGTGAACCCTAGTGATGAGCTAGCTGATGCTGCTGCCTTCTTTGAATGAGTGCTGAATTTAAGATCATTGTCAACAATTACTCTTAGGTCATGTTCTTCCAACACTGGAGAAAGGAGCTGACCATAAAGAGAGTAAGTTGTATTGATATTCCTGTGCCCAAAGTGTAAAACATGACATTTTGACACATTGAAAGTGAGTAGCCAAGATTTTGCCCACATACTAAGGAGATCAGGGTCATTTTGAAGTTGGGAAGTATCTTCAAGAGTGTTGAAGTTACTAGTGTTAAAAATGTGTTGTGTTACTAGTTGCTTTTTCTCTGCCTTTAGTTTTGAAAATGCAATTCCAGTTATCTGAGTAGAATTTTTAGCCATATTAATGTTTTTTTTCAAAATTTAGGAAATGTAGGCTATTTGCATATCTTTAAACCCTTATAAAACAGAATTGAGCAAAGTTATGAAGCTGAAAACAATTTTGTTGTACTTCAATTAAGCAAAAGATCTATTTTGCAAGGTTTCACTTTTATAACACACATATATTTTTAAAGGTCATCAAAGGTCAGGGCCCCCTAGAGGGAGAAGGAGTGGAAGTAATTGCTTCAAAAAATCTTCCCAGGACATACTTTAATCTGTAGATTCATCCCTGAAAATTTAATTTTCCTAATCTAAACCCTTTCTGGGATAGAAAGAAGTCAATTAACTAAAATTTTACCTACCTAGCCTTTTTTGGTGACTTCAATGTATCCATATATCTTTTAACAAATTTGGTACTAGATGTAAAATTTTTATCAACACTGCTAAGCAGAATGATTTACCTGGAGTAAACCCCTTATTATCCCAGATAATTTATTTATGCATGCTTTTTGTTTCTTTTTATCTTCAGCTTTTAATTCCCAAAAGAGATTAAGAGTTTTCTCATCAACTTCTCTGGCTGTCATGCTTGAGTAGGGTGAAAATTACATTTAAATTATTTGCTGGAAATCAACAACGCTTATTTCTTCCGTCGTCTTTTTCGGGCTCTTTTTCCAGTGGTGAGTAGTTGATTTTCAGGCGAAATGGTGTAGATGATGTGTGTCGGATTTTTAGATGGCTGATTTTTCTTCGCCGACTGATTCCGATTTTCTTTTTAAGGGAAACTTTCAAATCTGATAAAAACACCTTGATAGACATATCGTTCAAATCTGAATAAAAATATAGCCCTGATACTGGGACTTTAAAAGTACCTACTAGAGAATAATACATGTAAATTTGAGGAAAACTTGAAACAAGCAACGATACTAAAAATCAATAGAATCAAAGATTTTTCTCAAATTTTTAAATCTCTTGTTTTTCAATAAACGATAGCGGTCGGTACCGTTTTGTGATACCTATTGTTTTACTCCAGGAAACCCAGTAATCACACCATCATACTCATATACTGAAATTTTATAATTGATAAGAGATATTGATATTTGATAATTTTTTATTTATGAAAGTAAAAAAAGTGAAACTATTTAAAACGTGTTTTCTTTCAGTAAAGCACAAATTTTGTTCTGGTCTTGAGAAGGCATAAGGGTTATCAGCCACACTAATGTTTATTTTTCCTCGTTTTGAGTTTGACTCGGTTATTTATTGTAATTTCTGTTCGTTTTGAGTTTGATTTATTTATTGATAGTGATTTGTGGTACTTGTACGCTTGGAAGATTATTTTACTTTATTTCCGCTCATTTTTGGAAGTAGTTTTGTGGAAAAAGTTTTTAAAATTAACTTGTTCGTTATTTATCGACATAGTATTTTTCGCAGAAAAAATTATATTTCGTACCTTATCAGTTTTTTAAATATAAGAATCCATAATTTGGGTTGCTATTTACATGTAAAAAAATTTTCAACATTTTTTAATCCAGCATAAACAGTATCTTTTAATTTAATTTAATTACCCCTGAAGTTTACCTAAAAAATACAACAATATCATTCCCAAAAATTTCTATTGTAAGAGTAGAAATAATAGTAGTAATAGCCCAAAAGTTTTAACTTAATACTCCCAGTGGATCTCAATGTATTGCTAAAGTGCATTTTCGGCAACCATAAGCAAAGTCGCTTTTGATTTAGTTTAAAGAAACATTTATTTTTGAGGCACAATAGTCTAATTGTATAATTGTGGGGAGTTATCATACCAAATATCTCCAAAGACATAGTTGCTGGCCTGTTCTAGTATGCTGAACAAAGTGGCTGTTTCAAAATTTGAGTGTATGTGCTTGGAAAATGTATGGGCTTGAGAGAATTGCTGCTTAATCTCCAGTCTCTCTTACTCTTAAAAATACCACCAGAACTAATATTTCATCAAATTAGCTCGTTTAAAACCTTCAACGATATTTTTAGCTGTTATAAAATGATGCAGTCTATGATATTGCCTATATGCCCTTTTGACAACCTGCAGGCACACAGTTTTTTCGCCTAATTGAAACTCCTTGTAAACTTTCCCTTAAAAGATTTACCTTGATACCCTTAGCGTCATTAGTTACAGCAACAGCAACTGTAGTCGTACTATTAAAAGTATACAATTAGTGCCTTCTGGCTAGTTCAAAATCCCCCAAAACTTACCATTAAAGGTGTAACTTAATAATTTATTTTTTTGTTTAGATATTGCTGTGTCAGCTTTTTGAAAGTCAAGATACTCATAGTTTATTTTGATTTAAGTTAACATCCGCCTGAATGTACCTGAAAAGCTTACATTAATACCCTTAGATTGCACAGTAGCAATAGCTGTAGCAGCATTAGTGGAAGTATACGCATTGTATCTTTGGTTTCTTCAACATCCGCTTCAACACACTCTGAAATTTTCAACTTAATACCATCAACCGTTCTTGAAATATTTCTGATGTGTCCGCTTGGCAACCTGTGTGGGCATAGTGTGTTTCGATTCAGTTTCATTTAGCTACTATACGTCCCAAAATTTTCACGTAATAATCCATAGTTTTAACAACGGCGGAAGGAGTATTAGCAGTAGTAGTAATGGAAGTAGTTATGGTAGTAACAATGGTAGTAGTTATGGTAGTAACAATGGTAGCAGCATGAAGCAGAAGCAGTAGCATTAGATTAAAAATGTTTTCTTTTGGTTAGTTCAACATCCATCACACCAAGCCCTGTTAGTTTTAACTTCACACACCAAACTGTTCCCAAGATACGGCTATTACACCCGCTTGATAGCTTCAAATAGAACACGTGTTGTGATTCAGTTCACCTGACCCCTCAAAATTAATTGAAAATTTCACCTTTATACCCCCAGGTAGAGTTGTAATAGTAGTCACAATAATAGTATTGATATTACTAGTAATAGTATTAACATTTTGCCTTTTGATCAGCAGAACATTCCACTCATTAAGTCATAGAGGTTTTAACTTAGTACAATTAGCAGTTGCAATGACTTTGGTGATATGTCATTTTGATAGCCTGTTTGTAGCCTGATAGCAGTAGTGTGCATATACTTTCTTTTGGTGAGATGATATTCCCCTTTAAGTATTCTTTGAAAGTTCCAGCTTTATGCCAAAATCAATTTTTGGGACACGTTATTTTGACAATTGGCATGCATATAGCGTATTTTGATTTAGCCCTAATTTCCCGTTAATTCTTTAAATAGATTAGTCTGGTAGAAATAGTAGTGGTAGCTGTACTAGCATTGGTAGCATGCAAATATGGTCTTTTTTATTGTCTCCCTTATCATTCATTGAATGTTCCAAATTAAAATACTTAGCTATTCCAGTGTTACACCCTTTTGTCTACCCTAAGGCGCATAATGTGTTTTGATTTACTTCACAATTCTCCCTGAAAGGCTCACAGGAATGCTCTTCGTCGTCTTGTAAGGTAAAGTTAAAACATACATACCTTCTCAATAACATATACTGTGTGTAATCAATGAACAAAGTGCCTAGCCTACAGCCTTTGCCCTGCGGACTTCGAGCAGGTTGAGATCCCCAAAGAGATAATTACTAGACTTGTCAAAAAGGCTGAACAAAAAAAATGTCTTAAAATTTCGATTGGATACATTTTGAGGAATGATAGGCTTGATGGGGCTAATTGCCCTCCAACCATTTTTTACTATTAGAAAGGGCACTAGAACTTCATAATTCCAATCAAATGAGCTCCATCTGATCCAAAGCCTATACGACCACTGGCTACCAAATAACCTTATATGGCCTGGGGCATAAATTACAACCGTTGCACATGAGCTCTGGGGGATTGTGTCCACCCTAAAACATCGCTGTATGATTTTTGGACATTTGGCGACAAAAAGGCTGTCTCACAATTTCAGTTGATTGTGTCTCGAAAAAAGAGTATGTCAGGGATGGGGGCTAGCTGCTCTTTGTCATGCTTGACTCTTAAAAAGAAGCTAGAACTATCCATTTTAAATTAAATGACCCTCTTCTAAAGTTTACACGACCACCCCTCGCATAAAAACCTAATATACTCCAGGGGCATAACTTTCAGTCCTTACCTTCAAACTCTGGCGGATTCTTTCCACCCCAAAGGCCTTACTATATGATCTTTGGAGGATTTTTGAAAAAATAGCTACTTAAAACGTTATCGGAAGCTTTTATGAAAAATAAGACGTAGGGAGCGGCAGCCCCTGATCTCTTTGACTCTTAAAACGACCACCCTTTACATAAGAGCCTTATATGCCATCGGCGAATAGCTTAAAATCCCTGTGCTGAGGACTGTAGGGGGGGGGGGGCGTTGTGTCATTCTTAAAGCCATAAATTCTAGACCTTTCAACAACAATAAACAAAATAGCATGCAAAAGTTTGTGATACCTTGGATGTAAAGGAAGATTTGTTTAGTGAGGAAGAATTAGCGACAGTACTAAAAGGATTAAAAAATAATAAGGCCCCAGGTGCTGATAGTATGATTAATGAATTTCTTAAATATGGTGGCTCTGAGGTTAGGAATAAGCTACAGAAGATTATGAATATGATTTTTGAAAAAGGGAAGTACCCAATGATTTTAGGAAAACCTTAATTAAACCACTGTATAAGAAAGGTGACAAGAGTGAGTGTCGTAATTATCGAGGCATTAGTCTGGTCTCTGTAGGTAGCAAATTACTGAGTAATATGATACTTTTTAGACTGAGAGATGCTGTAGACAAAGTTTTAAGGGAAGAACAATGCGGTTTTAGAAAAGGACGAGGATGTGTCGACCAAGTTTTCACTCTTAGGTTAAAAATTGAGAAGTCCCTTCGTTGTCAAACACCTCTGGTCCTCAGTTTTATCGATTATGAACAAGCTTTCGATTCTGTTGATAGAAGAGCGTTAGCAAAAGTCTTATCGTTATATGGTATACCAGAAAAATACATTAAAGTGATTTGTGATATGTACGAGAATAATACTGCTGCGGTTAAAGTAGGAGATGAGGTTAGCAACTGGTTTTGTATTAAGTCAGGAGTTAAGCAGGGTTGTGTTCTATCCCCCTTTATATGGATAATTTTGATGGACTTAGTCTTAAGGAGCACAGAAAAGGCAATTGGATACCACAGAATCAAATGGAGAGGAAAACACTCCTGGACTTAGATTATGCTGATGATTTAAGCATATTAGATGAAAGTGTGAGCAAAATGAATGAATTTTTAGAGGTTTTGCGAGTTCAGGGTGCTAAAATAGGCTTGAAAATTAATGTTAAGAAGAATAAGACACTAAGGCTAGGAATAAGTGAAGATGAACAGGTGCCGTTAGGTAACGAAAAGATTGATCAGGTTGGGAGCTTCAGTTACCTTGGTAGTGTTATTAGTAAAGATGGTAGGAGCAGTGAAGATGTTAAAGGTAGAATAGCTAAGGCTCAGGATGTTTTTTCACAGTTAAAAAAAAGTTTGGAAGAATAGAAAGATAAGTCTGCAAACCAAGATTAGAATATTGGAAGCTACAGTAATACAGTGGTCAAATATGGCTCTGAAGCATGGGCGCTCCGAAAAGCAGATGAAAATTTACTAGATGTTTTCCAGAGAAATTGCCTATGGATTTTTCTGGGTACCCGGCTGACTGACCCTATTTCAAACAGTAGGTTGTACGAAAAATGTTGTTCAATCCCGCTTTCTAGGGCTATAATGAAAGAAAGGTTGAGATGGCTAGGCCACGTTCTACGGCTGAAGAATGACAGATTACTGAAGATTGTCCTTTTTGACCAACCGTCTGGGGCTACACGGAAAGCAGGTCGTCCTTGTCTGGGTTCATAAATAAAGATTTAAAGGAAACGGGAATTTCCTGGGAGGGTGTAAAGAGGGAGGCTGTAAATAAATTAGGTTGGAGGAGGACCGTGCGTAGTTGTGTTGGCCTCAGGCGGCTTGGAGCTGCAGTGAGTTATTAGTAGTAGTAGTAGTAGTATCTCAAAATTTAATCAGATGTGTTTTGGGAATTGATGGGGTGGGGAGGGGAGCTCATTGCTGTCCAGTCATTTTGACTTATAAAAAAGGATCTTCCCCTTTCAATTTCCATTCGAATGAGCCTTTTCTGAAGCTTCTTTGACAGCAAATGGTCATTTCAAAATTTCTATCAGATGCCTTTCGGGGAAAAATGGGTTGGAGGCATCCACCCTTTGATTACTTTTAATCTAAAAAAGGACACTAGAGCTTCCGATTACCAATCCAAGAAGCCCCCCTCCAAAGCTTATACGAGCACCCTTTTTATTTAAACCGTATATGCACCCTGGACATAAGTTGCGTTTCTTGCCCTGAGGGCTGTAGGGGAAGGGGTGTCATCCTCAAAGACGTAACTTCTGAACCTTTCAATTAGATTCAGCAAAATTGCTATCTCAAAATTTTGATTCGATGTTTTCGGGTATGTTGTGGGCGTGCGAGGGGGGTTAGTTGCCCTCCAAACACTTTCGACTATTAAAAAGGGCACTAGCTATTTTAATTTTCAGTTGAATGAGCCCTTTTTAAAGTTTCTAAGACAACAAATGGCTATTACAACATTTCTATCAGATACATTTCAGGGAATAAAAAGTGTGGAGGGGTCCACCTTTCTATCCACCCTTCCACCCTTCTATCAGTCTCAATTTTAAAAGAGGCACTAGAGCTTCTTATCACTAATCCGATAAGCAGGATCTAAAATTTATACGATTACCCTTTCTGTATATACCTAATCTGCCCCCAGGTCATCCGGGTCACAGCGGTAGCTAGCAACCTGGTAAAAGACGATCAAGGCCCCTAATAAAAATGAAATAGCCCTTAGCTCCAAAGACTAGAATCATATAAAAAACGAAGTAAACTGTTAGGACCGCCTTGTCCGATACTCCTATATAGCAAACTAAAAGTCCCTTAGCTTGAACAACAAAGAAAATATCTTGGCTTGAAAAATAAGAAAAGATGCTTGAAATGCGAAATTCCACATCAACAGCAGGTTTATATTTTTTCTTTACGTTTTTTTCACAGCCAACTGGGTGCTAGAACATAATAGAAGGCTGTTTAATGGCCTTTTTCAAAGAATATTCCTGCATTTAGAATTTTTTTAATTAACAAATACAGTTTTTAATATAAGATCTATTTTTTTATGAAACAGCTACATTTTCATGCTCAAGATTGATGAATGACGTCATAATTGTCATAATAAAGGGCGGTTTAATGGCTCACTTTAAAGGAAATTCCTGTATATGGAATTTTTTTTAATTACAAAAAACAATTTTTAATTTAAATAAATTTTTACGAAAAACTATATTTTAGTATAGAATTGGAGTAACGAATGTTAATTCGTTTGCACCATCTCGCATAAGAAGATCAGAATAGTTTTTTTATCATTATAAAAATATGTAGATATAGTTATATAATAAAATGCAGTAACTTTTCGAAGGTTTTTAACAAAAGATTTGATTTGTGAATTGAACTACAATAATTCCTGAAAATTTTATATAATGCTTTATTTCATCTTTCAGTTCAAAGTTATAAATGTCTCCTGAAACCAAACATTTTTTGGTTGAACTCTTAAAGTGCGCATCTTCATAATACTGTGCTATTTTGCCATAGCAAAAAAGAAAATTTCAAGTAGATTTATTTTATTTTAGTTGTCAGTTTAACGTCCCTAAATTTATTATGTAAACTGCATAAATATTTATGGTGTTAGAGCAATTATTTTAATTTTCAGTTCAAACTATCCGGGTGGGAGTGGTAGCTTGCGACCTAATAAGAGACGATCACATCCCATAGAAAAAAAGGTCCATAACTTCTAAAAGTCTAAGAATCGTGTGTAAGACCAAAGATTTTCCCCAACGGAACACTGCCTTAGCCACCTGGACCAAGATACAACAGATGTTGTTATGCTCCCGAAAATACTTCTAGTAAAAATAATTTGATGAGGCTATAGATTGCGTGCCTGTATAAATGAGGCCTCATGAAGGCAGTATTTTTCATTAACATAAAATATGCCTAGAAGACGACCAGGAAAAGGTACCAAGCTAATGTCCATTTAAGCCTGCCTCAAGTGAATACTTGTTAAATTTTGGATAACAGAATTCGAAATTAAAGTGAGGGGGTGTATCGGGAGAATTAAAAAATGCATAGGCGGGAGATGATAGAGCAATGTGTTAGAGCAATTATTTTAATTTTCAGTTCAAACTATCCGGGTGGGAGTGGTAGCTTGCGACCTAATAAGAGACGATCACATCCCATAGAAAAAAAGGTCCATAACTTCTAAAAGTCTAAGAATCGTGTGTAAGACCAAAGATTTTCCCCAACGGAACACTGCCTTAGCCACCTGGACCAAGATACAACAGATGTTGTTATGCTCCCGAAAATACTTCTAGTAAAAATAATTTGATGAGGCTATAGATTGCGTGCCTGTATAAATGAGGCCTCATGAAGGCAGTATTTTTCATTAACATAAAATATGCCTAGAAGACGACCAGGAAAAGGTACCAAGCTAATGTCCATTTAAGCCTCCCTCAAGTGAATACTTGTTAAATTTTGGATAACAGAATTCGAAATTAAAGTGAGGGGGTGTATCGGGAGGATTAAAAAATGCATAGGTGGGAGATAGTCTAAAACTGGTTGGGAACTACTTGGCCGAGCACTCCAATTTTCCGAGTTTGCATCAAGCGATATCTTAGTTCACTCTGCACCTTCTGACTTATTACTTCTTTTTTTTGAGTTCCAATGTGACACATCTTGTCCAAGAAGTTACAGTCTTACTTGTTTTGTTGTATGAGATTAGGCTGTTTAAGTGTTTTAAGTTTTTTCTTGTAAGTTTGGGTTCTAATATATTCTTACAATATATCAGAGTAATCTACCTATCGTTGTTGTCATTCCTTTTGATGTTGTTCACTCTTTTTCTTTTACTTCTAGATATTCCGTCATTTTATCTACACTGAATTTCTTATCAATATTATCACTTAGATAATTCTGCATTAAATTAAGATAGTTCTGTTCGATGCATTTAAAATTTAGTCAGGGGAGCCACTCAACGAAAATGTGTCAGGTAGGTGATCAGTGAGCAGCAGAAGGTTTGACAGCGGAATAATCGATAGCGCTGGTCACGAAAGTGGGTGTTATATACTCGGCTGGGAGATGCTTGACCCCAAAAAATGAAAATTTTGAAGAGTGCCACTATACTCAACAATGACCTTGATTATAGCTCTGTTTGGATTCTTAATCATAATTATTAGTAAACTTGACAAGATTATTATTCAATAAACTTGAATGAACAAAAAAAATGACTACTATACTAATACCTGCTACGGATTTTGTGAGCGTCACTTGTTACTACAAAAGTTAAAAAGTAGCTCGGCATATCAAATTATGCATCAAGCATATCAAACTTGTCCATAAAACACTTCCCACCACAGCCACAAAGTAAATCGCAAGGTCTATTTCCAGCACATGAACATTTTTTGTCCAGCGCTTGCACGAGCAGCACTGGGGGACCACACCCTCTGGAAATACGTGAAGGGTAGACACAACTGGCCTAACCCCAACGTCTTGAAACATCCAGCCAAATTGCAGGGGATCCAGAAACTGTGGCTTTGCTCGATTTGTTTCTAAAAAAATTTCAAACTACATGTACACGCGCTTAGATGACACTCTAAAGCAGCGCCAGATGGTGGCAAATACTTAAGCTCCTACTTTCGAGGGTACAAATGCACTCTTAATTCGTTAAAAGAGGTAAAGTGGTCTGTGTCTTTTCCGTGTGAGGCAACAATGACGTTTTTGCAAATCACCTTCTCCATCATCATTTCCAACATCAAAAAGCGATCAATCACCAAGTTCGTCTTCACTCAATATCACAAATTTCGATGTTACAGCTACGTCAGAATATATATCATAGTCGAATTTGAGCTTCACTTCCAGCATCATAAGAATATATAAGAACAGCACTGTATTCAAATTCTTCAATCCTCGCCTAAACTTGTGCTGCTATATTGCCAGCCGAAGCTGTTCCCTTCAGATGGTAAGCGTCCCTTTTCTAGGATCCACAAGCTTGATTAGCTGGATCCCGAAATGTCTGTCCAAACTTCTTTTAAGCCAAAGGAGTCTATGCCTCTGCCAAACAAGTTCATTGTCAATGAAAACTTTTCTTAGCTTTTCTTTGAAATCAGAAATGTGGTAAATCCTTCTTTTTTTAAGCTTAGACTTAACCTCTTCTAAGAACTGGGCAAATATTGTTTTGTTCACATCATGCACAACGTCACATTTTGGCTTCGTAGCCATAAATTTGTCACTGTACTTTTTGTGGTACTTTGCCTCAGCTGCTATTAGGTCAGTCCCACTAACTCTGCTGAATACCACTGGCAATGTAAGCCAGAAAAGATTAGCTTTCAGGACAATAGCTTCACTGCGAGAAAAATTTTCAACATTGAATAACTCTAGAGAGTTTTGTTTACTGCTTGCTATTTTGGAGCAAATCAAACAACAGATTTTGTATAAGAAGGAAACGGCTGCAGGTTCCAAAGGTGTTTTTTTTTCTGATAGGGCTTACATTTTCAGTGCTGGAACACCCCCTCTGGAGCAGAAGTTCCTTTCCTGATGGTGTACATAAGTTGGCCGTGACAGCTGGAATACCATTTCGTACTTTTAGAAACAAAACTGTCTTTTGACGCCTCAGTCAGCAATCTTCTGAACTTGGGATCAGCAAATGTTTCCAATGTCTCAAGTAGCTTCTGAGAGCTTTTGATGATTGACAGATTTTCTTTCTTTTGATCTTGGAAAAACAAAGCATAAAGAAAATCAGTCTTTCTTATTTTTTAGGGGCTCTCAAAAAATCAAACCGTTTTCTATAGTTTCTCCATCTGAAAGAATAAATTAGTGAGGGAATTGTATTCCTGAAAAAGCTAATGTTAAAACACGGCTAACAATACTGGGAAAATAATTTGCTTATGGCTTAACAGTCTGTGTCATTTCTCTAGATAAAACCGAGTTTCGCATTTGTTGTACAACTTTTATTACAGGAGTAAATTAATGTAGCCTTTACACTGGCAAGAATTCCTGTCGAGTAGAAATGAATTCGGTCTACTCGAAAGGATTCCGATGGTGAGTACAGAGTAGAATACGAGTAGGAAAACGTCTAGCGGGCTGGGAATTTCTTCCTTGGTAAAAGAAAATTGCGTCCACTTTAACGGAATCCCGGCGGCACTGTTAAAAGACAAAAAAAAAAGTTTAAGTTAGCTTTTGAGCGCAGTATTCATCGCTACTGAAATCATAAATACTGTCAAAACACCAATCACCAATACCTGATTCTGTTCAAGTTTTCCTGCACGGTACTGAAACAAATCACTTTGATTACTACTATTATATCAGTAAAAAGGACTTACATGCACTGACAGCAAGAAACAAAGTAGAAGCTTAGCCTGTGAATTAAGTGTGATTATCCTTAGATATCACTTAACTGGATTAGCATTTTCTTTTAACTCAATGATATTAGTCATTTAAGAACCTGAAAAGAGAGACTGTTCACACAAGAGGCCAGCACTCACTGGTAGTTGAGAACCTACTTCGTTAAACTAGTCAACGAACCAGGATCCTGTCCCTAGCCTGGAACCCCGATCCTGGCCTAGTCATTTAAAAACCAGAAAAGAGAGACTTTTTACACAAGAGGTCAACACTCATCGATAGTTGAAAACCCAAAAGAGTAGGCTAGAAGTACAGAACTGTCAAAATAGCAATAAAATCTAAATACTGCAGCTGCAATTTATTCTACGGCTGCTAAGTAGAGCTCTTAAATGAACAACATTTAATGAAAAACAGTTTCCGCTAGCCTACGCTTTTCAACTTATTTATTACATGGTCATGTGCCTGGCTTCTGCCTGACCTGGGCATTCAGAGCAGGACATATCAGCAACCTTTGAACTGTATATATGTTTCACAAGGAAAGCCTACCTTCAGTGTCTACACCTCTTACATCAAGCTCCACTCATGTGCAAATCAAGTTTAAGGTCCTCCATAATTTTGCTTTTAGACTCCTTTGCTTGACTTTTTCTATTCATCTTATCTTGGAAAATTTATCTTGCCAGGTGAATCCTGACGCATTCACAATGGATAGATCCACTTTTTGCTGATAGTTCAAAAACGAGAAGGTTTAGAGAATTTCTGTATCAGTCATTTTGTAGGATAATAAATTTCCTACAAAACCCATGAAAAAATATACACCTCATTCAGGCAAATTTTCAAGATGGATCAAGATTAATCTAAAAGAGAAATAAATTGTGATAACTTTTTCGTCAAAATTTTGTGATTATAACTGAACAGCAAAAGATAAAAATGTTTTGAAAAGAAAATATGATTCTTTATTTAATTACCTTTGATCTGAGGTATAGCTGAACAATGTAGGAGTAACCTGTGATTTTTTTTTTATCAATTTTAAGATATGTTTTGCAGTTTCGATTGATTGTTAGGGAATTTGAAGAAATGTGGATGTCGCACCCATTTGTCGACTATATAACACCGATTTTTGTTTTCAGCATGGTCAATTGCATTAGATAGCACACTCAAACCTTCTGCTGCTTGCTGGTCACCTCAATCTTTAAATATCAATATTTCCCTCGTGTAGCCCCCTGACTAATTCATATGATTCGCATGATCTTGATTTATCACAGAGTACGCGTGAACTTTAGCCACCACCGCTGGCTCAAGTCTCCTGATCGTCCCTTGGTCGTCAAAGACTCTATCAAATTTTACTTCTAGAAGAATATCTGATTTTTCTTCGTTTGGACAAATATTTGGAACAACTTCGATCTTTCCTAGAGCGCAAAATGGCACCTTGTGATTCTCACGAATATGTACCACTCTGTCATTTTTTTTGAATATGACGGATTTGTCTGGTAAAGCTGTGCCACTGTGGATTGTCCACTTATGAAAATACATGGGATGCATTTTTACATATACATGTCCTTCCGTTACAAATTCTCCGTGTTGGTTCACAGAACAACTCGCACACTTGTCATTTGTTAACGCGCCATCTACTTTATAGTCAAATAGAAGGCGATAATCATATCGAATGATGCCAAATCTTTTGTCTTTGTCTTGTGGATGTTCTTTGATTACTGCAGGAAATCCATATAATTCATTTTTCATAATGAACACCCTAGACCCAATTGGATATAACTCATTTACATTTACAAAATCGTTCATTTCATTTTGAACTTTGGTATCACATTTTAACAGTGTATTTTCAATGGTATGAGGAATCACCATTTCTTTCCACTGGCTTACTACTTTGACATCCAAATTTTTTCTTACGGTGTATATCTTGCCAGCCAAAGGTCTTACGTAAAGTAAGCCCCATATTGGACCAGTTTCAATATTATCCGTTAATTTATATTTCCTTTCAACTGATGACGCTTCATCTTTAAACTCTTTCTTTACTTTTTTATTCTCTTCCCTCAAGACTAGATGTGTAGCAGCGTCCGCTATGCCAACACATTTGCTAAGAAATGGGTAAGGTGATCCACAATATAGCTCTTTTCCAATTAACTTGTGGCTTATGTCTTTTATATTTCTTTCGTCTTCTGATAAAGTCTTTAATCTTAGAACTAGCGGCTGTTTTTCATTAGTTTTAGACAAAGTATAACATTTTTTTAAGTTTCTCAAGGGATTTTCGTCAGGATTTCTAGTTTTTAAGAATTCCATTTCTGATACTTTTTGTTTAATTTCATTTCTACTTAACTTCTGAACCTCTTTCCCGGATTCGTAAACGTACAAACAATCGGTAGTGTTTCTTTGTATTTCTTCATCTGTAAGATCTGTGGACTTACTTACCTCTTCCTCAACTTTATTTTTAAATTGAGCGATTGATTCTGGTGAATCAAAATCTGGGGTTTCTGACATGAGATGGCGAAGAGGTAAAGGTATTAACTCTTTGCTCACGGACGGTAATACACTAATGAGCTGCTGATATGGACTAAGTGGCTCAGAGTATTCATATTTGATTTTAGCACTAGAAAATCCTTTGATATCAGAGATGTATGCTTTTTTGTAAGGATATTGCCATGACCAGGACTTTAAGTCCCCTTTGTAGTAAGAAAGAATCCAGTTGCAGGTCTTTACATAGTTTTCTGCTATTTGATTCCGATTTGTTTCAGTTGGAAGATGTTCGTCTTCATCATCACTCTCTGAAACTGAAGAATCATTACTACTATACCATCCAGAGATAATGGATCCGTCGTCTCCACTTTCATAGCCTGATGCTTGTGCATTAGGTTCGTCTTCATTCTCACTGTTTAAGCTTACATCGCTCTCTTTTTTTGTAGACTCGTCACTATTGCTGTGATGATTCGTAGAGCCAACCAAAGGTTTTTTTTTTAATTGCACACAGTGGTCTGCTACTCGATTCTTAATCATTCCAATTGGAATATCTTGGCCATCATTCTCACTCTCTAAAACTGAACAATCATCACTACTATAACCTTCAGACGAAACAGATTTATTGTTGGCACTTTCATTTTCTGATACTAGTGTATTAGGTTCATCTGCATCCATGCTGTTTAAAATTGAATCACTTTGTTCTTTGTTAGCCTCATCACTTTTGTTGTTAGAATTCGCTTCGCCAGACAGAAATTCAAATGCGTCTTTGATTAGTCTCGCCATTTTTTGTTAGAAAAAACTGTTCACTATCTTAAGTGTCAAGTACAAGGAATGAATGGTCAATTTTGTTTGGTCTAAATAATATATTTTTTATCTTAAACTGTCAATTCAATATTCTATTTCCTTGTTAAACATGCGAAATATTTTTGCGTTTGCCATTTTTGGGAAATAGTTTAGTACATGAAAGAAACCATACAATAAAAATAAATAGTGTTTTATCATGAAGTTCCACTTCTATTTTCTTATAAGTTCTATATGTAACTGTACCAATGCTAATTTTCATATGTAAGCGTATCAATATTCAGTTCTTTCCTTTCGAATAAAACAAAATCAACAGGTTCTTTGGTTTTGAGGCCCACTGAGGGTTGAAAGGCATTATAATGTTATCACTTTTCTGGAGCTTCTCTCTGCTGTCGTTGGAGTACTGGAGAGCTTTGTTTCCGACCAGCTGAATTCAGGTCTAATGACGAAAACCAACACCTTAGCAGCAGCTATTATGGAATTCAGTTTCATTTTCTCTCTGATTTTAGTTGAAAAAGTAAGTTAGATTATATTACCCTTTTATGCTTCTCTGCAGAATGAAAATTTAGAATCTACTCTCCTGTAAACATATTACTCTCTGTTTACAGATCTACTCTCTGTAAACATATTAATCTTTTCAAGAAAATGCAGCTTTCAAAAAAAGTTATTTTTAAATTTTTTTTTGTAAATTTGAAAATTCATTAGATCGGGTAATTTCCTTTAAAATGCCATTAAATTGTTCTCTACGATGCTCCAGTGCCCTACTAGCTGCAGAGGAAAAAACGGAAAAGAGATGCTTCCCATGGAAATTTTTTACTAGTTTGCTGTGACTTTCCTTTTTTTCAAGCCTATGGATTTTCCTCTTTTTTCAAGCCAAGGGACTTTAAGTATCCTTGTACAATCTTTTTTACCAAGAAAATTCAAATGATATAATTTTGTTTCAATCTGACACCTTTTTTTCAGGCTAATTTTCCTTGTTACTATGGACCGTGTTCGTCTTTTACTACGTTGTAGCTACCACTACAACCACGATTTTTAACAAGATGGGTATCTCGGAATCTTGACTGAATGTCCTTAGAAAGGAGGGGATGGGGAGTTGGAAAAGAGGGGCAAATAAGGGGGCTTTGAGCTTCATTTATTATTTGATAGTAATTTTGTTCATATTAAGTTTGAATTATTTTAGGACTTGATTTCTTCTCGTCTTAAGTTTTAAGCTGAAGATTTACTTTCCTTTGGAAATCTCATTTTTGGAAACTTTTAGTTTTATTTAATATTTGTAAGGATTGAATAACAAAAGGTGATTCTTGAATTGAAACCGAAGTACATTAATATCAGGCATGTAGGTTGTATTTGGAAACATCGAAGCTTCTGTTGGTTGAGCAAACTATTTTCAGACCGTTTCTTAGTTATTCAAAATTATTTGCAATATAATATTTAACGTGTATTTTTCAGCTTGACTGCTCCTGTAGTCTCTAGTTCTAGTGATCACTACTTTTCTCCAGTATGACATTGCCAACAAACAAAGACAAGCTTCCTATCTGTTTAGGGTTGTCTAAATACCTGAACAATTTGCTGGACCATTAATTTTTCCCTGTGTTCTTTTACTTGTCCAATGGGATTTCCACTTATCGGGGTTTAACCCCTAAAAGATAACAGCAAATACTTATTTGGCCACATGTCACTTGAAACGGCACGAATAACTACGAGAATAACAACATTTTTCACATGTAAAATAGCCTATTGAGCGTGTCCGAAAGCTTATTTCACAAAGAATGCTGCATCCGGATGCAGGGTTAATTCTGAATACTCAGTCCGAAAGCTGTTTTCGTCATTTGTTCTTTGAACCTCAAATCCCTACTCAACAGCAACTGAGTAGCAGGAGAAGAAAAAGAAATCACTTATTACAGAACTGTCAAAAAGACCAGTTCTCTCTAAATTTAATATTGCTCCTAGAGGGATTTTCAATGAGGATAATTGGAAACCATGGGCACTTAAATTGGGGAGTATGGTACCAGCTCTAATTAATGATATTGATGTTTTTAATGGAAATATCACTAAAAGGATCATTGATGCTTCAAATTTATTTTTTAAACTCCAAACACAACTAGTAAAAAATAGGGAAAAAATGTACACTTTTGGAATAATAATTTAGAATCACTAAAACAAAATAAGTGTAATGCTAGAAAAATCTGGCTTTCAGATAAAAGCAACCTTTACAAAAAAATTGAAATGAGAAAGGCCGAAGCTACTTTTAAGAAACATGTCCTAGCTGAAAGAAAAGCAGCTTGGGAAGATGTTTGTGAAAATCAGTTTAATCAGTCAACTCCTTCTAAAACTCTTTGGAAAAATTTCAGAAAATTTGTAGGTTATCAGCATAGTGAACAGTCTATTCTAGAGATTAAGTCCAATGATGGTTCAATTATGTACAAGCCATATGAAGTGGCAGAGTCTTTGAATAGTTATTTCGCAGGTCAATCTTCAAATAGTAATACATACAATAACTCTATGTTTATGGAAGCTCAGTATCCCCCAGGGTCTGTCGCTAATCTTGACAAAGATTTTGATATGGATTTGCTAACTTCTACAATACAGTCTCTAAATGACTCAGCAATGGGTGAAGATTTGGTCCACAATAAGATGCTTAGAGCTCTTCCACCGACTTTCTTGGTTCCCTCTTCTTTACTTGTTTAACAGATGTTGGGAAAGTGGCTCTGTCCCATCTGCTTGGAAGTCTTCTATTCTAGTCCCAATATATAAAGGTAAAGGGGATCGTTCTGACCCAGCTTCATACCGCCCAATTGCCTTAACCTCATGCATTGCTAAACTCTATGAGAAAATGATTAAGCTGAAATTTGAACCCCTTATTGATAATTCTCTTATCGCTGAACAAGCAGGTTTTCAGAAAGGTAGATCAACCCTTGATAACCTAATTCAACTTGATCATGACATTAAGAAAGCTTTTACAAGAAAGAGAGTTGTTTCTGCAGTCTTCTTTGATATTAAGAAGGCTTATGATACATTGGGCCCCTTTGCAATCCTTAGACAGGCTCATAAATTTAATGTAGGAAATAATTTCTGGAAGTGGTGCAGGGCAGTGCTTTTTAATAGGACTATTAAAACCAGAGTTGGATCTATATGCTCCTCTGCTAGTACAGTCTCATTAGGTGTTCCTCAAGGAGGAGTTTGAGTCCTCTTCTTTTCAACATACTGATTAATGATATTATTTTGGCTGATATGCCCTCAATAAAGTTTGCCTTATATGCAGATGACTTAGCCCTTTGCACTGAAGGCTCCTCTCCTGAAGCTTGTCAACCCAAGATCCAGGGAGCAATTGATAAACTGTCAATATGGCTTAATACAAAAATCTGTTTTTTTTATACCAAAGACCACTGGCATGGTTTTTTCTAGGAAAATTGACCCTAGGCAAGACTGTCCCTCAATTAATCTGACTGTATATAAACAACAAATTCATTTTGCCAGGAATGTGAAATTTCTTGGTATGTGGCTGGATAGTAAGTTAAATTGGAATGATCATATCTCTTATCTTTGTGATGCACTTGAAAAACGACTGAATTTTATGCGTGCTGTTGCTGGGCAAAAGTGGGGAGCTAGCCGAGATGGTCTTCAAAACTATTCACATCTATAATATATGGAAAGATTGAATATTGTCTCCCTGTCTATTACTCAGCTTCAAAAAAGTTAATTTCTAAAATTGAATCAATAGTTCACCATGGCCTGAGATTAATCACTGGTGCACTAAAAAGTACTCCTATTGCAGCTCTGTTCAATGAAGTTAATATAACTTCTTTAGAAGAAAGATTCTTGAAACTTTCTTCTAATTACTTTATGAAAGTAAATACTAACCAAAACCTCCATGTTCTCAAGGAGTGTCTCATAAATCATACATTTCTCTATGAAAATCGGAAGACATATAGTAGTCCAGCCATTGTCAAGTTGGTCTCCTTGCTGAATGGTATAGGTGTTCCTGAAAACCTAATCTTTTCTTGTCAGACCCAGATATCGCCCAACCCTCCTAATAGCATTGATAATGTTATAGATATAAAAATCCCTGGCATGGATATAATGAATAAAATGAATAGTCTAATCCTTCATCAACTTACACTAGCTGAAATGGTTGAATTTTATAATTGGAAAAAGATATTTACTGATGGATCTGTCTCAAATGATGGGAAGGCATCCATAGGCATTTTTTCTGAGTGGAGTGGTTCATCAGTTGGGATTAGAGTTTCAGATGGAATCTCCATTTTCCATGCAGAATGTCTTGCTCTCCAAAAAGCTTTGGATACAGTGCTGGAAGTAGGATCAGGCGCATTTGTTATCTTTTCTGACTCTAAAAGTGTTCTTTCTGATCTAAAAAAGAGGCAAGGAAAAGTTATTCCAATTATTGTTCATCTACAGGGAAAGATTCAGAAAATAATGTCTTCTGATGCTCTTCAACTGAAAATGGTCTGGGTTCCTTCTCACATAAGGATTAAGGGAAATGAAATTGCTGACAGTATTGCAAAACAGGCTATCCACCACCCAATAACTTGGAAGGTTGCTCTCACTGTAAATGAAACTTCAAAGTTAATAACCTCTGCTGCAAGTTCTCTTAGAATTAATAATACATGTATTGCAACAGCAAATATTTATGTTTTGTCTTTTGAGGGGCATTATATCCCACATCACCTTATCCACCCAAATAGGAAAATTGCTAACTCTATTTTCCGTCTGAGAACTGGTCATGCAATGACCAGATCTTGTCAAGCACTATATCGTCTTACAGATAGCAAGTCATGCCCTTTTTATAGGTGTGTAAATATTGATGAAACAATAGATCACATTCTCTCAGAATGCCCTCGTTTCACATCTGAGAGAAATATTCTGATCAGAAAAATTGAATCATTGGGCCTGAAGACGTCCACTCCTCTCGTTTTAGGTTTCACTCGTGTTAGTAAAGATAAGGAGTTAAAAATATTGGAGGCATTGGGAGTTTTTGTGTCTTCAACAAAGATTTTCAACTGGTTGTAATTTCATTTGATTTTATTGTTTTTTTTTGTTTTTTTTTCTCCCAGTCACATGAGTGTGGTGAGAAGAGAAGATGATTTGATTTATTTGATTTGTATGTTCTTTTCGTTTATATGATTTTAGTTTAATTATTGTTTGGTGACGCAGAGGGCGAAAGCCGAGCGTATTTTCTCTACAACACAACAGAAATCAACCATCAGATGGAAAACAGCTTCCATATAGCTCCTGATTACTTTGCTGCTACTGCAAATTAAAGTACTGGACATTCTTTTGCTATGTCTGATGGAGGAGCAATTTTTTCTCTTACAGATAATGCACGCACAATTGTCAAGACTTTGATTTTGGATAGCTTAGGTCAGACACTGAGTATATCTAGCATTTACTATAGTCTTTGGTAGGCCTATGCCTAACAATAAGTCAGGCCCATGACTTTCTTGTGATGGCAATCAAGATCTAAGGTCATCACTAGATTCAAGGATCAAATTTTCTTTGGCCCTTGAAATCTAGTGGTCATGCAAATTGGGTGATCATTAGATTTGTAACATAGTGCTTATCCACTTATGCACTAAATATATCTCTAGAGAAAATAAAATATAAATGTCTCCAGAACCATCTAGACCATATCTAGTAGGCTAATAGAACTGAGATTTTCCATTACCAAGCTGCTGCTAAGAATCAGAAACACAAAGAATTGAGATTAGAAGGCAGTTGTGTTTATAGGCTTTGATTATTTAGACCAATTAGATTTGTCATATATTTTACCACCTTTTAGCTGAATTCTTTTGTTTTGCATTTGCTTTGCTAAAGTGTCGTCTTAAAAAGTGCCAAGTTTAGAGAGTTATGTTAATATTTTTCTTGCTGATCAGAACATTGTCTTTACAATTCCTTCTGTTTAAAGCATTTTAGAGAGATTATAAGTGCACCATGGGCATATTGCAGTCTCAAATGAGCTTGTGGAAAACAAATAGAACATATAATTTTTCTTATTTTGTATTATTTCAAGACTAGAATATCACAAAACTAAGCATTCATATTGCTTATTGTATCTTAAGTAAATACAATTCCTGATAGAGTTTTGTGGATACCTGTCTTAAATTTAATTTGTCTAAATAAAATGCACATTGTTTATGGGGACCAACTATGACTTGAGTTTTTTTCCAATATTTTCTTTTTTCAAACAATTGTTGTTCTGTGGTCCATTTGTGTTCCTTCCTAAGTGGCTGGCTCTCTAGCTTGAGAATCCTTTGTCCTAAGGGCACAGGTTTAATTTCTGGCATTATCAGTTTATTTGGTTTGGGACTCTGTTAGCTCAGCTAGAATTGGCCAAGCTTTAAAAGGTTACCTAAAGAAATGCAGGGACAGTAAGCAGGAAGGGCATGCAAAAGCATAGGATGGCTGGCCCCTAGCTTCCTATTGTACTTCCTGGCTAAAGGAACACCTGGTCCTTTACTGGCCTACTGACTTAGCCATATAAGGTTTCTTTTAAACTTATTAAACATAAGTACAAATGAAAAAATGCCAGTAGGGTAGTTGTTCCTTTTCAATGAATTGTTGATGTATAGACAAGAGTGTGGGTCATGAGAGATGGCTGGTGAATGTAACAGGGGTGAATGTTTTGCAAGGTTTAAAAATTTAAGGCAATTGCTCAGGTTGGCAACTGAGCACAAAATTAAAATTTTGTGAATGGTTTTTCTTTGTGACTGTTATACTTATGTAATGTCAAGTATTTCATAGTTAATCTTTATTGTTTTTTTTTAATAGCAATGGCCCTAGGACTTTAGTGTAATTAAACCAACTTACATCCATCCATTTTCTTCAAACAGACAGGAGTTCTATGTTCCCTAACTTCAATAAATTTGTGCAATTTCGAGACCAGGGGTTACAAAGTAGGTCAAAACTTGCAAATGGAACTGTGGTGCAACTAATTAATTTGTAAGGAATGTATATCAATTTAAAGATTAAAAAACAATCATTTAGAATTCAAACAAGACAAATAAATAAATAAAAGTATCACTTTACAACCATTTAATGAATTGTCACAAAAGTGGGCCACCCTTAAGATTGAAATGAACAAAGCTTTGATTATGAATTTGTTTTCTTTAAACAGAGTGAAGGGCAAACCTCCAAGCTTTGACAAATTCAATCTCACTTTTGGGCTCTTTTCAATGGGAACTTTCTTTGGATTTTTTTTTTACCAACTAAAAACAGTGGGGAAAGCATCAGGTATAAGTGACTTAAGAGACTTGACAACATTTAGAAAAAGCTATATGCAACCTGATCTAAATAAGGATGCTATTGTAGAGTATCAAAGAGAAGCCTACAGGTATATCCCAAATACAGTAAAGGCATATTACAAAGAACAAGAACAGGTTCATAGAATACCATTGAAGTGGTAAAGAAACAAGAAAATTGCAAGTACAGTACTAGCCTCCTTCCAACAGGACAAATAAGGGGATTCACACCCCAAAGTTCCGACTGTTTTCAATCGCACCTTTAGGAGCCAAAAAAAATTAAATACATTTTTTTCACATATGTCAAATATGACAGTTGACTCAGGAGTTCAGGGTCAGGGATTCAATACTCTGTGGTGCCACAAATGGAAGACCCTTTGCTGTCATAAGCATTGTTAATCCTAGCACACACCCATGCTCAAATATAACATTCTGCAAAATCATAAACATCTTAAATAGCAAAAATAAAACTTTTTTTCATTTTGATAAATATTATTTGAAAAAAGACACTACAAGGCAAATATCAGGTTCATCAGCATGCTAAATTTGATGTGACAATGATAAAATTTGTTAAATCTTTTCTGGGATCAAATGTGTTAGCTATAGATAACACAGACATTGCAATATCTATTTGTCCACCCATCTGTTTGATTGAGATTCTGAGACTATGACCCTAGGTCAAAAAGATTAAGGCTTTTAAAGTTTTTTTTTCATTGACCTTAGGTCAAATAGGCAAAGAGGAGGGGGTTCTATACACAAAAAGTAGAATTTTTTTTTTGATTTGCTGAAGTTAGTGAAAGGACTATCAAATTCAAATGAAAGATGGAATAAATGTACATAGCAAAATATCACCAAATTGTATCCTACTAGAATTTATCAGATTTGTTTAGTATAATTTCAAGAATAGGTAAGGTTCTGTCTCTGACAGTTGAATCATATTTTTGATCCCAGGGAAATTAGTTTAAAGCCCTATCCTGATTAGAAGAGGTAGCTCACATCAGGTCACTCAAACATAATTCTAAAGGAGCTAGACCATGGTTAAAATTCTAATACTGCACCGATACTTAGTCAATTATACTGCTATTTCAGCTTATTTGCATTGTGACGTTAACAATGGGTTTACAGCTTTAATGTGATGATTGCTTGAAGACAGGATTATCACCCTATTTAGGGTAGATCAATTTTATTTAAAAGAAAATCACTTGGTAAAATTCTAGTTGATTGACTTCTTGCTATCTCAGAAAGGGGTTATGTTAGGAAAATGAAACTTTCAGGGATGCATCTACAGGCTAAAGTATGTCCTGGGAAGGTATTTTGAAGTACCTACCTCTACTCCTTCTCTCTCTAGAGGGCCCTGACCTTTGATGACCTTCAAAATTAGTGTTATAAAAGTGAAATCTCGCAAAATAGATCTTCTACTTGAATGAAGTACAACAAAATTGTTTTCAGCTTCACAACTTTGCTCAATCCAAATTTATAAGTTTTAAAGATATGCCAATACATTTCCTAAATTTTGAAAAAAAAACATTGATATGGCTCAGAATTCTACTCATAACAGGAATTGCATTTTCAGAACTAAAGGCAGAGAAAAAGCAACTGGTAACTAAAAATTAAGACAAAATGTTGTTTTGTCAAAATTTCAATTTTGACAAACCTGTTAGAATTGTCAAAACCTGTCATGTAGGCGAATTTCAGGGCTCTAGAGGGAGAAGGAGTGGAGGTGAGTACTCTAGAATTCTTTCCCAGGATATACTTTAGCCTGTAGACCCACCCCTGAAAGTTTCATTTTCCTAACCTTACCCCTTTCTGAGATAACAAGAAGTCACTCAATTAGAAGATTAACAATCACTTTATTAAACTACTATCAAAAAACTGCTGATCAGCTATCACTCTGCTTAGAGATAATCCTTTAGCAGGGCATGAGAAATTTTATGTTTTCTCTTTGTTTAAAACAGCTTAATTTTTTTGCTTCAAGAATAACAGAACAAGAAGTCAATGATCATTGTATTTAGCAGTTATCACACAATTAAAGCTCTATGATCACTGAGCAAGGTGAAGATCTACATCCTTAATGATAATCATCTTAAAGCTGCTGATCACAAGTAATTTTTTTAAACTGAGATATTCTTAGCCACTTACATTGGAAGTTTTTTTTATCACACATTTCTGGAATTTGAAATCTTTCTGGAAACAGACCTTCCTTCCTTATGCTCTGGTCTTCCTTATGCTTTAGATATGGATTGCCACTATCTTTCTTCAGTTTCTTCTCAAAAACCTCAGATAAATGCTGCAATTTCGTAGAATCTTTTGTAGGGTTTTTTGACGTCATAACCCTGTGACAATTACAGATGAAATTCTAGTCCAGACTGAGAATTCTTCAAAGAATTCCAGACGGATGCGAAATTAATTCTGCATACTTGAGCTTTCGGACATGCTTATTGCTTTAATGCTATGTGAAGTTCTGACAAGGAAGAGGCTGGGGCTTTGGGCCTGTTTCTAATTTTACAGACAAATACACCTTCAGCAATTATTTCAGAGCTGGGTAGCCTAATACAATTTGTGTGGCCAGAAGTTTAATGGTAAGATTGCAAATTGTGGTTGTCATTTGCCTTTTTTAGTCATTCCATTCAAGCTGCTTTGAATATTTTTTATTGTGATAAATTGTCTTAATGCTCTGAAAAGGGAAAAATATTTCAATTGCATAGGATAGGAAAATCCTATGCAATTTTGGCTCCTTGAGCCAGTATCCAGTTCCTGATTGCCATTTAGACAAAATTTCACTTTTTCTGTTACTCATTTCTTGTCAATATTACTAAGGGGTCATAGTTAAGCACTACAGAAGTCATTGTTAAATAACATGTGCTTATGTATATATAGCTTTTTGCTACTTATTCTTCTCTGGGTATATAATGCTTGGTGTGGTACAAGCCAAGAGAAGGACCTGCAGACATATAGAAGAAAATCTGTTAAAAAAAAGGTGATTGTTTGTAAATTACATAATAATTATAGCTAACACATTCTACATGCAGCCCTGCTCTACTTTAGCCCCAACCCTCCTAATATGGGAATCTATAGCTGAATTTACATATTTTCTATTGATTCTGCCAATCTATCCCTCAGCCCTAGTACCTGTTAATTGAAGCAACTGTGGCAAAACAAGAACTGGTGCCACAACTGTGGCAAAACAAGTAAAAGGTGGCAGAAAACATTGGAAATATATAATTTGGGCTATATATTTGCAAATTAGGCATTTTAGGGGTATATTTTTTGTTTTTCATATTTTGACTTACAAATAAAGTGAATATACCACATGATGCCTTTTCATATGTTCTTTACAAATATAATAATTGCTTATATTGCTAGTTTAAATTTAAGCACTTTTTGACTTAACTTAACATAACAAATTTTGGCAGTGAAAAACATACATTATTTGGTCAAAAATGACCAAAAACACATACTTTAATTGAAATTTTGGCATCAAAGAAGAAGATAAACAGCATAATATTTTGAAATTTATTAATCCAACTTAATTGTGGAAAATCAGTGCTCATAGATTATACAACATTTAAAAAATGGATTAATAATGAAACAGTAAGTTTGACACCAATGTTTTAACCTCTTTTATGCCCAAAAACTATTTGGGTATATTCTGGTCATTTTCAAGAGCTCAAAAAGTGCTTAAATCTGAAATTGCAATTGAAACCCTTATTATGTTTGTAAAGAATATAAAAAAGGCATCAAGGGGTATGTTCACTTTATTATTAAAACAAAAATATGAAGAACAAAAAATTTACCAATTATTAGTATAGCTGCATGATTTTTCCCTGGGTATGTAGGCTAAGTGGAAGGTTACTTATACCTGATCCTGTCCCTACTGTTGTTACTTGGTTGAAAGAAATCCAAAGAAAGTTCCCATTGAAAAGGAAAGAGACCAAAGCGAGATTGAATTTCTCATAGCTTGGAGGTTTGCCCCTTCAGTCTGTTTAAAGAAAACAGATTCATAATTGAAGCAATTGCCCTAAATTTTTAAACCTTGCAAAACACTCACCAGCCACCTCTTATGACCTACACTCTTGTCTGTACATCAACAATTCATTGAAAAGGAAGGACCACCTTACTCCCATTTCTTCCTTTGTACTTATATTTAATGGGTTCAAAAGAAAGCTTCTATGGCTAAGCCAGAAGCCCAGTAAAGGACCAGGTGGTCCTTTAGCCAGGAAGTGCAATAGGAAGCTAGGGGCCAGTCATCCTATACTTTTGCATGCCCTTCCTGCTTACTGACCCTAGATTTCTCTAGGTAACCTGTTAAGTTTGGGCCAATTCTGGCTGAACTTACAGTCACATCACTGACCTTTGTCCCAAACCAAATAAACTGCTAATGCCAGGAATTAAACCTGTGCCCTTTGGATAAAGGATTCTCTACCTAGAGTGTCAGCCACTTAGGAAGGAACACAAATGTCACCAGAGAACAAAATTATTTGGAAAAAGAAAATATTGAAAAAAAAACTCAAGTCATAGTTGCTCCCATTTTTCACTGCTGCCCCACAAACAATATGTATTTTATTTAGACAAATAAATTTTAAGACAGGTATCAGCAAAACTCAATCAGGGATTGTATTTACTTAAGATACAATTAGCAATATGAATGCTTTGTTTTGTGGTATTCTAGTCTTGAAATAATAAAAACAGAGAAATTATATGTTCTATTTGTTTTCCACCAGCCCATTTGAGAAAAATCATTTGTGACAACAATATACCCATGTTGGCTCAGAATCTCTCTAAAATGCTTTAAACAGAAGGAATTTTAAAAACAATTATACTGATCAGTAAGAAGAATATTAACATAACTCTCTAAACTTGGCACTTTTTAAGACAATTTTTATGCAAAACTTTAATGGTGTCATTTGTCATCTAAAAAAAGAAAAAACATTAAAATGTGTCAGATGTATTTTTATATAAGATGCCCCAAAGACTTTTAGTTGAATCTATGAAATGAAGAGCCAGGTATTCCTTTACATTTTATACAACATGTAAAAAAAACAGTTCAAATTTTTTCACAAAAAAAGAAGCTTGATGTAAAAAAATAAATGTATTTTTAACAGAAAGCAACTGACATAAATGAAATCAAATAAAACAAAAATTTATGGAGAATAAATAATTTCAGCCATATATTTAACCTATAATGAGGTGGCATAAAAGATTATTTCTAAAATTAGAAAAAACAGTGTTATGGCTTAAAGTTCTGCTCAATCAACAGGAATTGTCTTTTCAGAACTAAGGCCAGAGAAAAAGAAAATGAGAACCAAAAATTAAGGCACCCAAAAATTTCAGGACCGTCTAGAGGGAAAAGAAGTAGAGGTAGGTACTTCAAAATACCTTCCTGGGACATACTTTAGCCTGTAGACACATCCTTGAAAGTTTCATTTTCCTAGCCTAACCTCTTTCAAAGATAGCCAAAAGTAGCTAAAGTAAAATTTTACCTCTGCTTTACCTTAAAAATCCAGTTTAAATAGCAATCTCAGCAAATATAGACTATATAAAAGGCTACAGGTATTGGCCTAATCATTCTAAATTTTTTTCAACTAAAAATTATAGGATGGTTAGAAACTAGGCCTATTTTATGTGGTAATATTTGACTAACTCACCAATGTGATAGCTGCCTTCCTAAGAACCAACCTTTTTTAATAACCAACAAACTTTTCTTCTGACTCCTTATGAAGCTTAGCCTATGCAAGACGGGCCTAGAACACCAAAAACCCCTTAGATCCTTAAGAATATGCATAAGATTACTTACAGGTCACTGAAAAGCTAGGATTATTTTCACTTTTTACAGTTTCCTTGTCTTTTCTCTTGACTTAACGATTTCACATGTTTATTCACTTAAAAAAATATGTAACATTAACGTCACTTGTCCTCAATAATCTTTTTTTTCGGGGTTAGAAAGTGCAAGCCCACGGACAAGTACTCCTGAGTTGCGTTTGATTCACTTTTCAAGTTGACTGAAACCAGCATTCCAACGTTTTATTTGCGATTCCGAGTTAACTTTTAGCGTTCGATTTGTAGAAGTTGACTGAAAGTTAATGAAAAGTTGACTTTTAACAACTTTTACATTTTGTACGTTCATATCAAGTTAACTCGGAAAGAAGGCAGAACCAGAAGTTTCAATTATAAATAATCATGGAGTAGGTCTTCAGATGTATCCAAGATGAAGGCACCACTTTTGTGTACCAGTGTGGTGAGTTATTGAGCTTGATTTTATGTTGTTGGGTAGGTTGCACTAAAATAGACTTAAAAACTATGTTATTAGCCTAGTTAAAACTGGCTTTTTGTTGTGTAGGTGTGTGGGTTTTTTCTTTTACTGGGTGGGTGGGATAGGTAGATAATAAAATGGTTAAGAAAAATCTTATAAAGTTATTGCAATATTAGTTAAAGTTACTACTAAGCTACTTGAGCAATTATTTCAGAGCTGGTTATCCTAATACCATTTGTGTGGCCAGAAGTTCAATTGTTAGATTGCAGATTTTGATTTTCATATGTCTTCTTTTAGTCATTCCATTCAAGATGCTTTGGATATTTTTTTTTATTGTGATAGATTGTCTTAATGCTCTGAAAAGGGAAAATATTTCAATTGAATATCATAGGAAAATTTCAGTAGGTTAATCAATTTAAAGTCCTAAATTAGCAAGGGAATTGTTTATTTCACTAAAAAATTAATTGTGTACAGTGATTTTTAAAAAATCACTGTATAATTGTTGTTCTTTGGACTCCAATTATACAGCCCTGTTTTTGGCCCCCTTTAGCCTGTATCCAGTTCCTGATTGCCATTTAGTCTAAATATAATTTTTTCTGTTACTCATTTCCTGTCAATATTACTAAGGGTTCATAGTTAAGCTCTTGAGAAATCATTGTTAAACAACATGTGCTTATGTAGCCTATATATAGCTTGTTGCTACTTATTCTTCTCTGGGTATACAATGCTTATGTGGTAAAAGCCAAGAGAAGGACCTGTAGGCCTATAGAAGAAAACCTGTTAAAAAAGGGTGACTGTTTATTATTTACATAATAATTATAGCTAACATGTCCTATTTGCAACCCTGCTCTACTTTAGCCCCAACCCTCCTGATATGGAAATCTAAAGCTGAAATTACATATTTCCTATTGATTCTGCAAATCTATCCCTCAACCCTAGTATCTGAGAATTGAAGCAACTGTGGCAAAAGAAAACAAGTAGGCTAAAAGGTGGCAGAATACATTGAAAATATATAATTTGGGCTATATATTTGCAAATTAGGCATGCTGGGAGTAATTTTTTTTTTACATTTTGACTTACAAATAAAGTGAATATACCACTTGATGCCTTTTTGTATGTTCTTTACAAGTATAATAATTGCTTATATTGCTAATTCAAACTTAAGCACTTTTTGACCTAAGCTAACAAATTTTCAAGAGCTCAAAAAGCACTTAAATTTAAACTTGCAATTGAAGCACTTGTTATGTTTGTAAAGAACATAAAACAAGGTATCAAGGGGTATGTTCACTTTATAAGTCAAATATATGAACAACAAAAAAATTACCAATTATTAGCATAGAGTTGCATAATTTTCTCCTGGGTATGTAGGCTAAATGGGAGGTCACTTACACCTGATCCTGTCCCTACTGTTTTTACTTGGTTGGAAGAAAAATCCAAAGGAAGTTCCTATTGAAAAGGAAAGAGCCCAAAAGTGAGATTGAATTTGTCATAGCTTGGAGGTTTGCCCCTTCAGTCTGTTTAAAGAAAACAGATTCATAACTGAAGCTTTGTTAATTTCAATCTTAAGGGTGACCTACATTTGTGACACTTCATTAAATGGTTGTAAAGGGATACTTTTATTTATTTGTCTTGTTTGTTTTCTACATGATTGTTTTTTTGAATCTTTAAATTGATAAACATTTCTTACAAATTCATTAGTCACACCAGAGTTCCATTTGCAAGTTTTGACCTACTTTGTAACCCCTGGTCTCAAAATAGTATATAAATTTATTGAAGCTAGGAAACATAGAACTCCTGTCTGTTATTCCTAAGGCAATGACTCCTGTCTGTTAACACTAAATTCCTAAGGCAATGGCAATTAAAACAAAACAGTGAAGATTAACTTTAATATATTTGATAATACATAAATATAACAGTCACAAAGAAAAACCATTTGCAAAATTTTACTTTTGTGCTCAGTTGCCAACCTGAGCAATTTTCTCAAATTTTTAAACCTTGCAAAACATTCACAGGCCATTTCTTATGACCAACACTCTTGTCTATACATCAACAATTCATTGAAAAGGAAGGCCCACCTTACTGGCATTCTTTCCTTTGTACTTATATTTAATGGGATTAAAAGAAAGCATCTATGGCTAAGTCAGAAGCCCAGTAAAGAACCAGGTGGTCCTTTAGCCAGGAAGCTAGGGACCAGTCATCCTATGCTTTTGCAAGCCCTTCCTGCTTACTGACCCTAGATTTCTCTAAGTAACCTTTCAAGGTTGGGCCAGTTCTGGCTCAACCTACATAGTCACATCACTGACCTTTGTCCCAAACCAAATAAACTGGTAATGCCAGGAATTAAACCTGTGCCCTTTGGACAAAGTATTCTCAACCTAGAGTGCCAGCCACTTAAGCAGGAACACAAATGTAACCAGAAAAAAATTATTTGAAAAAAGAAAATATTGGAAAAAAAACAACTCAAGTCATAGTTCCTACCATTTTTCACTGCTGTCCCATAAAAAATATCTATTTTGTTTAGACAAATTAATTTTGAGACATGTATCAACAAAACTCCAATCAGGGATTGTATTTACTTAAAATACAAATAGCAATATGAATGCTCAGTTTCGTGATATTCTTGTCGTGAAATAAATAAAAAAAAAATATATGTTCCATTTGTTTTCCACCAGCTCACTTGAGCAAAATCATTTGTGACAAAAATAAATCCATGGTTGGCTTAGAACCCCTTTAAAATTCTTTAAACAGAAGAAATTTTAAAAACAATTATACTGATCAGCAAGAAGAATATTAAAATAACTCTCTAAACTTGGCACTTTTTAAGACAATTTTTTAGCTGTGGAAATGCAAAACTTTAAACTTTAAAAACTTTTAGTTGAAATATATGAAATGAAGGGCCTCGATCTGGCTTTAATATTTCCAGATCATGAACTGAATACTAAGCCAAACAGGTAACCTTAAACTTATATACTGCTTAATAGTAATACCAATTAACACCAAGTAATTACTAAGAACATTAAGAAATCAAAATAGCAAAAAAAAAAAACAAATCGGTACTGATAGTTCAAAGTTCAAAAAAGGGAAGGATTGTAAGAAAATGAATCTAACGGAAATCAGAAAGTGGGAAAGTGAGAAGAAATTGTCAAAGGCCAAAAGAAAACCAAGAAACTCAATCCTTAAATTTTACAATTATGTCATATAATGCACTAGCTCAAGGGTATATCGAAACAATGCCGTATTTGTACTATAAATGTAACGAAGAAAATTTAAAATGGCCAGATAGGAAAAAAGACTTTTTAACCGATTCAAAATGTCAAACGCAGATATTGTATGCTTACAGGAAGTGGAAGCTGACTATTATTATAATACCTACCTATCGTATTTTCAATCTCAAGGGTATGATAGAGTGTTTAAACAAAAAACCCAAAGAAAGATTGATGGATGTGCCACCTTTTTTAAGAAATGTAAATTTAGCCTAAAAGAAGATCATTCCTTAGAAATGCTAAAGAATGGAATAGATCTACTTAATTGAGATAACATTGCACTTATTTCTATTCTCACCCCATTTAAGAACCCGGATAAACAAATATGCATTGTAAACACGCATTTGTTATACAACCGTAAAAGAGAAGATGTGCGTTTAGCCCAACTCCAAGTACTTCTTGCAGAAATTAACCGCGTTGCTTGCAAAAATACTAACTACTTTCCAGTTATTCTTTGTGGTGATTTGAATTTAACCCCTTCAAGCAAATTATACTCTTTTTTAAGCCAAAGAAGGCTTAAGTATGAACACCTAGATATAAAAAAACTAACAGACTGTGGTTCACAAAAAATTGGGAAAACCTTTCTCCCAAAGGAGCTATATATTTCTGATTCTTGTCAATACTTACAAGAACTAAAACAGAATAACTGCATTGAAGAAGAAATTTTTTCATCCGGTACATTAACGCATAAATTTGCCTTTAAAAGTGTTTATAATTCAGATAAATTTCGAAAAGTTCGTTTGAATTCGACTTGTCACAACTTAGTTAACTATATTCTCTACAGTAATATTGACGAAAAATTGAACAAACATGAAAAACAAGAACTAATACTATTAGAAAGGCTTCGTCTCCCAACATACAAGGACTGCTTAAAAATAGGACCATTACCTAATAGTCAAAATGGATCAGACCACTATTACCTTGAAGGAAGATTTCGTTGGAATTGCGAATAAAAATAGTAATATACTTTGTTAAATACTTTTTAATAAAAGACCCTATAGAAATAAATTAATTTAAATTCTAAAAAAAAAAATTAATATAATACTATTTCTAGATAAGCCACAACTTAATCCCACAATAACAGGTAAATATAAATTATATCCTGCTTGAATTAATAAAACTAACAAAATGCCTATAAGAAGAACAAGGATTAACCCTAATCTCGAAAAAAATGAAACACAATATAACCTCCTAGACCAAATAAAACCTGGTTCTCACGAAGACTATTATAGTTTACCTGATTTATACAGGTTTAACTATTAATTAAACGAAGGAATTTGGAACAGCTTGATTATTAATGCAGTGAGAAATCTAAATTATAAATTTTTAAGAACACCAATCATATTTAAAAGCTATTTAATTAGGGATGTAATGAATGTAATATTAAATTGTCAATTTTCAGAAGAAGTAGTCAGGGAGGGTTATGAGTATATAAGAAAATTTTCATCAATAACATTTAAAACAATACTTGATAAAATCACCAATAAGAATTACCCCCTGATAGGAGAACTAATTATCGAACATCTAGATATTTTTTGTGATGTAAATGACTTCACATTTATCTGGCCTTTACATCTCATATTAATATTAGTGGAAGAAGACTTAAAATTATCAATTAAATCAAACTTAATTCTCTCAGTTTACAACAAATACGTCAATAATAATGTAGAAAATGAAATCTTAGAAGGATGTCCCGTTTTACATAGAGAAGATTACGATGCACTAAAGAAACTAACGGTACATTCGTACAAAAGTAAACAATACTTATGGTCAAAAATCTTTCCGGGAACAGACATCATCGTATCTGAAACTATAATAGAATGTGTCAATCCTTCTTTTGGTTATAATTTATTAAAATATAAAATAAATTGCAATACAACTAATCAATCAAGTTTAAAAGGACTATGTAGAAACAAAATACGGACAATTATGCAAAAATTTAACATTAACCATACATTAGAAAGTTTTAAAATGCCAAAATGTCTTGTAGATTATCTTATGTATATTAATATAAAAAACAGCGACCATATACTAGAAATAATTTTAGAACCAGTGAATCTTTAAAATCAGAATTTAAAGAAATTGATGAAAAAGGACCTATCTTTAATATAAATAATAAAAAATCTGGACAATATGCATTATTAAACGAATTGCCCACAGTATGGAATTTCTTCAAAGAACTATGGATTGGACCAAAACGAGCTATCAAGGCTGAGAATAAACCCGTACAAGGAGAAATAAATTTTTCTGAAATAAAGCCAACAGAAGTTGAAAAGAAAGATATAACAAATGTTTCCTCAAGCACACAACAAACCACTGCAATTGAAACCCAAACAACAAACATTGTATCTGACCTTGTAACACGAACAAATAAAATACCAGAGATAATAAGCGGTATAGAAAAAATTGAAGTAGGATCAAATTCCACTAATGGTACCAGCAAACCGAAAAACAAATTTAAATGTCAATATTTCTGTAGAATAATAAACGTTACAACAGAAGCTACCAAAATAAACACAACCTCCCATATTCCACGTCTTATTTCTAATACCGAAGAAAACTTAAACGAAATAATGAAGACTTCTAAAAGCACTTCAAGGAAATATGAAACGATGACCTTCTGGAAGTACAATACTCAGAACGAGGTAACCACAGCAGAAACTGAGTTTACTCCAACAACGATCGAAACTGAACTTACCCCAATAATAGAAATGGAAGAAACATTCCCCACATCCAACCCCCCGATTACTGACCCACAATCAATAGAATTAGACACTTCAATGTCAGAAATTACTACAGAAATTGCCCCTAGTGTACTAGTACCAACTAGAAATGATAAAATTTTAATAACAGTAAGGCAACCATATCGATCAACTAGTTTAATTTGGACGTCAAAGAAAAGAGGCAGAATACAAGTTAGATGGCAAATCCCTTTCGTCGACACCGATTATAACAGAACAGAATGCATGGAAGGGGACAAAAAGTGCCAAGATGAAAACCACTGGAGAGAATGTTGGACTATAGACGGTAAAAAAACTTGCGCACGACTAGCCATGGCTGACGCACCAACGAAGACTGAATTAGTACCCCTCCCGGAATTAACCATGGAAAATGCTCATAAAATATCAACCCATCAGGCCTTCCTCATATTATATAGACAAAGGTTGGAAGCGTTATTTGAACTATTCAATACAGAAATACAAAAACTTAAACAAAGCACAACACGTATATTTGAAGTATTTTTTCCGTAGGAGTAAATATAAAAGATCAACAAGTTTCATCCCAATAGTAGGGGAGCTTGCATCTCGATTATTCGGTTTGTCAACCGAGGAAGATTTAAATATATTGAGAGATAATGTTAAAAGGCTCAATACAGCCATGAATACAACACTCCATGTACAAAAAATACAAGTAAGTATAGCCAACTATCAAAAAGACAAAATTCAGGCCATTTCCAAAAAAATCTCAAGAACGGTCAACAAAATGAATTATTTAAAAAATAAAGTAGACAGAATAATCTCCGATCCAGCGTAACAATGGTATCACTCGACATTGTCATTATGTCTTTGTTGAACTTAGCTACTGATGTCAATAAATTTGAATTCGCGTTATTTGAATTGACAGGAGGAGCCCTATCTTACGACTTAGTAGATCCCTCTGACCTTAAGAACATCCTAAGTGAAATAAAAACTCACTTAACATTTGGTCTCCACTTACCGGTAGAACCAGAAGTATCTAACTTGTTCTTATATTATACCCAACTAAAGGTGCATATCACCGAAATTAATGAACAACTGTTTGCTGTCGTAACAATCCCACTAATTAATCAACAGTCCATATTTGATCTATACAAAATATTTGCTTTTCCAATTAATATTAAAGAGACCAATTCCTTCATGAGCATTACGACTGAAGCAGAATATATGCTAATTGATCAAGACAGAAGGAAATATGCACTAGCCAATTCACAGGATTTAAAAGAATGTGTCTCTTTTAAAAATTTAGTCTGCCAACTAACGCTACCTATATATAATGCAAAAATCGGATCATGCATGTTAGATCTCTTCCTAAAGGAATCGCAACAACAAGATATTCCCAACTCATGTGATGCTTTAGTAGGAAGCACAAAAAGAGAAATCTTCATTAATTTACGAAACGACTTATGGCTTTTTACAGTACCTAGAAAGACAGTAGGAACTCTATCATGCTATAACAATACAGAAAAGATTGACCCCAGTTATCGAACCGAAATACTATTACAGGACGTTGGAACAATAACAATAAAATATGGTTGCCGACTAGTGACAAAAGGAACAACTGTACAAACACCTTTGATCACAACTAGCACAAATGTTATGAGCCCAAAAATGATAAATTTCCAAGAAATAAATTTGTCTTATACGATACCAAACATGAACAACGAAGAATCAAAAATGTCAATATGGCCCAAGATTGAAAAAATTAAGGGTACTATGCAGTTAGCGAAAATAAAAGAGGCATTAGACCTACAAATACCGTTGTTCACGACCAAAGACCAAAGATTAAAGTACGTGGAAAGTCAATATGGATTATTCTCACCAAATTCCTGGTACAATATAACAATCACCATATTTTTGGTATTTCTTATATCTCTAACAATAAGAGTGCTACTCACAGTAAATTATGGAAAGCTCTTGAGACGAAAAACGATAAAAAAAGATGCAATTGATGCTCAAGAAATGCATCAATTAAACCAAACATCTCCTGATGATATTTAAGCCATTATAAAGGGAGGATATAACAGTATAGGAAAATCGAGGTCTTTTTCCCATATATTCATATATGCAGTCCCTACTTTAATAAATATTGTTGGTGTATTACAGCTGAAAGGCTAAGATACGATTTAATTGTATTTAATTGTATTGTATCACCCACATGACACCTCAAATAGCACTATCTACCATACTACAATCATTTTCACCTTTCTGACTGAACACCGTAGGCTAGAGAAGACGTAATATCCCGCCAGCAAGTACAACCACAAAATACCCGCGAAGGCACCATAGATGGTAACCTAATTCAACATGGAGACCCGATATCAGCAACATCAGACCCAGATGAAGATTTAGAACAGAACATTCTAATTCCTATTCTTATAAACTTTGGAATCAACCACAAAGTAAGGTTTTAAATAGTATCTCAATCGACTAAATTAAAAGGCAATAAGAATAACGCTTAAAATGCAGAAGAGAGCGGGAAAGGAACGGAAGAACCGTAGTACCGGGTTTACTTTTGTACTTAAACTCCTGGGGATAGGTGTTCCAAGTCCTGCACTTCCCATTTTGTAAAAGCGTGATAACAAGACAGACTTTACGATTGCTAAATTTTCAAGAAACAAAAAACTCAAGGGTGATAAATTAAAGAATGACATTATATTAGTTCAATCAGTAAATAGGGCAAGGACACGAGGATTGTGATCGATGTGTAGTATTCCAAAAATACTAAGTGATGAACAATTAAAAAGTGCCAAATAGTGAATAGTTTAAATTTAATAAAAGTACAAGTGGTAATTCTTTTTATATAATGTTGTATATTTTACACTTTATTGTAAGAATACCTGGGATCAATTGAAAACTAAATAAATACAAAAAATATTTTTTTTTGAAACCAGGTATTCACGTATAAACCTTATTCATGTCAAGTGATGTATTAATGTAATTCAAGTGTAAGGTGTAGGTTCAATGCAAGGTGTAGGTATATACGTTTTCTATAAATAATCATATTTGTGGTGAAAGAATTAAAATAAAAATATTTTGACAATAAGAAACTGTAAGAAAGATAAAATTTAAGGACAGGGAACGTTCTGATTGACGAGGGCGTCAATCTACAGCGGGATAGGGATATGTGATATATGGACCAGCAGCCCCCCTCCCCCCTCACAGAACTCAAAACCAAATCTCTCATTTCGTTCATTTTAGAAGGTTTCAAAATAAGAATCTCTTATACATATAAAGATTTTAAAGTGTAAATTCATCATCTCATAGGATTTGTGCTTTTTTGGCACAACTTTTACAGCAAGCAAAAAATGATACTTTTTACCTTTGGTACAAATCTTACTGCAAGCAAAAAATGATACTTTTTTGACTACCAAAATTAGATTCAAACTTTTGAATAAAGCTAATTAGAAACCAGATTTCTACTTCTGGTCTGGTCAACAAACTGAAGGTGAAAACCCTCGTTATAATAAATCTTTGCAAGGAGGTTAGGCCATATGTTGTATAATCAAAATAAGAGTTGTGTTGCAACATTTCTGAGGTCAGTCTACCCAGTGCTTAATTAAGAAATCCGGGTTGATTTGGGATATATAAGGTGAACCAAAAGTTAGGAGTATAATTCAGTTTTTTGGTAGTCACTCTTTGATGCACATTATACTGCTATCTTTCATTGGAGTCATTTTACCTGAAGTTGTATATGAAGTAAGAAAATAAAATTATTGTCAATAATTGTGTTTGTCTTTGAGTCAAGTTACAGGCACAGTTCCTATTGTCTACTGGTTCGTTCCCAAGGGAATCTGCCCATCTCGGCAGACCTAAACGTCATGATAATGATTTCGTCTCCAAGGTTATAGAGACTGGTCAATAGAACCCTCCTAGTCTGTGTCCCTTAACTATAAAGCTCCCATGCCACAATCCAACTTAAATTTATAAGAAACGCTACAATCCAATGACTTTATATATAAGCCCCCTCCCCCCGTAACACATACTCTAGCCTCTAGACACATCCCTGAAAGTTTCGTTTTCCTAGCTTAACCTCTTTCAAAGATAGCCAAAAGTAGCTAAAGTAAAATTTTACCCCTACTTTATGTTAAAAATCCAGTTTAGACAGCAATCTCAATGAATATATACTATATAATATAAGCATTGACCTAACCATTCTAATTTTTTTCTACTAAAAATTATAGGTTGGTTTAGAAACTAGGCCTGTTTGATTTGGAACCAATGTGATAGCTGACTTCCTAAGAACCAACATTTTTAACAACATAAAAATTTTCTTCTGATTCCTTATTAAGCTTAGCTTATGCAAGCTGGGCCTAGAACACCAAAAACCCTTTAAATCCTAAGGAATATGCATAAGATTACTTAAAGGTCACTGAAAAGCTAAGATTATTTCCACTATTAACAGTTTTTCTGTCTTGTCTTTAGACTAAACGATTTCACATATCTAAATTTTTTGCTACTGAAGCGTTCGATTCGCAATTCCGTGTTGACTTTCTAGGTCGACTTCTTACTAAGACCGTGTCCGAAAGCTTATTTCACAAAGAATGCTGCATCCAGATGCAGGGTTAATTCTGAATACTCAGTCCGAAAGCTGTTTTCGTCATTTGTTCTTTGAAGCTCAAATCTCTACTCAACAGCAACTCAGTAGTAGGAGAAGAAACAGAAATCAACCATCAGATTGAAAACAGCTTCTATGTAGCTCCTAATCACTTTGCTACTACTGCAAATTAAAGTACTGGACATGTTTTTGCTTTGTCTGATGGAGGAGCAATTTTTCTCATACAGATAATGCATGCACAATTGTCAAGATTTTGTATAGCTTAGGTCAGGCACTGGGTATATCTAGCATTTACCATAGTCTTTGGTAGGCCTATGCCTAACAATAAGTAAGGCCCAAGACTTTCTTATAATGCCAATCAAGATCGAAGGTCATCACTAGATTCAAGGATCAAATTTTCTCTGGCCCTTGAAATCTAGTGGTCATGCAAATTGGGTGATCATTAGATTTGTAACATAGTGCATATCCACTTATGCGCTAAATATACCTCTAGAGAAAATAAAATGTAAATGTCTCCATAACCATCTAGACCATATCTAGTAGGCTAATAGAACTGAGATTGTCTGTTGCCAAGCTGCTGCTAAGAATCAGAAACACAAAGAATTCAGAATAGAAAACTGTTGTTTTTATAGGCATTGATTATTTAGACCAATAAGATCTGTCATATATTTCACCAACTTTTAGCTGAATTCTTATGTTTTGAATTTGCTTTGCTAAAAAGTTGTCTTAAAAAGTGCCAAGTTTAGAGAGTTATGTTAATATTTTTTTGCTGATCAGAACAATTGTCTTTACAATTCTTTCCGTTAAAAGCATTTCAGAGAGTTTATAAGTGCACTATGGGCATATTGCAGTCTCAAATGAGCTTGTGGAAAACAAATAGGAAATATAATTTTTTCTTATTTTGCATTATTTCAAGACTAGAATATCACAAAACTAAGCTTTCATATTGCTTGTTGTATCTTAAGTAAATACAATCCCTGATGGAGTTTTGTTGATACCTGTCTTAAATTTACTTTGTTTAAATAAAATGCATATTGTTTATGGGCAGCAAGTATGACTTGAGTTTTTTTTCAATATTTTCTTTTTTCAAACAATTGTTGTTCTGTGGTCACATTTGTGTTCTTTCCTAAGTGGCTGGCTCTCTAGCTTGAGAATCCTTGTCCAAAGGGCACAGGTTTAATTCCTGGCATTACCAGTTTATTTGGTTTGGGACAGGGATCAGTGATGTGACTCTGTCAGCTTGGCTAGAATTGGCCCAACTTTAAAAGGTTACCTAAAGAAATGTGGAGCAGGAAGGGCATGCAAAAGCATAGGATGGCTGGCCCCTAGCTTCCTATTGTACTTCGTGGCTAAAGGAACACCTGGTCCTTTACTGGCCTACTGACTTGGCCATTTAAGCTTTCTTTTAAACTTATCAAACATAAGTACAAATCAATTTAAAGATTAAAAAACAATCATTTAGAATTCAAACAAGACAAATAAATAAATAAAAGTATCCCTTTATAACAATTTAATGAATTGTCACAAATTGTAGGTCACTCTTAAGATTGAAATGAACAAAGCTTCAATTATGAATCTGTTTTTTTTAACAGACTGAAGGGGCAAACCTTCAAGCTTTGACAAATTCAATCTTACTTTTGGGCTCTTTTCAATGGGGACTTTCTTTGGATTTTTCTTGACCAACTAAAAACAGTGGGGAAAGCCTCAGGTATAAGTGACTTAAGAGACTTCACAACATTTAGAAAAAGCTACATGCAACCTGATCTAAATGAGGATGCTATTGTAGAGTATCAAAGAGAAGTCTATACAGGTATATCCCAAATACAGTAAAGGCATATTACAAAGAACAAGAACAGGTTCATAGAATACCATTGAAGTGGTAAAGAAACAAGAAAATTGCAAAAGTTGAGATTATAGGATTAACAAGAAATTATGAAAATTGCAAGTACAGTACTAGCCTCCTTCAAACAGGACAAATAAGGGGATTCACACCCCAAACCTCTGACTATTTTCAATCACACCTTTAGGAGCAAAAAAAAATTAAATACATTTTTTCACATGTCAAATATGACATTTGACTCAGGAGTTAAGGGTCAGGGATTCAACACCCTGTGGCGCCACACATGGAAGGACCTTTGCTGTCATAAGCATTGTTAATCCTAGCACACACCCACACTCAAGTATAACATTCAGTAAAATCATAAACATCTTAAACAGCAAAAATAAGACTTTTTTTTTATTTTTGATAAAGACACTACAAGGCAAATATCAGGTTCATCAGCATGCTAAATTTGATGTGTCAATGATAAGATTTGTTAAATCTTTTCTGGGATCAAATGTGTTAGCTATAGATAACACAGACATTGCAATATCCATTTGTCCATCCATCTGTTTGATTGAAATTCTGAGACTATGACCCAAAGTCAAAAAAGCTAAGGCTTTTAAGTTTTTTTCATTGACCTTAGGTCAAATAGGGAAACAGGAGGGGTTCTATAAACAAAAAGTAGAATTTTTTGTTGATTTGCTGAAGTCAGTGAAAGGAGTATAAAAATTTAAATGAAAGATGGAAAAAATGTACATAGCAAAATATCACCAAATTGGATCCTACTAGGATTTATCAGATTTGTTTATTTTAATTTCAAGCATAGGTAAGGTGCTGTCTCTGATATTTGACCAAGTTAAAAAAAAATCCTTTAGACCAAAAAGCTTCAAAATAAATTTGTGTCTGATACACAATATAGTTAAATATATGTAATTAAAGGAAAAGCTACCATATTTTTCATCCCTGGGAAATTAGTTTAAAGCCCTGTCCTGATTAGAAGAGGTAGCTCACATCAGGTTACTCAAACATAATTCTAAAGGAGCTAGACCATGGTTAAAATGCTAATACTGCACTGATACTTAGTGAATTATACTGCTATTTCACCTTATTTGCATTGTGATGTTAACAATGGGTTTGCAGCTTTAATGTGATGATTGCTTGAAGACAGGATTATCACCGTATTTAGGGCAGATCAATTTTACTTGAAAGAAAATCACTTGGTAAAATTCTAGTTGATTGATTTCTTGCTATCTCAAAAAGAGGTTATGTTAGGAAAATGAAACTTCCAGGGATGCATCTACAGGCTAAAGAATGTCCTGGGAAGGTATTTTGAAGTGCCTACCTCTACTCCTTCTCTCTCTAGAGGGCCCTGACCTTTGATGACCTTCAAAATATGTGTTATTAAAGTGAAATACTGCAAAATAGATCTTCTGCTTGAATAAAGTACAACAAAATTGTTTTCAGCTTCACAACTTTGCTGAATCCAAATTTATAAGGTTTTAAAGATATGCCAATACATTTCCCAAATTTTGAAAAAAAAAAAACATTGATATGGCTCAGAATTCTACTCATAACAGGAATTGCATTTTCAGAACTAAAGGCAGAGAAAAAGCAACTGGTAACTAAAAATTAAGATAAAATATTGTTTTGTCAAAATTTCAATTTTGACAAACCTGTTAAAACTGTCAAACCTGTCATGTAGGCGAATTTCAGGGCTCTCTAGAGGGAAGAGTGGAGGTGGGTACTCTAGAACTCCTTCCCAGGATATACTTTAGCCTGTAGGCCCACCCCTGAAAGTTTCATTTTCTTAACCTTACCCCTCTGTGAGATAACAAGAAGTCACTCAACTAGAATATTAACAATCACTTTATTAAACAACTAACAACTGCTGATACGTTATCACTCTGCTTAGAGATAACCTTTAGCAAGGCATGAGAAATTTTATGTTTTCTCTTTGTTTGAAACAGCTTAATTTTTTTGCTTCAAGAATAACAAAACAAGAAGTCAATGATCATTGTATTTAGCAGTTATCATAAAATTAAAGCTCTATGATCAAAGAACGAGGTGAAGATCTACATACTTAATGATAATAATCTAAAAGCTGCTGATCACAAATGATTATTTTTTTAACTGAGATATTCTTAGCCACTTACATTGGAAGTTTTTTTTATCACACATTTCTGAAATTTGAAATCTCTCTGGAAACAGACCTTTCTTCCTTATGCTCTGGTCTTCCTTATGCTTGGATATGGATCGCCACTATCTTTCTTTAGTTTCTTCTGAAAAACCTCAGATAAATGCTGCAATTTCGTAGAATCTTTCGTAGGGTTTTTTGACGTCATAACCCTGCGATAATTACAGATGAAATTCTAGTCCGGACTGAGAATTCTTGGAAGAATTCCAGACGGATGCGAAATTAATTCTGCATGCTTGAGCTTTCGGACACGCTCTAAATAAAACGGCAGCAGAGAAAAAAAGTCAACTTTTAAGTTAACTTTTACGAGTCGAATCAAACGCAACTCCGAGCGTTCGAGGGTGTAATCCGAATAACCTCTGACGTCATTTGCGTCCCATAAAACGCTGGGATTAGTCAGATAAGTAATCGGACAAGTAAAAAAACACGAAGTACGGCTGAATAATTATTGAAGAAGACAAACAAAATAGGAGAATACAAATAAAAGAAAAAAAAACACAGCTAATGACTAGCCAACAAGGAGCTTTTTTAACTTCGAAACTCAATCCTATATTTAACAGACCTTCAGTGTTTGAGTTTGTTGCCCAAAATGATTTAAGTGGTGTTTTACATACGGCTTCTCGACATCTGGTAGAGGTAGGATGTAATTTATGTTGTTAGAAGCCATCCAGTAGCTGCACTTTGACAGGACAGTTCCTATGGTTAGGGATTACCTTGGTAGTTGGGGGCGCCTTGGGAAGAATTTATTTTATTACTCCTTCATGACTCAAATATAAGTAGGAATATCATAATTAAAGTAAAAATTCGGATTAAAGTGGATAATTCCTCAGCTACAGTGCCCAGAGTTGGCTAACTACCCCATCCCCCTCCATAAGAATGGCTCAGAACTTAAATTAGACTCTGTCTACCTTAGGCCTAAATCAGGCAAGTGTCTAGGTGCTTTGTTTTCCTTTTGGTTAAAATTAAGCATCAGCACTATTTCTGTTTTCCAGTAAAACAGAAACAACATCAACTTCTCCTGAAAATAGAAGTATACTGGGTGCATGAGGATATAGTTGCCTTGATTGAAGCCTTTGTTACTTGGAGAACTTAGCAGGTAGTAGTCTATGAGGCCACCATTAAAATTGTTTATTCTGATGAAGTTCCTTTCATTAGCAGAGTCCCACAGGGCACAATCCTGGGGGTAATATTCTAGTTGATTGACTTCTTGCTGTCTCAGAAAGGGGGTAGGTTTGGAAAATAAAACTTTCAGGGATGGGTCAACAGGCTAAAGTAAGTCACAGGAAGGTATCTTGAAGTACCTACATCCACTCCTTCTCCTTTTACAGGGCCCTGACCTTTGATGACCTTCAAAAATATTTGTGTTCTAAGAATGAAATCTTGCAAAATAGATCATCTGCTTGAATGAAGCACAACAAAATTGTTTTCAGCTTCACAACTTTTCTCAATCCTGATTTATAAGGTTTTAAAGATATGCAAATACATTTCCTGGATTTTTTAATAAAAATAACGTTGATACAGCTCAGAATTCTACTAAAATAACAGGAATTGCATTTTCAGAACTAAAAGAAGAGAAAAAGCAACTGGTACCTGAAAATTAAGGTAAAGTGTTATTTTGTCAAAATTTCAATAGGTATACACCTGTCATGTAGGCAAATTTCAGGGCTCTCTAGAGGGAGAAGGAGTGGAGGTGGGTACTTTAAAATACCCTCCCCGGGATATAGTTTAGCCTGTAGACCCATCCCTGAAAGTTTCATTTTCCTAACCTAACCCCTTTCAGAGATAGCAAGAAGTCACTCAACTAGAATTTTACCATCCTGGGACCCACAGTGTCCAACATTGGCATATATGTTAACAACTGTGCAACTCACCTGAAAAATTCACTGACACTATATGCTGATGATTGCAAGCTCTTAGGATAGTCCCAAATTAGCCCCAATTGTTCAACAATACAAGAGGATTTAGACCAACTATCTAGATGGTCCTCTGAGTAGGGTTTGCTGTTCAACATGTCAAAATGCAAAATCCTGCATCTCAGACATGACAATCCTTGACGACATTACCATATTGGAGATGATTTATTTGAAGCTAGAAGTGAGGAAAAGGACCTAGGGGTTATTGTCAATGATGAATTCAAGTTGTACAGCCACACACATACTCAAGTTGCTAAAGCAAATCAAGCCCTAGGGCTAATGAAATAAATGTTTACCACCAGAAAGCCATATGTGGTCAAGAAGCTATACAAAGCTATTGTATGTCCACACCTTGAATCTGGAATGACCCCAGAATCTCCCCTTTATGAAATGGGTGTTAAAGCATTTGAGAGTGTCCAAAGCCAAGCAGCTTTGCAAGACAAGCCATATGAGGAACACCTTGCATCCCTCAAACTTCCTACCCTAGTCTATTGAAGGAAGAGATGAGATGCAATCACTACTTGCAAACTGCTAGAAAATAACCTTTTCAGTTAAATTTTCTCCTCAACCCTTGCAAGTACAACAAGATGTCACTCAAAGAAGCTGCAAGTCCCCTGTTGCCATAGATGTGAGTGCTGGCAATTCTTCTCTGTATATGCTGTCCCTTACTGGAACAGTTTCTCTGAAGCCACCATCCAGTCCCAAACCATAGATGCATTCAAGAAAGGAGTTGATCAGGACTAGGCCATTGCTGGGTGCAGGCTAACCTGGGATACCAAACCAGATTCATGTCACACCACCTGTGAGATGTTCCATGGGAGGCTCATCACCACCTTATCTTGGTGGATATATGGTTTAAGGTAAATAAAATCAGGGGGGGGGGGTGATCTTTTGTTTTCCAATGAAAATAGTGTTCAGGAGATCCATTTTTCAGTGAATTTTTTTTTTAATCCAGATAAAGGGGTGAAAAAATTAAAACATCTATTTTAAACAGGACCAAAGGCAAACTGGAGTGTCATTTTGATGTCCTGTGGTGGTGCAGTGGGTTTGACCTTAGCTTGTTAATATGGGACCCAGAGATCAAATCATGCTGCAGCAATGCACTACAGGGCCAATGCAGGGACCTTAGTAGTCAAGAAGCATCATTTATCTGATACAATACAAGTGTCATTTTGGGGGGCAGTTGCCCTCTCCAATCATTTGGAGAAAAACTATTATATAGCCCATTGACTATCCAGATGTGGACCCCTCTTGCCCCCCCCCCCCACAATAAAAATGCTGGAGCTGATGGCAGATCCAGGGGGCCTACCCCCCTGATGTAGTGGTGGATTTATGGTTGGGTCTTAACTATGGTTTATCAAGAAGATCTGTCTGTTTTACCTCAAAAGCCAACTGGGAGGTGAGAATCTTCATTTTGTAATAACAAGGAGAGGAAATTTAAAATCCTAACTTCTTTAGGTTGTCAAAATGATATTTCAGGATTTTGCTGTCACAACAGGGCTGAAAAGCCAAATATTAAATTTTTTTTCTGTCAAAGTTTGTTTTTGAGTCTTGCTATGACACTGAGGTAAAGAAATCAATATAATTACTTTTTTTGGCTTTCTGTTTTGGTTTTTTGGGTTTGCTTTTTTTCAAAGCAGGGTGGTTTTCACAACATTGTTGTTTTTTAGGGGATTTGTATGATAGAAAGTAAATGTATGAGAAGTGTAAAGATTATTAATTTAAGTTTGGATTTTGGTAAGCCAAAGGTAGCCACTTTACTGCCTATTTTATATAATTAAAGCTCTACTTTATAGGACAAATCACCTCTGTTCATTCTAAAACATTACAGACTATACTCTTTAAACTTTATTAAAAGTTTGTAAAAGTATATGCTTAAAACTAAGTATATAAGGCAAAATATTCTTTCAAAGGTTAGAATGATCATTTAAGAAGAATAGGTTTTTGAAAAATTGTGTGTAAAAGAAGGCAGATAATTATGTGTTTATTTTTTTTATCTAGCTAGTATAGTTGGGTCTCTGAATTCTCAGTTTGAATCAGTGGAATGACATTGATTTTTTTTCAGCCATTTAAAAATAAATGATAAAAAGGAAAAATTCACACAATTTGAGTTAACCACAGAAACAGAATACAACTGCAATATTACTTCAGAATTTCTCACCTTCTCAATGCCAAACAGTTGCAAAATATAGTTATGTTTTTGTATAGGGGTTGCATATATTTGTCCATAAAATTGTCTAAACTGCTATATATACCACTGAGGATTTTATACTGATTTTGATACATGCCATCCAATCATATTTCGTGATTTGTTGTTTATGAATCAAAATTTTGCAGGAAAATGCTTTTACTTAATACTAAATCTGAGTCAAACTTCAAATTTTTATTTTTGTGCTCAACAGACATATCAAGATTTAAACGTTTGAATTGAATTTCTGAAAATATCAAGATTTAAAAAATTAATTAGAAACCTCCACAACTTGAAACTTTGAGAATTTAAATCACCAATCTATACTCATCAAAAACAAAGATAACAAACTCATAATTATTTGTTTTTTAAGGAGTATTTCAACTCATATAATTAGTTTGAAGCACATACCTACATGCATCTTTATTAAACTTCATATTTTTCTAACAATCTTTTTGTCACTCTTTTTTTTTTTTTTTTACAATAAAAAGCTTAACTCACTTGCTATAGTGGTACAAAGTACAAAGGCAAAAAATTATACAGAAACTATTAAATATCCTATTTTTTTAAAGATGGTGAACAGCTTTTTATTCTTTTTATGGTGGGATGGTTTTTATAACTCACTATTTTTTGTATCAATATTTGTATACCATTTTAATTTCAACAGATTTGTTAGAACTTACATCTTCACCAGATTTTAGATTAAATTTATGACCATTTCCACTACCCACCAACAACACATAATTGTCAAGGTTCCCTTGAAATTGCTGGTATTTGTTTGTTTGCAAAATTTATCAAAGCAAACTATTATATACAGTAGCAAACTATTATGTCAAAAAAAGGACCAAGCCAAAGGGAAGTAACCCTATCCCAGTCGGTGCCCATGCAGCACTAAATCTGCATAATAGGGGACTTGTATATAGCGTTGTAAATAAAGTTTCTAGTTATAGTGAGCATAGTTTAGGACTAAGTGATAGTGTCCAAGACCTATGGCAAAGTTCCTGTGTGTTCTTGCGCGACGATGAGTTATCCTCGACTGCAACCGATGCATCCTTGATATCCTTAACCGGAAGTTCCAGTATCACGTCTCTAGACTCTCAGTCGGATGCTACCCCCTTTGAGCCGATCAAAGAGGATCAGCTGGGACCAGGCACAAAAAGCAGTCACCAAGTAAGTCCTGACTTTTCTATTCTCATATCTAATGTTGATCAACTAACAAACAAATTACAGGAGCTTAGGAGTCTCATGTATCAAAAAGACTATGACCTGGTCTTATTAACAGAAGTGTGTCCTAAGAATTCAAGAACAAGGCTAGAAGATTCTCATATTAATATGCCTGGTTACCGAGTCGTCTCCAACCTTTCTCGTACAGAATGCATACGCGGTGTTCTGGCTCTGATCAAAAATACCTATGCAGTACGTGAGCTAAGCATTGAGGCAAATTCAGCCTCAGTCGAATCTGTATGGTTTGACCTTACTGGTGAAGACCAGCGCCAACGCCCTCTCAGAGTCGGTTGTATTTATCGAAGCCCGTCTTCATCCTCAGCCATTGAGACTGAGAACACTCTCTCGTTAATGTTCCGCCAAGCTATTGAAAACTTTAAAGGCGAATTTATTGTCGGAGGTGACTTCAATTTCCCAGAACTGATCTGGAAAGACGGGTACCCCTATAACCCAACTGCCAATAGCCAGATTAACGCTAGACCATTCATTGAGATTGTACACGACCTTTCTGCCTACCAGCTAATTGACCAACCAACTCGGTTTCGCCCTTCCCAACAACCCACGATATTAGATCTGGTGTTTGTAAACAGAATCGAAGCGATTCAGAAGGTAAACTATCTCCCACCTGTTGAGAAAAGTGACCATCTTGGCATAGAAATTATTACCTCTAGACGTCCAGTGAAAAGTAAATACAAAAGAAAGGTCTACACAGATTACAAGGCGATCAGAAAGGAGATAAGACTTATCGACTGGGATGAGCTACTTCAGGGTAATGTCGACGACCAGTGGGAGAAATTCCTGACAGCTGTCACCAAGATTCAGAGTAGAAACACGATAGAAAGGCTGGTTCCCGTCCCGAAGACATTACCGTATATGACCCCTAGCATTAAAAGACAAAGAAATCGCAAATTGCGCCACTGGATTGATCATTTGGAAGTCAGGAGGGGATATTAGCCTTCTTCAAAGCCTTATTCAACAGGATATAAGTTTAGTCCAGAGATTCTCTTTAGCATTTGGCTTCCCAATATCAATAAGTAAAACTAAAGCCATTATATTTTCTAATGGTACTCTAGATCCTCCTAATCCACTGACAAAGATCTCATATTGCAATTCAGTGAAGTTACTTGGTTTATTAATGGATTCTAAAATGCAGTGGCATGAACCTATTAATTCTTTGAAATCTCTGATTATTCAGAGACTTTGTATTCTAAAAAGACTTGCTGGAAGTAAGTGGGGATGTCACCCAAAAATTATTTTGGATTTTTACAAATTATATATTCGTTCAAATATAGAATATGGGATTCAAATTTTTTTTCAGCTCGTCCCCATCCTCATTCAAAATCCTTGAATCTTTACAAAATTCTGCTATTCGAATAGCTTTGGGTGTACATAAGCATACTCCTCTGTCAAAGTGAAGAACACTGTCGGGTTTGGTGTCCCTAAGTGAAAGAGCATCTAGTCTAAGGATAAAGTATTTCTCGCAAATCCAGGCATATGGAGCCAAGCATGCTGTATATGCACATACCTTTGCTGAGAAGTCAGCCTGTCCCAATGCCCATTCATCATGGAATCAGTTTCAACTGGAGGTCCCAAACTGGAATCAACATTCGCTTTATGCATATCCCTTTACTGAGTCCCCCCCATGGGAAATGAGCCCTCCAAGCTGTCAAGTAGAACTTATCTCTATTAGTAAAGATTTGATTCTTAATTATGAGATCCAGACTATTTTGGCTGAACACATCTCAAAGGCTTACCCCAACTATAGAAAAATATATACAGATGGATCCGTCCAGAGGGAAAGAGCTGGAGCAGGAGCATGCATCCCATCCCTGAATTTGAACATTTATTCTCCTCTCCCATTGGGATCTTCTATCTTGTCTGCTGAATTATGTGCCATCCGCCTGGCCTTGGATGCACTTAATAATTATAACATTGAATCTGAAAATATACTCTGTCTCTCCGACTCTAAATCAGCATCACTACTGATCCAAAATATTAATAGAATTGCTAATGACAAAGATTTATATAATATTAGAAGACAGCTTCTTAATCTTAAGATCAAGGAAAATGAAGTTTATTTTCAACATGTTCCTAGTCATAAAGGTATAAAATATAATGATATGGCTGATTCTCTAGCAGCAAAGGCTTCCATGTTATCTCCTAGTCCTTCCTCTGACCTCAATTCACGAGATATTATCAGGCAAAGATCCAAAGTTAATCACAGTACATTAATGTTATCTCCATTTCATACAAGATTAAATACAGTGCTATATTACCGGCTGAAATCAGGTGCCCTACTTCTAAATAGCTTGTTATTTAATTGGAAGCTACATCATTCCCCTTTATGCCGAATCTGCTTTTCAACAGAGGAAACAATCCAGCATATTTTATTTGATTGCCAGGCTCAGAGTGAGGAGACTGTTGCTCTTAAGCGTTTTTGCTCCTTGGCTAAGATCCCAAATACTTATACAGCTATCCTGGATTCTAACCTGCCATGGGAAATTGATCGTAAGATATTTAAGGCAGCAATTGATACCTTAAAGAAGAGAAATATTGTTTAATAAAGATTAAAGCTTGAAGAAGTCAATTTTTAAAAGGACGCGATTTATCCATAGTTTTTGATTGTGTAGAAGAGAGCGGGAATGAGTAGGAAGAGCCGTATTGGTACCGGCCGGCCTAGTGCCTTAAACTGCCGGGGACAGGTAGCTCAGGTACTCGTACTTCCCACAATCAATAACAGTGTATTATTGTTCATAATCGTATATATCCATTGTTTGCAGATTGGAGGAGAATAGCGCTTCCAGTAGCTAGTTTTTCTGAAGAAGAAGTCAAAGAGGTGAAAGGACTTGTTGTTAGTCCATATACCTCCCTACAATTTTTGGAATTGGAACTGGAACTGGAAAAAAAGAGATAAGCCTGGTCACTATGAAAAGTACGTTCAAGCTCAGAACAGACTACGAAACTTAACTAAACAACTGTACCAAAATTTTGAGCTTGGACATGCCAATGAATGCAAGAGTAACCCAAAAAAGTTTTGGAATTACGTATCTAGTAAAGACCACGCTCGGCGCTGTGTTAAACGCCTCACTACTGATGATGGAGGAGAAGTGACTGACACCCAGAAACTAGCAAACTTACTAAACAACCAGTTCGCTTCCGTCTTCACAACAGAACCAGATAGTGAGCCTCCACCCCATCCTAAATACGTCATACCGTCTCCCATGAGTACGGTTGTTATCACTGTACCTAGGGTGGAAAAGAGGCTAAAAAACCTTGATGCCAACAAATCAGCTGGCCCCGACGGAATCCACCCGAGGTTGCTCAAAGAAACAGCCACAGAGATTTCCCCCACTTTGTGCCATCTATTCCAGTTTTCTCTCTATTGCAGAGTTGTTCCCTCACAATGGAAGACTGCTTATGTTACACCCATATTCAAAAAGGGTGACGGGTCTAAAGCTGAAAACTACAGACCTATAAGCCTTACGTCTGCTGTCGCTAAGGTTTTAGAGAGAATTGTCAACGACGCACTTCTCAAGCACCTAGTTTCCAACAGCATTATCTCGGACAAACAACATGGTTTTCTTCCCGGGAAGTCAGTCGAAACCAACCTACTCGAAACTTATGAGCTAATTACTCAGCTTCTTGACAGAGGATTTCCTGTCGACCTAATTCTACTAGACATTGCCAAAGCCTTCGACAAAGTCCCCCATAGTCGTTTGCACTCCAAACTTGCAGCCGTGGGCTTTGATAAAAAACTTGTCGACTGGCTAATGGACTTCCTTGGTGGCAGAACGCAAAAGGTTCGGCTCTTTACCATGGACGGAGGAAAGATCTATTCAACACCTTGCCAAGTTCTGAGCGGCGTCCCTCAAGGAACTGTCCTCGGACCAACCTTATTCCTCATCTATATCAATGACCTGGTTGCTGAAACAAAAAACCATTTGACTCTTTACACCGACGACTCCAAGCTATTTGGTACCGCGGACAACATTAGCCTACAAGCCGATCTCAACCAAATTCAAGCATGGGCAGATAAATGGCTTCTGTCCTTCAACATCTCAAAGTGCGTCACTCTTCATTTCGGCTGTGGTAATCCGCAGCACCAGTACACTATGTACGACGGCAAAACGTCATCGAAAGTCTTGATTCCTACTTCTAGTAGCGGTAGAGACCAGGGAGTCCTGTTGGATGACAGCTCAAAATTCCACGAGCACACCGCCCAAGCAGTTTCGAAGGCAAATGCAAATTTGGGACTCCTGAAAAGAACCGTCAGTAGTCGATCCTCCACAGTTTTTCTGAAATTATATAAAGCTCTGGTCAGGCCAATCCTAGATTTGGGAACATGTCTTGCTGGTCCTTTTTACAAGAGTGACATCCAGCTTGTTGAGGGTGTCCAGAGGAGAGCCACTAAATGCATCGACGGTTTACGCAGTCAGCCCTACTGCAGAAGATTACAATCTGTTAACCTCCCAACACTCGTTTTTCGGCGTAGGCGTAACGACATGCTGCTCACCTACGGGTACCTCCAGCAAGCGGATCAGAAGCTGTTCACTTTCTCTCCCCACCAAAAGCAAACACGAGGACTTTCCAGAAAGCTGTTCAAATCCAGCGTTAACACCAAAGTCCGACTAGACTTTCTCAGCCAGCGAGTGGTGAACGATTGGAACCAACTAAGCCAAGAGACAGTCTTGGCAACCTTGCCCGAGGAATTCAAAAAGAGGCTCGACAAGGAATGGGAGGCCAAACCATGGAGATTCCAGTGGGAAAACCCCTCCCAGCCCTCACTACCATAACAGTCGTGGAAGACAATAGAGATTTAGCTTGGAGGAAGATGCAGCTTGTCATACCCAACCATCTCACACACTCTATCCGAAGTTGCTGTTGTGCGGTGGTGCCAAGTCTAAATCGCTGGAGAATATCCTTGAACCATACCTACCATGTGATCACCGTTACCGAGTGGGCTTGAATTGCATCTCTCCAGCACTCTCTAGTCCCTATGGTTTGTCGCTTGACCTTAGCACAGCAACCAGATCTATCGCCATCATCAACTACGGAGCATCACAGTTCTCGCAACTAATTCGCTCCGAAGTGCGAATTAAGGTAATTAAGGTAATAATGCACCCATCCCCCCATAAATAAAATCCTGGATCTGCCCCTGGCTGGAGCTACTGCCGGCAACCCTTTTGAGGGAGGTTAGGGGTGCATCATTTAGAGTTTGGACATGCTTTTTGAGGTATTTTCATTGAAATGGGCATTATTGGTAATACTACTATAAAAATCCAGAAAAAAAAACAATTTTGCAACAGATACATTAAATTCCCTCCCCCCCCTACAATTTTTTTTTTGCATTGATAATACTGCTCATATTTTGAAATTTTTGAGACCATATAGGACTTTCTGATGTTATGATAAATTTAAGTTTGAAGAAAGCACAAATGTATGCAAAAATAAATTTCATTTAAGCCTATTAAAGGCTCTGTAATGTTCCTGTGTCATGCACCATATTAGGTCAATTAGGGCAATTTTTTGCATCCTGCTAGCAGCACAAAAAATAGCAATTTTTCTTTTCAATGCACACAAAAAGTCTAATGAGGAAACATCCTTTTTGTGCCATTCAGGAATGCTAACTATTATTTTGATTAAGTTTAATAGTGAATTACTATTGTATGAACAAATTAACAGGAATGAAAAAGACCCCAAAACCCTAAAAAATCATAAGGATGAAAAGTGTGTATTTGGAATTATCTTGATCAGAACCTTTCTGCAGCAGAAATACAGCCCTCATCTAGAAAAACATTGCAATCACTGATTTTGCTTTGGAACTGGTATTGCACTGGAATGCCATAGAGCCTTTTAGGCTGCATTCAAAAATAATTTTTATACTTACATGTTATTTTTAAATTCAACTTTGATAGTGACATAATAAAGTGCCATATGGTCCTGAAAAATATGAAAACATGACCATTGTTGTCTTTGAAAAACAAAAATGACAAAGGTTTATTTAAAAAAAAGAATGTTTACATTTATCTCAACTGTAAAAGTTAGTTGGAAAAACTTTTTTTTTTAGAATTTGAAAAAGAGTTCTAAATGCTAATGTGTCTAATATTTCTCCAATTTCTTGTGGGGGAATGCATGTTGTAGAGAGCTGTGAGTAATGTTCATATCTTTTGGGAGCTAAATTTGTTGTCTTTTTTCCCGATTCTTGGATTGGAAATGCCAAAAATGGTGTTTTCAATGGAAACACTCTAAATGCATTTTCCAATTATATGGGGGGGGAATAGGGGTTGGACACAGGTTTCCCTGTCTTCCCTCCAAAGGGTTGCATTTGGCACTCCTAAAATTATAGAATTAAATTGCAATTTTGAATTAAAGAATTAACTCCTATTACATTGACACTTTCTACCCCCTCAGTAATTGACATTTAGGTAAAACGTCTACTTTGTCAGCTTGAAGTGTTCACATCCTGAGGTCTTGCCTTGACAATTCTTATCCAGTATAATAAAGCTACAATGACTGAATTTTAGGATTTGGCATAGTTGTGGAGAAAATTTAACATTTAAACTTAACTGGTGCAAAATAAAAAAGTGAATTAATACAATCAGACAGTCTGGTGTAACAAACTGTAAGTAAGGAGCATTGTGCCTCAATAGTAACTGAATAAATGGCTTTTGAATGGATAGCCTTGCTCTTATTTATGGTAGCTCTCATTTGTAGACATTATTGTACCTTGCATAAGGTCCAGTGCTGGTCTGTTTGACTCTAACATTGATTTGGATTGTGATATTTAATTCTTATGTAGTTCTTAATATTATGATTTGTAATACGCTACTTAAAACTCAATTCCTTGAAACTAAAGTACAATTGATGCTCTGGTAGTTAGAACATTTAAGAAGATGTAAGACTGCTGGCTGTTTTAAGTTTGACTTGATTTGTATTTATTTTTCCTTTTAGGTTCCACCTTTCTGTTCCATAGTAATTTCATTTTGCGTTAAGTTTTAATTTTTAAATTATTTCTGCTTGTTTTAGGTTTTAATTTGTAGCTGTTCTTCAAAAATGTGTTTTCTTTAGTTAATTTTGTAAGAAGCTCTTAAGCTCCTGAATAAACAGGTAAAATGTTCTAATGGTTGTGGTTTTTGATTGGCAATTCTAATCGTAATAAATGTCTGATCTTTAAAATCACCAAAAAAGTGAATTGAGTTTTAACAATTCATCTTACCAATACCTTGCTTTTTTGAATTCTGGTTACTTTTTGCTGCTCTTTGTTGGCAAATTTGTTACCACAAACTTCCGAGTTTTTAAGACTTCTAAGGATTTTCACTTGATTTCAAAATTAAGCATATATACTTGCATTATACTTATACTTATCATTAGCATTCATTATACTATCATTATACTAAGCATTATACTTGCCAATGTTTTTTCTGTGTCTATCACAGGAATTGTCATAGGAGCAAAGTGTTTATTAATAGCTGTGTAACTGTGTGATTGCATTACATTACTATTTATAATCATTAACAAGCCACATGCATTAAGAAAAATTTTCCTGTCCTTAAATGCATCGGTTACAAATAAATGTATGTAGAACCTGTTTCTATAGGGATGAATACACTCTATAATTTGTGTTTCAGATCTCAATGTAAGATACACAAAAAAAAAATTGTCTAAATCCTCACTTGTGCATTTTAAGTGCTTGTCAATTCTTGCTTAGAAGTCACTCTTCATGATAAAGGAAACATTTAATCTGTAATATCTGTAGAATAAGAATTCAGGTGGAAGCTTATGTAAAAGCATGCCTACTGGAACTGGTTACATTTCTGTGTACTGCATAGAATTATTGTGGGTACTTTATAACTTCGTTTTTATGTTTGTTATAGACTTTGGCAAGATCAAATCCACAAAGACATGGAAAATGGCTATATAGTTACAATGAAGTCTACGTTATCGCTGATCTTGTTGTGCAATACTATTGTTTGAAACAGTTTGGTTAGTTTTCTCTTCTTTTTTTGCTTATGTTGATGAAAAATTTGAAATATTTATCATGATTACAGCAATAGCTGCAACCTTGTAAAAAATCAGACACTGTCCATAGTAACTGAAAGTTCTATGCATTAAAAAAAAAAAAAAATCTAGTATTGAACATTAACAGCAACAAGCAACAGGAAAATTAATTGAGAATAGGCCTATATAATTAGGGCCATATATTTAACAAGTAGAGGCAGGGGTAGGGGTAAAGTGATATGATGTGGTTTTAGCATTGATATAAGTATTTTCAAAATTTTGAAGTTTCCTTCTGGAGAAGCCAACAACTTTATCTATACCGAGAGCAGGGCTGAATCCAGAATTTATTTACGGGGGAGGGGAGAGTAAAAACAAGCTACAGTATGCAACAGGTATTTGTTTAATTGAATTTTTATTTCTTCTGCAAGAGTCCAGTCTGGAAGAAATTGTGATCATTATATGTCACTTGGTAACTACCAAGTGCAATAAAAAATCTAGTGATAACAAATGTCATATAATGCTGATTTGGGAATGATAACTTACCTGAGTTTATTTCAATAGCAAAAGTTGACTGTAAAAGCAAGTTTTTGGTTATATTGAAAATAGCAAAAAACGCTTCAAAAATGACGGATTTAAAACACTGTCTGTTAAAGCACTGTTGGAGTCATTGTGGTCAAAACCACAAAGGTAAAAATCAAAAGGTATTGCTCTTATTTACATGCTTTTTATTACTTCATTTTGATAACACTGTTGTTAGGCGTCATATGGTATCAAAAATGACACTTTTAGTGCCCTTTCTAGAGTGGAAAGGCTGAGAAGCATAACCAGAATCATTTAATCAAAAAGTCATCATAGATATATAATGATTTCCCCTTAATGGTTCTGTTTTGATGGCACTTGGTATTAATCAAGTGACATGTAGCAATCGCAAATTCTGTCAGTCAGTCTGTTGGTCGGTTGGTCTGTCTGTCCTGGTTTTGCTACTTTAGGCACTTCCAGGTAAGCTAGGACGATGAAATTTGGCAAGCGTATCAGGAACCAGACCAGATTAAATTAGAAATTGTCGTTTCCCTGATTCGACCATCTGGGGGGGGGGGGGGGCGGTTAAATCGGAAAAATTAGAAAAAAGGAGATATTTTTACCTTACGAACGGGTGATCGGACCTTAATGAAATTTGATGTTTTGAAATATATCAGGTCTCAAAGCTCTTATCTTAAACGCTTAGAGTGGAGGGATTGGGATGAAACTTGGTGGTAAAAATATTCACAAGTCCCTAGATACGTGATTGACATAACTGGGACGGATCCGCTCTCTTTGGTGGAGTTGGGGGAGGGCGATTCTGGAAAATTAAAAAAATGAGGTATTTTTAACTTATGGAGGAGTGATCGGATCTTATTGAAATTTGATGTTTCGAAGGATATCGTGTCTCAGAGCTCTTATTTTAAATCATGACCGTATCTGGTGACATTGGGGGAGTTGGAGGGGGGAGCCTAAAATCTTGGGAAACGCTTAGAGCCGAGGGATCGGGATGAAACTTGGTGGCAGAAATAATCACAAGTCTTAGATACGTGATTGACATAACCAAAACGGATCCGCTCTCTTTCGGGGAGTTGGGGGAAGGGTTAATTCTGAAAACTTAGAAAAAATGAGATATTTTTAACTTATGAAGGAGTAATCAGATCTTAATGAAATTTGATGTTTGGAAGGAAAACTTGTCTCAGAGCTCTTATTTTAAATACGGACCGAATCCGGTGACATTGGGGGGAGTTTGGGGGGCAACCTAAAATTTTGGAAAACGCTTAGAGTGAAGGGATTGGGATGAAACTTTGTGGAAAAAATAAGCAAAAGTCCTAGATACGTGATTGACATAACCGGAACGGATTCACTCTTTGGGGGAGTTGGGGGGTGGGTAAATTCTAAAACATTAAAAAAATAAGGTATTTTTAACTTACGAAGAGATGATCGGATCTTTATGAGACTTCATATTTAGAAGGACCTCGTAACTCAGATCTCTTATTTTAAATCCCGACCGGATCCAGTTTCCTTGGGGGGGGGGGGTAAATCTTGGAAAACGCTTAAAGCAGAGAGATCAGGATGAAACTTGGTGGGAAGAATAAGCACAAGTCCAAGATAAGTGACTGACATAACCGCACCGTATCCGCTCTCTTTGCTGGAGTTGGGGGGGGGGGGGTGGGGTAATTTGGAAAAAATAAAAAAATGAGGTATTTGTAACTTACCATTGGGTGATTAGATCTTAATGAAATTTGATATATAGAAGGATCTTGTGCTTTAGAACTCTCATTTTAAATCCCGACCAGATCCAGTAATATTGGGGAGAGTTGGAGGGGGAAACCAGAAATCTTGGAAACCAGAAATCTTGGAAAACGCTTAGAGTGGAGAGATTGGGATGAAACGTGATGAGAAGAATGAGCACAAGTTATACATACGTGATTGACATAATTGGAACGGATCCGTTCTGTTTGGGGGAGCTTCGGGTTGTTAATTTTGAAAAATTAGAAAAATTTAGGTATTTTTAACTTAAGAACGGGTGACTGGATCTTAATGAAATTTGATATTTAGAAGGAACTCTTGTCTCAGAGCTCTTATTTCAAATCCCGACCAGTTTTGTTGAGATTAGGGGGAGTTGGAGAGGGTAACTGGAAATCTTGGAAGACGCTTATAAATGTCGTAGATTCGTGATTGACGTAACCGGACTGGATCTGCTCTCTTTTGAAGATTCAGTGCTCTGGCAAGTTTGGTGCTTTTGGACATGCTAGGACGATGAAAATTGGTAGGTGTGTCAGGGAGCTGCACAAATTGACTTGATAAAGTCGTTTTCTCTGATTCGACAATCTGGGGGGCTGAAGAGAGAGGAAAAATTATAAAAATTGAGGTATTTTTAACTTACAAGTGGGTGATCGGATCTTAACGGATTTTGACATTTAGAAGAACCTCGTGACTCAGAGCTCTTATTTTTAATCCCGACCGGCATTAAGCCTCTGATTTTCCTTTTAAAGCAATCTGTTGATTCTTAAAATTTTGCTAGAGCTTATGCCATATGAGCTCTTGGTTCTTGGCTCTTCCGACCTCGTCACAAGTGCCATATGAGCTCTTAGCTCTTGTTAATTACATACTAGAACGCATTGTTTTAACTTGTTAGCAAAACATTTAAAAGAGGAAACAAAAAGACTGCTGAATCTGTCTGTGTGAGATGTAACTGGCTTCAGATTATTCCTTGTATGATTATTAGCGCAGGGTGGCATAACAGGTGGTACTAATGTGTGTGTAGTGTTGAGAAACTTGAAAGCATAAATTGAATGAAGTGGAATATCAACTGAAAGCAGTGCTCATAGAGACTTGGTAAACTTGATGATTTCTAATGCAAGTTCTAGTCAATAAGTTTTTCAACAAAAACAGTCCTCTGAGCTTGTTTCTGAATTATCTCCAAACCATCTCTCAGGTATTCAACACGGTTCAGTACATGATAGGATCGCCTTATGGGATACACATATTCTCGGAGGTTTCAAATATATGTAAGGTATTCTGTCTTCAGTTGACAACCTGGAAAACCCTAACCAACGTATTGCCATCAATGTCTGTAAAGCACAATTGTCTTTTTTCACCTGCTTCTGGAAATGAATAGTGAACAAACACTCGACACTACATATAACCCCTAATAGGGTTGCAGACAAAAATAAGACTAGTGGTGTGACTGCGGGAAAACCATGTTTTTGTTTATTGAATCTCGAAATTTTTGTCTCAGATGCTTTCATTTTGCTGTTGACTGACCAGTCATTTAGTTTTTTCACTGTGAAGTGTCACTTGCAACTCTCACTTTGTAGAAGTGACACAACCTTAACCCAAATGCAATTCCTGTGCTTAACATGGTTGAAGGTGATAATTCAGGTCTCTAAGTTTTGTTACTGCTGTTGGTACTTTTTCAGAGCTTTGTAAATTGCACCTTGTGTTAGCCATTTGTTCAAGATCACTTGTAAACCACGGCTTGCCAGACCCACTCATTGCTAAACTTTGTTTGGGAAAAATTTCAAAACCTGTCTTACAGTAGAGAGTTAATCTTATTAAGGTCATTCATGTCAAACACTGAGCATAGTTTGTTAAAGCAGCCATTTCCAATCTAGCAGTGAAATTTACATAACAAAGGTTTCATTATAATCCACATAGTCGAAACTACTAACAAGTGGTTTATAATTAGCCTACCCCTCTTGTGATGTTTTCCTCCACAGCCCCATTAAGGAAACACAAAATACAAAGGTCTATTTAAAAAAGAAAACTATCTTGTGAAAAATTCTTTTTAGTTTAATTCAGGAACAAAAACTGTTAGCTATATTTATCTTAACTGTAAAAGTTAGCTGGAAAAACAATTTGTTGGGAATTCTGAAAATGAGTTCTAAATGCTAATGATTCTAATTTCAATTTTTTTCTCGTGTTTCTAGCAGGGTACAACATGTTATAGAGAGCTATTTAATAGCTCATTTGAAAGCCAATGATTCAATTTAAGTTGTTTGTGTGAATTTGCCTTAGCAGTATTGTCTTGAAGGGGCATTTGGCACCAAATATAAAACTTCTGTCTTGCTGTTGTGAATAGACTTGACAGGGAAAACTTGTGTACAACTGAAATTGTCATTAATCATAAAACAGATGCTTACAACTCCCATTTTAAATGCTCCTGCTCTCAGTCCCCTTAGCAAGTGAAAATTTAAAAAAAAACGAGTTTTGGCATAAAAAACTGTCTTGTAAAAAATATTTTCACTTAGATTCAAAGTTGACTAAGGAGTGATAATTATTACGTTTTTTTTATGTTTTTTTTTCACAAAAACATAACGTTTATTTATCAGTTACGTTTTACGTTTGTTTTATCAGTAAAAGATATTTTACAAAAATAATTTAAGGGAATTTTGAAAAACAGATTGAAACTATAATGTGTCCTTTTTTCTTTTTTGTTCTGGCAGGGCGCTGGAACATTTTGCTGGAACTGAAATGGCTGACCAAGCAGATTCTTTGCAATTAGGGCTCTACTTCATTCTCCCTGTCAAGGCGTGCGTGAATAAATCGTGGGTTACAATAATCTCACACAGAACTGTCATAGGAAGGGCACTGGTTTTTCCTGATTCCTAAGAATTTTCCTGTTTTAACCTTGACCTTGTATTTTTTTTTGTAAAAATTCAACTTTAAATATCAGTTTTCCTAAAATTTTGAAAACCAAAAAATATAAAAAGCTAAAAAAAATTGAACAGTCACAACAAAAAAATACTGTGTTAATGAGTACCTTTACCTATAAATTACAGAAAATACCTATTAGAAATACGAATTTGTTTAGATTATATTTAGTTTGCATCTGACAGAAGTTTAGTGTCCTTCACACTTTTGCTATGTGCCTAAAAAAAAATTATGTCATACCATCTTCTTCTCCTTCAATCCCAAAAAGTAATGACTCTAGCATGGATGCAAAGATTAGTAGACTGAATAATTTGATAACTGAGGGATTTTTGTTGAAACAGCTAAATGACTTTATACTTTATTTTCGTGAAAGAATTAATTTGAACTTACTACCCCTGAAGAATAACAACAAATTTAACATGTATTGAAATTACGGACTTGCTGACAGAACCTGAAACGACTCAGATATGCCTTGGTGTCGAATCAACCATCCTGAAGAATGAAGAAAATGTTGGCATCCCCTAGCAAATAGGCGTACTCACTTTCTGAATCATTGTTGCAGCAGTAACTACAACGTAAAAAGAGGCAAACCGCAGACAATAGTTAACTTAAGTTTAAAGTGTGTTTTCTAAGAAACTCCCTTGTAAAACATGTTCAAATGCACTCTGTCTTAGAAACAATAACCTGATTCAGTTTCAGCAGAACGATGATATGCAATTATTTAAAAAAAAATAGATTGTTTTTTAGAGTTTCAACTAAATCCCTCAGTCATCCCTAAGATATTGTTGATACGTCCTTTGACAACCAGCTTACACCTAGTGTGTTTTTATTTTTAAATCCCCCTCAACGTTTACTGAAAGTTTTATTTTTTCCGTAGTTGCAGTCAAAGGTAGTCGCAGTCGTAAATTTGCAAGTATTCACAGTTGCAATTAGTCACAAGTAGTCGTAGTCGTGATTAGTCGCATTCATCAGTAGTTGTAGTCGTAAGTAGTCAATGTCACAAGCAGTCGCTGTTGAAGACGCAAGGAGTCACGTCACAATAATTGTCGCAAGTAATAGCAGTCACAACCACAATTAGTTGTAGTCGAAGTCTAATGTAGTCACAGTTAAAAGCAGTTATTTTTCGCAGTCGTAAGTAGTCGCAGTCGCAGTAGCAGTAATGGCCCTGAAAGTTTCAAGTTAATAGCCATAACCATTTGTAATATATTATAGTTGTGCCCTTTAGCTACCCTGGATGCACATAGTGTCTTCTGATTTAGTTCCAAATCACCAAACAGGAGGAAGAAGAATAGTTGTTTAAGCTTGAGCTTATTCTGTCTTGCTGAAACCCAATTTGTATTAAAAGTAATCATTCCTATTACTCTTTTTCAAAACTTAGAAACTGAGCTAAAAAACTGACTTCACTTATGTTTGTCCACTGGTGGATTGTGTCTCTACCCTCTCGACTGACCCACATATCCGCTCCCAGAGTCGTTCAAAGTAATATCAGCCAGACTACTGAATTGAGTTTCCTACAGTACTATTCGGATCTGAATCGTGGTCTTGAGGGGACATTCTCCTCAAGAGCACGATTCCAAAGGAATCGTTCCAAACAGAGCTAGTTTTGTGGTAGGGATTTATGTGTGATAGTAAAAGCGCACCCTTTTCCTAGTTGCATATTCTTTTCCTGTTGCTTCCTTTGCCGTCTTGTTATGTTTGTTCAATACTGTAGAATAACGTTAATCAGTGATCTTACTAAGGAAATATCACAGTAAACATGCATGTTGTGCAACAAATATTGTAGTCTACAATGTTCTGAGGATGGATGAGATTAATTTGCTCATGCTTTAGTGGGCAGTGTTGGGGTCATATATAGGAGAAACAACCCATGTCCATACGTACGTTCTATGATGTGCCGTGTGTACTTTTTCAGGGAAAATGGAAAGGATGAAGAACTTACTATTTTTTGAAGGGAATGTAATTGTGATTTGTGGTGGGACAGACCCAACTGGATCAAGGCTAAGGCTTCGAAGACCCATAGCCTCTAAACCCCTGGTGGCTGGGCTTGCAGTCATTACACTAACCCCCAATCCAAGCCAGAACTTGGGTCTTAGCAACACCAGAATTTGAACCTGTACCCCGAAGAACATAGAGTTGCAATTCCAGTGTGATATTGACTCTGCTAGGATATCTCTTTTGAGGTAATGATAGTTTTCAACTTCCCTTAATGTTTCTTTGCTCTTTAATTTTATCTCCTTAAACTTGTAGAAATTAATTTCTAAGTTGTAGGATAGAGACTTCTAGGTTATTTTTTTTAATACATTGTTTTCTCTAGGTGGGTCCATGGCAGAGAATTTTTATGGGTTAGAAAGAGTTTCAGCCAACTGCGAAGAAAAGGGAAGAAAGTTCCTGAAAGCAAAAGATAGATACTGGTCTATTTTGTTTCTAGTCGTAATACCATATATTAGAAGAAAAGTAGAGATTTACTTCCGTGAGTGGAGACTTTGCTATGCTGATGGGATTTTAAGAGAAGGTGTAAGATTTGTTTATTCTTATATATTTATTATTTTCTCTTTTAATATTTAGTCTTTTTTGTTTGCCCATAGTATTTTATTCATTACTCTTTTTTACGTTTATTCTTTTACTTGTTCATCTATAATTTTCGGATTCTTTGGCTCATGGAGTTGGTAGGATCAGGGACTACAAAAAGTTTTGGAAAATATGTAATGAGTTAATATCGAACTATAAGCTCACTGTAAAGTGTTAATATCCAAAAATCCAAGGATTTGACGATAATATCTATTTTCATTGTCTGTCGTTTATTGTGAGAAAGATAAAATATGGCTTTTAGTCAAAATTTTCAAGTAGTTGAAAATCGTATCGAATTTTTCAGCCCTAAGAGCGAACACATTCCTTTCGTGGTGGAGGGGAGAATTCAAAATTTCAAGTTATATTTGCTGCAAAAACTATCTTGCTGCAAAATCTTACATATTTTGGATTTACAAAAAAATAGAAAGCTCTATCGTTTCTTTTTCTTTCTTTTTTTAAACACCTTAAACATTTATGAACATTGAAAGGCCGGAATGAAAGCATTCAAGCCTTAGGGCAGTTGTATAACCTTTTGAGGGGACTCATTCGACTGGAAGTCCGAATGAGTCCCCTCCGAAGTAAAATATAAAATTGCATATTTTACAGTGCTAAAACTGATGAAGCTAGTTGCTGCTTTGCCTGTGACCACAGCGAGCAATGAAGGATTCTTTTTTGTATTATGGCGTGTGAGAGGTTTTCTGCGATTACCAATGGGAAAGAGAGAGAGAGAGAGAGGGATCGGTATATTTAAAAACTATCGTAGCATAGAGCTAAATTCACTTTTTTCACATGACAGACGCAGTGATCTCATGACCAGGGCCGTCAAAGAAGAAGATGTTAAGACACTTGTTTCGTAGACTAGCCGACGATTTCCCTAAGCAGTGAAGTCGCCGCTTCCCCCTGTTTCAATTAGGTTTACTCGTATGTGTTTTTTTTGGCATCTTCATTTTAAACAATAAATAGGAAAAAAACCTAACCCTCCGCTCTACATATTCATGAATTGGCGTCACCGATATTGATAATCCTGCCTGTAAATTACACACAGGATTCATCATTAGGAAAAGAGGAAATGTTTGACTCTGGGTTTATCTGAAAAAGCTAAGAAAATTAAAGTGAGACTTTGGAGAATTTTGAGGGGTGTGTCAAACTAAGCCTAAAACACTATCTGCATTTAGCTTATCATAAAGGTGGACCTGCAATATTTTAAGAACGGCTGAGGGTATTAAGTTGGAACTCTCAGGACATATTGAGGGAATATTGTAAATGCTTAGAGAGGGCATCTAGCCCCATTCCTATGCCCTTTTTAGTTGCCCTTCCTCCCAAAAATTTAAAAAAAATATGAAATAGTCATCTTGTTCAAAATAGTCCAAAAGCCAAATTACTCTGCCTATGGGGATGACATAAACCCACAGCTTTTTAGAGGGATACCGAACACATTAAACACAATCTTCGCATGCTGGTTGTCAAAAGGGTCTATCAGCAATGTCTAATGAATAATGTAGAGTGATAAGTGGAAAACTTTCATGGGATATTGAAGAGCCATCAGTGGGCAACCAGCCGCCCATACCCTTTTTAGATGCTCCCTTACCTCCTATCTAATCGAAATTCTGAAAAAGTAATTTTATTTAAAACAGTCAAAAGATCTAGTAACTATGCCTCTGGGGATGCAACACCCCCACAACCCTCAGAGCAAGGATTATAAATAATGTAATTTGCTCCTTTTGACATGCAGGATCTATCACTAGGGAAAGGGTGGAGGGTGTTTGATTCTGATTCTTTTCGGAAAGGCTTAGAATATTAAGGTGAATCTTCAGCGAATGTTGATGGGCATGTGGAACCAAATCAAAAGGTACTATTGCATCCAGTTTATCAAAAAGGCGTATAAATAGTATCTCAAGAACGGCTCAAGATATGAAGTTTAATCTGTCAGGGTTTGTTGAGGGGGTTGTTAAGAAAGGGTCAGAGGAATAGGCAGTTTAGGCAGTTTATCAAGAATACCAGGAATAGCAAGTTTTGGGATACCCATCATGTTCGAACAAGTCGAGTCAAACAACTATGCCCCCAGGGATGACGTAACCCACCACAACCCCTGGGGTAAATGTTTTAAGTTATATAAGTTGCCCTTTGTTTTTATATATGGTCGTTTATTGGGGAAAGGGGGTGAGTTTGATTTTGAGCGGCCAAAAAAGCTAAGAGTGTTAAGGTAAGAACATGTTGAGGAACAGTCAAGGTCATTAAGTTGAAACTGTAAGTGTTCCGGTGGATGTTAATTAAGGAGTAGATGACAATCACCCCCCCCCCATTGCTTGCCCTTTTTATTTTCCCCTTGACACTGATAGAAACCGTGAAAATTCATGGTATTCAAAATAATTCGAACGTCTCAATACCTTTGGGGATGCCATGTCCCCACAGCCTCTGGGTCAGGGAATGTAAATTGAGGGAATGTAATTGAATGTACACTTAGAGTGGAGGGATCGGGATGAAACTTGGTGGGAAAAATAAGCACAAGTCCTAGATACACGATTGACATAACCGAAATGGATCCGCTCTCTTTGGGGTAGTTGGGGGGGGGGGGTTAATTCGGAAAAATTAGAAAAAATGAGGTATTTTTAACATACGAACGGGTGATCGGATCTCAATGAAATTTGATATTTAGAAGGATATCGTGTCTCAGAGCTCTTATTTTAAATCCCGACCGGATCTGGTGACATTGGGGGGGAGCTGGGAGGGGGAAAATTTGTCAATTCCTTATCTACAGGATTTATCATTTCGTAAGAAGGTAAAGTTTGAACATTGGTGTGTCTGAAAAGGCTAAGGTCTTTGAAGTAACATTTCGCGAAATGTTGATGTGTATATTGAACTAAGTCAAAAGAAACTCCCTACATCCAAGTTACAAAAATGTGCATCTGCAATATCTTAGGAACGGGCAAGTTTATTGACATGAAACTTTTTGGGCCACTATGACTATTGTGGTTGCAAATGCGACTGGTTCTGACTGCAGCTGTGACTGCTTCCGACAGCGACAACTTACAATTGTGACTACGATTGCTTCCAACTGCTACTATATCTACTCGTGACTACTTTCAGGGGATGTTGAGGGACATGTTGAACAGAGGCAAAACACTATGTGAATGCTGATTCTCAATAAGGCGCGTCAGCAACATCTCAGGAATGGCCGAGGACAATAAGTTGAGATTTTCAGGGCATGTTGAACATTGCTTGGAGGGCAAAGGCTCCCCTTGTCCTTTTAAACCCCCTTAACACTGGCAAGAAACCAATCAGAAAGGCTGTAACAGAAAAGACTATGGATATTAAAGTAAAGCTTTAGGGGAATGTTACACTAAATCAAAAGAAACTATGTGAATAAAGGTTATCGAATGTCTATATCTGTTGTATTTTCGGAATGACTAAGGGTATTAACTTTTTACTTTCAGGACCACTATTGTTACTACTTTTGTGTCTGTAACTGTGTCTACCATTATTTGGAACTATGACTGCATGGGACTACTTGTAAGTTTGACTACTTATGACCGTGGCTGTGGCTAGTTCTATTTTTGTGACTAACTGTGACTATTTCTCACTAACTGCTGTTGACTGCAAATGCTAGTGAATGCGATTACCTGTGACTAAGACTACTTGTTATTGCAGCTGTGGCCGATTGCTGACGTCTGAGACTATTTTCAACTGTTGCAACTTGCGACTGTGATTACTTCCAACTATGACTACTTGCGATCGCGAGTACTGAACCCTACGAATGCTTGCAACTAAGACTATTTGGGGTCCTAGCAACTTATGGCTGTGACTGCAGTCACTAGCGACTGTTTACAACTGTGATTGTGACTGCTTGCTACTGCAAGTGTGACAGCTTGTGATTAGTGTGACAACTCGTGACTACGACTGCTACTACTTGTGACTGTGACTACTACTATTTGCACTAATAGATTTTTGTATGTATTTTTCTGTGGTGTACTGACGCTGGGGTGGCCTCCTCTATTATCTCCTACCTTGTATATTTTTTTTCTCTTTTTGGAATTATTAGTATGACGAGACGTTGTGTTTTTTTATTCTATGCATTTGTACTGCCCCAGTCTTTCAAGCTCTGCTCTCTGTTCGGGCATAATATTGTTTTGTATATTTTTAATTAATAAATATTGATGGATTGATTGAATGATTGCACTGCTAATGCCATTTTGACTATAAATACTGCTACGACTTCTACCATTACAACTAAAACTATTGAAAAGAGTTTAACAGTAAAGAGTTCAGCGGTATCCTGCTTGTCAAAATGGCATAGTGCATCCTGGTTGTCAAAAGGTCTTATCTGCAAGATCTCACGAAAGGCTAAGGCTATTAAATCGTAAGTTCCATTGAATATTGATGGGAATGTGACACGAAATCTAAAAGTTGTCCAAGGAGTGTATTGAATCGTATCTGTATTGCTCTCAAGAGCAGTTACGGATAATAAGTTGAAACTTTTATCGAATAAGGGGGATTTTAAGTAAACACCAAGACACTTTATGCATCCAGTTTGTCGGAATGGCATATTATCAATATTTCAACAGCAGTTTGGAAAGCATATAAAGTTAAAACATTCAGTCTATTGAGAGGACTGTTGAATAATGGGTTCTATGTGAATCCCAATTGTTACTATAGTAGCTGCAATTATTTCAAAAAATTTCAAGAAATGTTGAATAGGATGTTGAACTAAATCAAAAGACACCGTATGCATTCTGGTAGTCAAAATGGCGTGTGTAATAGCTCAGGGATAGGTTAGGGTATTAAGTGGAAGTTTTAAAGAAATTTTTAGTGGGTGAATAACTTAATCAAAATGCAGCTATGTGCATACCAGTACAGGTAAGGGTATTAAGTTGAAACTTTTGGAGTTGAGAATAATTTTGAACCTAATCAAAATACTAGCATCTACATCCTGGTTATCAAAAGTGTACATATGCAATATCTGAGGATCTGCCGGCTTATGGTATTTTGTTGAATCTTTCAGGGGATTTTGAATTAAATCAAAGGATACTATTTGTATCTCGGTTTTCAGAAGGGCGCATCCGTAATATTCCAGGAAGGGTTAATGGCACTTAGTTTGAACTTTCAGGGAATGTTAAGGAAAGTGTTGAGATACATTGAAAGACAATAATTAGAACGCATAAATTAGATCTAATTCTTACGCCGAGGACGTGAAAAAACTGGAGAAATGTTCGTTATTTTAACCAATGACAAAACTTTGACAATAGAAAACGAACATAAATTAATTAAAAAACCTTCCGGAAAAGAAGTTTTTCAAAGAAAAGTAAAGAGCCATATTAAAATTAAGACGACCAGAAATTACTAGTAAAGAACAAATGAAACCTAAAACGAGCAGAAATCAAATAAACAATCGTATTAAGTTCAGAGATAACAGGTACTGCTGTAAGTTAATAAATAAATTTGAATAAGAGCAAAAATCAAATTGAGTATTCAAGTTAATCTTAAAGCGACCACAAATTACTATATACAAGAATTGGATATCCCCCCTCCCTCCTTTATGATAAAAGTCGAAAGCTTAAAAACAAACTATATTACAAATATTCTATTTTATTTTTACAACCTTGAAAAATGAAAATAAAACCTTGAAAGTGCTTAGTTTTCAGCAGTTAATATCATTAACTCTTTCCTCTCTTTTGTTTCATTATCTTGAAATCTGACTTACATTGCATATGCTGATGACATTATCCTTCTAAGCCGGTCCAAGTCTAGTCTTGTTTCTAATTTTAATATTTTAATTAATTGTTTAAAGGTTTGGGCCTTTCTATCAGTTTTGAAAAATGTCAATTTTTTGTTGTAAATTGTTTAGAGGATAATGTCAGGGCGACTCTCGATTGCGGCAATGGTGTTATTTTTCAGTCGTCGCCAATATTCACTTATTTGGGATTACCTTATGCTGCTTCGAAAATAGATTTCAAACCAGTCCTGGTTCAGCATGTTCAGATGAAACTACGCAAGGCATTTGGTCTTTTAATTCGTTTTCGGGGTCTTTACCGTCGGGACGTCCTTGGTCGTATGTATAGCGCTGTTACTCTGCCTCACGTATTGTTCCCATCCCTCCTCTTCCGAAATTTCAGACCTTCTGATCTTTCGCCCATTAAAGTTTCTTATTTTAAATTTTGCAGATTTCTACTTGGTTTCCCCCTTTCTTTTAGTAGCACTGAGATTGTTTTAAAGCTTAATGTGAAGGATCCTGTAGTCTGTATAAAGAAAAAATATAAAACATTTGAAGATAAGGTGAAAATTAACCTTTTAGGCCACAATTTATTTCCGTTTTTTAGTAACAGTTCTGGCTCTTCATGATTTATAGGCTAATCTATTTAGCAAGTGTTTTTGTATCTTTTTTTAAGTATTTGATCAATATTTGATAGGTTTTTGATTGTAAGTGTTATCATTTGTTTTTTCTTTATATTATATTGTAGCGTACTTCTCATTTTTTGAGGGAAATAAAGAAAATAAAATAAATAAATAAATTATACATCAAATATTCAGTCTGTTTCATCAGTTCTTTCCAGTAATCTCGACTCGTATAGTTATTTATTTTTGTTGTTGACGGTGTTTTGGAAAAACAAAAGCGCACTGTTCAAGAAAACGTTTTCAATAAAAACATTTCAGTAGTAGTTAAACGGTAATGACACAGTAGGGTTTCGGAAAAGTTGCTATTTTTAAAGTATTTATGTTTATTTTTAACGTCGTATCCAGGTTTCTATTAAACATGAGGGAGGGGACCCTCCCACTCCCACTAAACTCGTTTTTTGACCTTCAAGTCAAAGTCTCAATGAATTATCCAAGAACGACAATTACTCTGGAAAAAGTGGACCTCTAAGGAATTTTTTTTTCAGAGGGAAGAGGAACGGAGTGGGATCTGACTCATCAAAAGTGAAATTGAATGTCATGTTTTTCACGTTTTCAAGTGAATTTTTTTGGAAAGTTTTTTTGTTCGGGGCAGTTGTATGGAAAAGTTTTTGAAGCTTCTAGTTGCAGAATTTGACAGAATTGCAAAAGCTGGCGATACTTTAGCTGCACAACTTGTGTTTTGACAACTTTTCTTTGAGTAAAAAATGTTTTATATTTAAAATGATATTTTCAGACAAAATCTGCCAACAAAATTCAAAACTACAAAGCACCATTGCTGCTTTGCTACCTCACTTTTTGCACGACGGCTTTGGGCCTACCTTTGCACCTCCCCCTTTCTATGCACGTAAACTTGTGAATGTGATTTTGTATGATAAAACCAAAATATTCCCGTATATAGATTGCACTGGTACTGCTTTGTGCACATACTGTGACCTAGCCTTAATATGTTCCACGGAATGAAGGAGGACTAGAGATGAGAATATAAGTTTTTCAGTTCCCTTTCCGCATTTATCTGAAGGGCCTCCCACTGGAACCTAATAAATCTAGGCCTAAAATTGTATCTTCTGAGGCTTTAAACGTTGTCACAACCTAGAAAAGGGTCGACTGACCACCCTTGTTATCATTTTTGTCCAACCACGCACTATTATACTACTGACACACCTTGCCAGTTGGCCAAAGTAGGGGGGGGGGGTCAAGTCCCTTTCAATACCCTGTTATGAAAAATAAACCATTTTAGTGTTGTCTTTGTTTAACAGACCTATTATGCATTGACAACTCTTAGCTTATAAATTCAAAATTATACAATTTTGATATAATGCATTTTTTTTTATAGAACATTAATTAACTCTTCTAACTTTTTTCAGAACTGGAAAGATAAGTTCAAAGTCATTCTTGTCAAATTATATCCCTGGATTTACTTTATTTCAACGCTTTCATCATTAATCCTGCTCCTTAAGTACTCAGTAAGTCGCTCAAAATATCCATCGCTGTCACTTCTTCTATCTGGAGTACATTTGGTCCGAGCTTCTGGTGAATCAATGGCTGAATGGGAAATGAAAAAACAAATCAATTGGTAGTTTTCGCTTTCTTTTTTCAAACTGTAAAGTATATGGTATAAAAATGAATTACTACTACTGCTACTAAGAACTAGATGCAATACCCTGCCTCCTGAGGCTAACACAGGTACGCATGCTGCTCTTCCCAAATCTATTCAAAGCCTCCCTGCTTAAACTCTTCCATGAAGTTTCCATTTCCCTTAAATCTTTCCTTGCAACATCCTCTTACCCCGTTCGGGGTGGAATTAACATTCAGAATGTGGTTCTCAACGCTTAGTGACCAAATTTGAAACGTTCTAAGTTAAATGTATCAAAAATAAAAAAATGACTAATGTATAAACAAATTAAAAATAGGTCAAATAAAAGTAAATCAAAAGTTCAGGGGCAAAACCTGAATCTCCTTTCATTCTCAGCTATCTCCGTAAATTTTGAGGAAAAGTTTTTGATTCATATCGTCGCAATATAGGTGCAAAACCAACTAAGAACCGCTCTAGCTCATTCCATTGAGCCAGGGATCAATAAGACTCTGATCAATAGCGAGGGTCACGGATTTGATCCACACTCTTAACCTTATCCCCTAAAAATATTGAAAATATATAATCCTTTAGGTATTACCTATCATCTAAATGTCTTTGTTGCTTTTTTGATAGTAATTTGCAGGAACAGTAATCAATTGTCATGGCAGTTCGTAGAGCGAAGTATGTTAAGTTTTTGGTAAGCCAATGTGAAGCAGAATGGGTTAGCTGTTGGTCTTAAAAGCAGAATACATCTGTAATATCGTGACTACAGTACTGAATCAATTTAAACTTCTTTTGCAAATTATGTGAAAAACGTTGAATTTCACCTATCCAGGGACTTGACGTTCGCATTTTGAAAATTACGGAAATGGAATTGCTTTATCTTAAATTTAGCACTAAATTAAGAGGCTCGGGTATTGGAATATTGCTATGAAATATCCACGTCCAATTTATATGAGATATCTTTCTACGATAAATGTGCACTAGTCATCACCTTGTATCGACAGCATGGTCCGAATTCCCACCGCTTTGCGTGATTAGACCAGCTCCTACCCGCTATTTTTAGGGGGATGAAACTCCTCCTGGCTGGGATTTGAAATTAAAACTTTATAAATTTTTAGTTTTCCATGAATCGAAAAATACATCTTGTTTGATCATTTATGAAAATTAGATTTGATGAAAGGACATATATGGCTAAAATATATCTTATTTTTTCTTAGCCTTCAGAATTACCCTCATTGCTCCCCCACCAAACTTAACGTTCTCCAAAGAACTGTAATGATTTGGAATTATGGAGAGCAAACATTGACAAATAAAGTGCAACCCCTCTTTCTAAGAAGAATTGAAACTTTAATAGGGTTTAAAAGGGGTAAGCTAAAAACGTGGTATTTAAAGGAAAAATTTGAATTGGTGAATATAATAGATCGTAAATACAGGTCCTCAAGCATGTCATCAAAATTCTTGTCAAAATTTCTCAAAATTCTAACAACAAATAAGTTCTGTTTTTTACAAATAACTTGAACTTAATTTCAGCATGACCTCACTTAAATTTAACTCATTGCACCCCCACTCCTTCTATATCAATGTTAGAAATCATAGTTCTCATGGCCCGCGAGGACAAAAGAAATTTTTCAAAGGAAAGTAAAGAAAAAAAGGCTTAAAAAATATGAGATTATTTTGCTATCTGAGAATTTGAGGATAAACTGCCTGAATTCATAGTTGTATCTTTATAGAGCGATAAAATAGGCTTGGTACGTGCTTCAAAATAGCTTCCTAGGACAAGTCTGTAGACCTGTCTCTGAAAGGTTAATTTTCCTAACCTAGCCCATGTTCAAGATAGTAAAAATTAGATAAACTAGAACTTTTTGGAGGATTTAGCCTACATTGTTTATGAGAAGCACCTTTTTTTTTTAATGAGAAATAGGTATAATGAAAAGAGAAATCACCAATGCAGCAGCACAAACACATTAAAAAAAAAAAAAAAAAGACAAGGAGAAAAGGAAGACTGTTTTCCTACATTAGTGATTAATATAGATCAGCACTTGAATGAGGTTTTAACCCTACTCATCCATACAATCACATAGGTCAAACAGCATAGCCATACACAATCAACCATAAAGAATAATCCATGGACAGGCAGTCGTGAATACGCTAAAGGAAATAGCCACAGAATAAGTAAAATTTTACTCTGTTGCCTAGGGTTACATCTGACCCCATAAAGGCAGGAGGAGCTCATAAGATAGTTAGATATTATTGTCAAGAAAAGACACTTGTTTGCTATGGTTAATTATTATAATGAAAGAATATTATCCGCGCCATCATTTAATGCCTAAATGAAATACATTTATGTAACCATTTTGTGCTAGAATTCAATTTGTTTAGACGGATTTTTTCCAGGAGAAAGTAGCTTGTATAAAAAACGAGCATTTTCGTGCAAATATTTAACCTTATGTCAGATGATAGGTGCTCACGGTAATTAAGGTCTAATCCGAACTGGAGGCAGGTGGTTACCCAATTGGGAGCTGTCAGAATATGTAACCAGTAACGGAAAAATGCGCTTTAATATGGGGGCATGTGTTTCGTGATAAAAAAAAAATGGATAAATTTATCACTGAGAGAGCCGTGCAATAGCAAGAGGAGAGGTTTTTAGTTGTTATTCCAATATAGAGAATTATTTTAGGTTAAATGCGGGTATGCTCGTCTCGTTTTTGGTGGGGGGAGGCGTACCCCCACCAAAATCACCAGCATATAAGCAAAGGTCCACTCCTTTTTCAAATTTCTGATAGCATCCATTTTTTGCAATCAAGTTGTATCCTTAAAATCTTATGTAAGACTGATGGGAATTCTGTTCTAGTACCTGTTTTATACCCCTGGGAACAAAGGAAATTACTCGGTTCTCATTAGAAGAATAGCGGATCACGTGACGCTTCTCTTTCCTGGAAATAACGGTGCACCCTATGTTTACCAACAAGCCTTTGTTCCTAGGAAAATCAATATACGACTAGTCTCTTTAACGGTTTTGCCCATAGAAAATGGCGGCAAAAATCCCTTGTTTGCTGACACGTAATGGCTGTAAAGCACGAAAATATTGGGTGATGATGAATTGGGACTATTGTCTTACTTGATCGGGGGGCTCCTCACAGGTTTTTCGTGGGCCCTTGTAGTTTTTTTAAGAACAAAACACTATTATGTAAAACCCAACCCCCATTATGTTACAATCAGGAAAATCCTGATTTCGCGGGGGCCCCTGAAGGTTTTTTAACACTCGAAGAAACTATTAGGTAAAGCCCTATTACATAAAAACCTAAGTAAAACTTTCCTATTACATAATATACAACCTGCATCTTTTTTAAAACATTCCCTATTACGTAACAAGCACCTTCGCCTTGCCCTGAGGGAATTGCCTTAAGCCTTCTTCGTTATGTTAAGTCATTAAAGAAAGAAAAGAGTAGCGGCTGCGGGCCTCGTGGAATAGATTGGGGTGTCACTACTGTCGAATTTGCATTAGTTTTTGTACGGGAATTCGTCCATGAGATACCCTATTTTGAAAATATTGAAGGATTTGGCACACACTGGATAAAAGTCGGAAGAACAAGCTAATATCTGACTTATTGCACAAATAAGTTGTAGAACATGTTGCACCTTTATTGAACGCACCTTTTTTTTAGAGTCGAGTCACGTAAGAATTTTCAATCCCTGTGAATGGTGGCATAAATTAGGATCATGATCCTTCAAAACCATTGTTCTTGCCCCTTGCAATCCAAATTTTTATCGTCGATCGGAAGGCATGTTCCATGCTTTTTAAAAGGGAATTACCTAAGACTTATCCATCTCGATGATATTGAGAACCAATTTGTTGCAGTTCTTACTTCAATACCATTATCCCTCCAACCTTCAACTTTTAGAAGGAAAAGTTGGTATGCTTCAACTTTAGAATTGAAAAAGTGCACTAATTTTCAATATATTTATCCAGGGACGAAATGGGTAAATTTTATATCTAAATTATTTAATTATTTCGACTTGATAAACGACATTGTAAAGCGTCGTATGACACCCAAAAGGTGTACCTTGGGTACCGTTTCTGGAATGGAAAGTCTGGGAAGAATGAAAGGAATTCTACCACAAAGGACAACTTTTAGTACCATATCTGGATTAGAAATATTTGTAAGTGTGAAAAGAGTAACGTCATAATCTTCATGGTCGAAAACCTTAAACTGTAGTTTTAAATCCTCCATCTTCTATACTCTCCCTCTGAGTTCTCTAGTAATTTTCATAAATCCTGGTTTGACTAGCAGACGTGACAGGCTAAATTAGCATCGTAGAGAGATGCTTAAAAGTTGATTTTAAAGCTTTTGACCATATCTACATGCCCTTTGTAAATCTGCCTCGATAACTCTAACAAAAAGTGTCATATGGTACCAAAAATAGTTTTTTTTGTACAATTTCTAGAGTAGAATGAAAGGGGTACAATGCAAAACTGCGCAGCCGAAAACCAATAAATAGAGGTCATAACAAATCTTTCCTTTGTTTGTGCCAGCTCGTGAATAGAGGCCATTAAGCAGTGGCGTAATTTTGAAATCTTGGTGGTGGGGGGATCAAAGTTGGAGCAAACTTTCCAAATCCAGTCAAAACTGAAAAATGAGTCATATATAACTATAAAGGCAAATATGTGCTAAAGAAAACTGAACACATTTCTGTTGATGCTTCAATTATGCAGGCTTATCTTAGTTTTGACAAGATTTTTGAAGAAGCTAAAATCCAGCGGGAGGAGGTGGGCAAACGGGTTGGAGGGGGAGTTTCCTTTTCTGACACATAGCAAATTACTCCCCTGTCATTAAGTGTAGCTTGGAATTATCATTCTTGGCTTTTTCCGTCGCTTCTGTTTTCCGTTTTTTTACCCTTTTTGCCAAATGAGTTCTCCTAAAATGCTACCAAAGAGAAAAAATGAGTACAAGATGCAAAAATAGAGAAGGTATACTTTCTTATGGGCTACTTAAAATTTTTGTAGTAATGTAGCAGAGAAACTGCAATAATTATGACACTGATTTGTGTAAATTACATTAACTCCACATCTAAATTAAATATAGATTCTATATTGGTTATATATGACAGTATTTCATAAACAGCGGTAGTTTTTATCTTTAACTTCTCAAGGCTACCAAGGATAGTATACCTCTTGCACTCTTGGTTTGACGAAGTTTCTGATTTTGTGCGGATAGTTTAAAAATATTCCGAAGCAAAAACAAAGTTATTCTGATGGAAATAAAGAGCGAAGGAGAAACTTAAAACAAACAAATATTGTTGCTTCGCAGTTTATGCAATAAATATCTGCAATATCGGTTCAAACAAACCGACTCATGATATTTCCCTAAATTTATTGAATTCTAAAAAAAATTAGCACTTTACTGAAAACACAAACATCTTTGTCTTTGTTGTTGCTTTTTAATTCAACCAATTATGCAACAATTTGGGAACTTTCCAGTTGAGGTTATGTCATTGAAAATTAAGGGCAAAGGTTGAGATTACTGGCAAAGATACCAAAACTATTCCATGTTCTTTATTGTTGTCTTCACATCTAAGGACAAGATGAAGGGGAAATTGAAACACGTTAAATAATAAATCGTGTCTATAGAGAGGTAAGGGATGTTCTGTACAATGTAGGAAAGGAATTTTAATAGTTTGTTTTTTAATTTTGAAGTTATATTATTTTCTACTCCTAAAATTTATTTTTCTGTGAAGCCGAAAAAGGTTGCTGCAACACTTGACAAAAGAACATGGAGCTGTTTTTTTTTTTAAGTTAGCTATTTTACATTCAAAATGACAAAAGATGACATGCTTAATATAAAAAAATTATTAATTTCAATAAATAACAATTATTGAAAAATTTTTATATTATAAAATTGAATATAAGAATTAATTTTTATTGAAAAAAATTATAAAATAATGTTTCTATGAAGCCGACCAAAGATTGCTGCAGCGCTTGACCAAGGAACGTAAAGCCAGTTTTGTTTAAGTTAGATTTCTTATGTACAAAATGACAAAGATGACATGTTGAAAATTGAAAACTATATGTCTTGATTGTTTTTGTTTCCATAGGAAATCCGGGATTCTAAATGTGGTTCCAACGTTGCTTGCCTTAGGAACTAAGTGGATGCTAGAGTTTGGAGCGTTTGGCTTGCAGTTTGCTGAGTGGTGGATGGCAAGTGGATCAGCTCCCTTTTCTGCAATTGCGGCTTTGCCAGTACCTGACTTCCCGAATTTTGAATTCAAGGAAAAACTTTGTCCACTATGTAAAAGACTACAAGACACTCCAACACTGTTGCCTATTTCAGGGTAAGTAGGCTAAAACCTGAAAAAAATATGTACTAGACAACCATCCAAAGGTAAAAGTCCGTTTGTACATTAGAAATGTTGAAAAAATAAACTATATTTTGGAATGAAAAAAACAGACTGTGGAAACTCTATTTTTTGTTTAAAAACATTTGAAAGCAGCATAGTTAAATATGAATTCATTCAAGTCCTTGCTCAACTCCGGTCTCTAATCAGAGTAGCTCAACAGAATATTGCAAGCCGTTTTTAAAAAAAATTAAATAAATAAATTTCGCGTGAGCCTTAAAAACTATATTCTAGTTTGAAGATGAGAGGTATAAGGGTAACACAAACGCTACTACAAAAGAGAACCTTTTAATTAGGACGACAGTACTGTTTCTGCTTAAAAATAATATAAAGTAAATAATATTTGGACATAGACGTTCCCAACATCAATAATATAGTTTGAAATTACCCAGAAAGAAACGATCGCGATAAAGACTTTCTGAGACAAGGATGGAATGGTTTTTTCTTACTGGATGTGTTCTTAGAAAGAATATGGGGGGGGGGCACTCTAGAAGAAAAATGATGTTTTCTAAACTTCTGAACCACGCGTTATAGTTTGAAGTCTTAGGTGGCAGAACTTTTTGAATAGAGTGTTACAAGTTGTTTAGGGCTTGAACTCGGTTTCTGTTTTGCAAGCTCTTATGACATTGCAGTTCACTACGTTGGGTAATTTTGTCTTAGCCATTGGAAAACAGTTCTTCTTTTTTAATTAAAAGCAAAAAATATTTTTCGCTGTAGGATTATGGATTATGAGTAGTTAATTTGTTATTCCAGAAATTCAAATGACATTTTTTTTATCAGGAATATATACAAATAAGAAACTGTAAACGCCACACTTCCTTTCTATTATTCATGAACCAAAGACCTGAGGACGTTTTCTACCGAAACACGGACAACTGAACTTTTAGTAACTATCAACCAATATTCTAACTTCTGTCAATGTTCTGTCAACCATATATATATATATATATATATATATATATATATATATATATATATATATATATATATATATATATATATATATATATATATATATATATATATATATATATATATATATATATATATATATATATATATATATATATATATATATATATATATATATATATATATATATATATATATATAATTACATATATTTATATATTCATGTAATATATATATTTAAATAGATAGATAGATTATTTTTAGACAATTACATAAATAAATATGACAAACCAGTGCACATGCCTGGTGGCATACTTTAGCTTTGACGATGTTACAATGTTACATACGCTACGAAAATAAAACTAGCACTGATAATGTTACATACGTTAGCACTGATAAAATAAAAATAAATCAAGCCAAAGTAAATACAAGCCTACAGCATCAGCATGAATATACAAGAAAAATTAACAAATAAATAATTCCCCGCAACATATTAAACACAAATCACCCAATCATTTGTTATTTATTTAAATATTTGAAAACCCGTCATAACTTACATATAATTCCGTCATACCTTTAATCCTCGCACCCAATAATTTTAACAAATTTCAACTTTGCGATTATGTTTTGCAATTTTTTTTAATAGATTGTACGTTCATTATTTATAAAAAATCATTTTCATCACTGCGTCGTAAATAACTTCGAAGACCACACTGCCTTTCCATGACGAAAGTAAAACAGTTCAAAATAGGGATGATACCTTTTTATTGACAGCGAAATATAAAATTATTTAACTGGATATTTCGAACACAGTGTTCATCATCAGCAGTAAAACTGAATGATGAACACTGTTTATGTGTTCGAAATATCCAGTTAAATAATTTTATATTTCACTGTCAATAAAAAGGTATCATCCCTATTTCGAACTGTTTTACTTGCGTCGTAAATTTTTTTTTTTGTAATTTTGAAAACTTTCGGTTATTGCCACATTCTCGTATTGATACTGGAATTGAGTTCCAAATTTTTGACCCAGTATGACGGATGCTGAAACCCGCTCTTGAGATTGGACGGAATTCACACGAGAAATCACAACGATGAGTGGTTGGATAATTATGAAATTGGGAATAAGATGAAAAAATACCAGAGAAATTTGAAGATTTGAAGATTGTATAAATAATCTTGACAAATATTAGCAATAGAAATTGTATGAAGTTGATCCAAAGAATATATTCCTGAATTCCCATATAAGTGTCTAACTGAAGATCCATGCTCAACATAAAAAATAAATCTCGTTGCTTTATTCTGGAGTATTTGGAGAGATTTAAACACAGATGGAAAAGTAGAAGCCCAAATAGAAATACAATGAAGAAAATATGGGTCGACAAAAGGATAATAAATTGATTTAGAATGTTTTTAGGAAAAAATAACGAAGACGTGATAGAATATCAATATTTCGGGAAATGTTTAACGATAGTGTTTTCACATGTTTATGAAACGATAAATTTTCATCTCAAATAACACCAAGGTATTTGAATTAATCAACCCTTTTTAATTCAAGACCATTGAAAAAAAGAGATAATCTATCTGAAATTACCGATCCAGTTCGCGAAAACAATAAATATTTGCATTTTTTTTTTCTCATTAAGAGCTAGTAAATTCCTTGACTACCAAAAAGATTCAGCTTGTAACGTGCATTCAAGGTTATGAAATTTAAATAGATTTCAATTGCGGAAAAAAAAACCATTGAAACTTTCGGGGGATTAATCATACACATAGTATAAGGCAATCTATTTAATTTGTTGTCGTTTTATTTATTTTATTTCGTACTACAGTGCATATTTTCATCGATGCTATTTTTCCTCTTTTTTCCTCTTTTCCTATTTTTCCCCTTTTTTAAATTCAGTTGTGTAGAAAACCAGTTCCTTGATAAAATTATTACACACAATATTTTCAACGATGGAGTTAATTTTGAGGCACATGCCATCACAACTAAGTGCCAAGGTATTTGAGCGGGAGGAAACTTATTCGTGGCGAATATCTGTCCGTTCCAGGTTTAAGTTCTCATGCTACTCAATAAGTCTTGCCATTACCATTCCAGCATGCCGTTGGCCAAATTGGCCAAATGCCATTCCAGCATATGACCGATAGGATATCGGGAAAGGTTATTCTAGAGGCTCCTGGTACGGACTTGTCCAGTCAGGTGATACGCAAGTTAGGTGTAAATTAGTACGTTAAAGTTAATCCGCCTGAAGAGATAGTGAGATATAATACACCATTCTTGTTTTAACACATGTGCAATTGTGTCGTTTGATGGACAAATAAATAAAGTTTTTGGGGGAAATTCTCTTTTGTCCTTGCAGATGTAACTATGTAAATGGTATAAATAAGTTTCAGGGAGCGGGAGGAGGGATATTACCATTACCCGGATTCCGTAATCATGCAAATGAGCTTGAAAAAGTGTTATTGCAAATTAACATATGAACTACATTGGAAAAGTATCATATAAATAGCTTGGTCTGTAAAAATAAGAAACACCCAAATTTGGTGAAAAAGAACGAAAAACTTATTACAAAGAAGTTTTGGGTAGTGCAAAAATTCTGATTCCATATTCGATATTGCCATAAAATGTTGAATTAGTGGTGTAAATGGAATTTCATTGGCCAAAGAATGATTTCCGACCTCCCCCCTTAATTATGCCACTGAGCTATGCTGTTAGAGTTTCCGAGTTTTTGAAGATTCGGAATAGCAAATCTAGATTAATGTGTTAATTTTAATCATAGCATCTTCAAATATTTAGTTTTATTTGTTAATCTAAGATGTTCTGAATTTCTCAAATGAGAAACTACTCGTTGGTTAGCTAAGCACTGTTGAATGCGTAAAAAGTAGAAAAAAACTAGCTTATAGTTCATTAATCTCCACATGTACATATTAGGAAAAGACTAATTTCTGTTTTTAGGTATGTTTTCTGCTATACCTGCATTCGTGATTATCTGCGCCGAAATCCACTGTGCCCCATTACAAAACATAAAGCGTCCCAAAGTTCGTTGATTCAACTTTATGCTGCTGATTAAGCAATAGTTCTCTCGTTTTGTGGGTTTTTTTTTCTCAATAAATAAATATAATGGTGCTTGGTTAGACTTTTGGCCTTGTGTTTTCTTCAAGAACAGGACCTCCTCTTACGAAGGACGTAGATGTTTGGCTCCCAAACCTTTTGCGAATGATTAATGTGACCTTTAATGAGTAAGATCCTCGAAGGTAGGGTGTCCTAGCCATTGCACTCAGTAAGGAATGTACGCAAGGGGGGGGGCTCTCTGGGCCTACCCCCTTTATGAGTTCCTAATTTTCTTGAATTTTCTGTTTAAATTCTAAGTATTTTTAATTATCTGGCCACACTGCGATAAAGAAAATATTATCCTATTTTTGCCCACCCCCTCCCGCAAAAAATGATTCCTCTGTGCATACCTGTATGCAGACCAGAACTAGTCAAGATGCGGCAGTACTGGCAAATATAATATGTATGTATAAGACACGTATGTGGGCATTTATTTCACGAGAGCCAACTTCAAATACAACGAATATATGACAAAAATTAGATATGTTAAAAAATTCAGAGGGAATAGCCAAATCTGGACTTGTCCCAGTTAAAGATAGGAATTGGGCCTTAATCATTGATAAAGAAAGTGTTAAAGAGAGATGGGCAGAACATTCGTGATAAAGTTACAGGAAATGATATGCGGAAAAATTAAAAAGTTTTGTGATATTTTGAAAGTAAAGGACGATTTATTTTCCGAGGAAGAATTAGAGACAGTACCAAAAGGATTAAAAAATAATCAGCTCTTGGAAAATAATATCCAGATGAGTGAGTGTGGTAATTACAGAGGCATTAGCTTTGTATCTGTTGAAAGCACATTACTTAGTGTAATGATACTTTGTAAACTTAGAGATGCCATAAATAAAGTTTTGCGAGAAGAACCGTGCGGTTTCAGAAAGAGAAGAGGATTTTCAGTCGTGGATTAATAAAAAATAAACAAATAAATTAGTTTTCTTTTAACTGAAAGTAAGGTGCAGCTTTAAAACTCAAAACGATCAGAACTTATCCCGTATATGATGGGGTTTCCTTCCTTCTCAATACCTTACTCTTCACGCTAAAGTTCTTAGCACTTTTAAAAAAGCTTCCTATTCTCATTAAACAGCCTTTGTGTTTCAGGAGTCGTTCTTAAAAAATTGGGACAAACAGTCAAATTTAGTGTAAAGAGGAAGGAGGAGGAGGGGGCAACCCCTTTATTTATGATTTTTTTCTACTCGTTTTGAGTTATTTATGCTGCACCTTACTTTCAGTTTTTAAAAAACTTGTTTTTTATTTATTTTTAATATGAAGAGGTGGGTGGGAAGGGAGGTAAGTGAGGAGATGTGAAGAGGTTGTAAGGAAGAATTTAAGAGAAAATAAAATATTTTGAAATCTTGTAAAGACGGAGGCTTTGAATATATCTGGATGGAGGAGGAGCATACGTACTTGTGCTGGGTTCAGGCGGCTTGGTGCTGCGTTGAGTTGTTAGTACCATTAGTCGTAGCAGTAGAAGGCCAAATGAAGTTAGTAAATATTTCACAAGTGATACTAAATTTCCTTACAAAATTTGTATTCTAGATTTTTTGCTGTCGTTAATGCTCTTATGAAGGTTCCCTGTGGTCCCGAAATAATAAACGTGTACAGTGAACGTTTACATGCACAGGTCTTTGCCAATATAACTATTTTGCTGAGTATTTAGAATTTGGTTGATGTGTATTTTGTCCGTAATAGATTAAATTAATTTCTTCTTTTATCGGTCATTGTGTTTCAGGAGTAAAGTAGGTAGCCTCTTCTGTCGAGGGGTGTAGTCGCTCTTTTTTTTTTAAGGAAGATTAATCTGAGCTGCCCTGTGAAATTTTTATAAAAAGCTGGTTTAGGAACATCTGTGGATTCCAGAACCTTCTCTACCTTCGCAAAAGTCTTTTCTGAATCTGGACAACAGATAAGTACTCGAAGGTAAAGTCTCAAGGCCAAAATTTTGAAAATCTGTTTCTTTTGTGAACCGATTCTGTGGATTTCTACTACTTGTACATGCAGCAGAATGAGGTGTTTTTTCGCCTTGCCTTGCATCTGAAATCCAGATGTTTCATGGAGATTTATTTAACCTTAAGCTCCCTAAACTTTACTACAGACACCGGCAGGGGACATCTGAAAAGTGTGTTCGCTTCTAATGTGTAAAATTGGTAATTTAAAAAAATCCGTTTACTTATGCATATACAGTATTAGAATAACAGGGCATATGCATCTAAATAACAATGCTTCCACAACAGAAATGGATTGTTACCCCATAGTCTAAATTGCGTTAAAAACTTAGTTTTATTTTCATTCACTTGTTTTTGTGATGCCAATCGTCACTCTCCCCCCCTCAACGTCTTCCAGAATTGAAGAATGGTCTTCCAGATTATGGTCCTGTTCCCACATCTTCGAGGTACTCTAATATAATCCTGAACACTGTATCTTATCACCACCCCCGTGCCTTCCTTCTGACTAGAGGAAAAATACAAGATATTATAAGTTGTTTCTGTATTGTCCAGTAGTGCTATTTCGTCAAAATCCTGGGGGGGGCAAAGTTGGAGCCAGTTTTCCCTTGTCAAGTGAAAAGGAACCAGAGTACCATATAGGCAAAGGTATACTAACGAAAACTAATCTGTTTCTGTGGATGCTTCAATTATGTAGATATATCTTAATTTTACGATTTTTGAAGACGCTAAATTTCATCTCGGAGGGGGAGGGGGGGGGGGGTCTGGAAGGTAGTTGCTCCTCCTGCTTTATAGCAAATCACGCCCATGGTATTATTGGAAGCATCTTTAGGGCAATGATACTAATTAGTTTGGTTGAAGAAGATTATGCTTATGAAAATTGGGTGAGAGACAAAAAATGGAGAAAGAAGTAGGGAAATTTTTACGATTTTTACAAAACTTTTTAGTTTTGATGTAACCCGAAATGTTCATTTAACTCTTTTGTATTTTTCTTTTGCCCCACCCAATGTGTTTTTACCTTTCTGCAGTAACTTCCTACATTTGTGCCTGCCGGAGAGGGGGATGTCCTTCAGAAGCATGAAACATGAGGATAAAAAAAATTGTATTCTAGTTTAAGGGAGTTCTAGAAAAAAATAATTTAAAATTGATTTACAATTACCCCGGAATAATACCTCCCTGGTCCCCTTCGTAAATGAGAACTAAATAACGCGTTTTGAACGAAAAAAGCAGCTCAATGAAAAAGATGTTTATTTATTTTCACGAAAATAAAGATATTGGAATTTTTATGAGTAAACGGTCAAAGAAATTTGTGAAAACACACCCCTAGGCCCTAGACTCTTTATTTATGTGACATACTTGCAGGTAGAGGGCTTTCCCTCTCTTTTTCGATCGTTGCCTCCAAATTTTGAGAGATAAGACTGTGTCTTAACCTGCCTGAGTGCGAGTATTTTTTATTTAGTAATAATACGATCCCTCTGGTCCACGAATCGTTCTCTATAACGTCGTTTCTTTTTTTTGGGTGGTTCAGGATAAATATTAGTAAAACATTAAATCTTTTGTGACCCATGCCCTCGCTGATTACAAAAGAAATTCTTTCTAGTTATTCCAAAATTGTAGCCATCCGAGGCATAAATATAGAAAATCTTACTGACAGTCCTGCTTTTGTTTCATTTTGAGTTAACCCCATTTTTATAACAAAGATATCAAATAATATTATTTCTATTTTTCTCGTTGTTTATAATATCTACCTCTGTGGTCTAGAAATCGAAACCTCATGTTTGTTATGGACTCCCCGACGTCGGTTTTAAACTTACGGAGCTTGGTGGTAAACTACCGGTAATACTTACAAGTATCCGTTGGGCCAAGGCCGTATTCAGGGGAAGAGTTACCGGGTTTGAACCCTTCCCCCCCCCCAATTTTCGTCCAAATCATAAAAATGTAACAGAAATGTATATGAAAAAATTGTTTTGTTTGTCATCTCTTTTTGTGTAAAACACCTCCGGAAAAAATAACTACCTTCCCGAACAAAAGTCATAGCCCTTGCTCTACCTGCAGTGCCCTTACTCGTTTGGTGTAATCTTCCACTGTTTGAAGGGTTTGTTTCTTTTCTTTTTGTTACTCCGCCTTCTTTCTTCTTTTTTAGTAGCGGGTTAAAAATAAATTATTATAATTTCGTGGAAAGTTAAGGGAGATATGAACTAAAACCTCTATTTAATACCCTATTTTACCAAAAACTCATTTCGACTTCTTTAGCTTTATTACAGATCTTATTCAGAGATTTTTTTGTTAGTTTTATTGTGTAATTTTGAAATATTAAAACGGACAAAAATTAATTCGAAAAAAACAAGCTTTTCCTGTGAACTTAAGAAATGAAGTTGAAACTTAAACAAACCGAAAATCATTCTTTTACTGATTACGCAAGATATATTTAAAAAATTAAATAAACTGACTTGATTTTTCAATTTTTACAAAGTTCTAATGCTAAGGTTTCATTGAAAACTGAGCTTGCTTGTATTTTTTAAGAAATTATAATTGTATGCTAAAAGTTTTCGAATCATGATCACTGAAAGACTATTGAGTCTCGTACTCAATTTTTTAGCGTTGTTTTCAGTAAAGTGCAAGTCCGTAGAATTCTACAGATATTGGTTACCTGAGCTAGTTTTGTAGATTTATCTTTCGTAATCTGAGAAACAATAATTTTTGTTCGTTTCAAGTTTTCAAATTCGCTTTTTACTTCTGTAAGACAAACTTCATTTTTTTTAGACTGCGATTATTACATTTTTTTTTTTTTGTTTTATGTCTTTTTCTCTAGATTTAAAAGGGATAAAATTCTTCGCTCTCTTAGGTCAAAACCTTTAGGGACTAAAAGGAACATCTGTCTATCCTCATTTCCTTTCATTTGTAATGAAGTTCTAATTTTAATTGTGATACGTTTTAAGTTGTCATGTGAGATTGTTGTCTGTTATGGTTAGGTATTTACGAGTGAATCATCGTTTTGGAGATAACGAGAAACTTGTTTTAAAGAGTTTTTTGGCATATAAGGTAGTAGACTTAAATTACGTCAGACGGGTATATACTACCCGAGTTAGGATGTAACTTGGAATGATAAGTTAGTTTTAGGCCAAAGGCCCTACCTTCGTGACTATACTAACGACGGAGTACACACAAAAATTGACAAAACAGAAGCTAAAAGGGTAATTTTTAAATAAAAATATGTTTCTGAAAAATAATTATTATCAGTATTTCTATTCACTGATGGCTTCGATTGTTCAATTATTTTGACGGAAACCATGGAATTTATACAAGTTTTGAGACCTATAGTGCTCATAGGCCTATTTGCAGTTCAAAAGCATTTTTGATGTACTTTTAGTATTCTATTTGTGAAAACCACAGTGGGTTTATGCCTTTAATCTTCAGTTTTAAAGGAGTTTGCTTTATAAGCTACTGAAAACCAGGAGATTACCACACAAAGCGTAAAAACTGAATCAAGAGCCTAGAAATTACATGGCTTTGAACCAGAAGATTTTCCTACGAGGGTTACAACTTCAGCAAATATTGTCTGATAGTTTAGACACCGCCTTGGTCGTATCGGTCCAGTTCAGGCTTTTCTTTGTTATCTTGGAAATTGTATGTGAAACTCAGAGCCAGAGTTAGGTTCTTTCTCAGGGGGGGGTGTAGAGTTTGTCGCTCCCTGTCGTACCATCATTCCTGTAAATATTACAATTGTTGCCCATAAATATTACAATTTTAGCTTTCTCCCCCCCCCCCGATCTGCCCTTGGTGAGACTTTCGGAATAAATTAATAGCACAAATTAAAGCCCAGGAATATGTCTTCAACACCCCCCTCCACACCTCTCCTAATTATCAGGCTCAGGGGATTTTTTTGGGGGGAGCGTGAGCCAAGGATATTTGTCCCTTAGATATTGAAAGATGGTGTTTTTGGGAGTATTTCTATTGAAGTACCTTTTTTGGTGTTTATAGATTATGTATAAATGCAAGTATACATATGCTTATATATAACTGTTAAAAAATATATTAAAATCGGTAAAGGAAAAAAAAAAACAATCCAATGGATGAATCTTATGACTTCCTACCAATCTGGCCGAATCTGACTCAATATTGGTGAGTCAGTTTTCAATGTCCGCATCCGTTGATTTTCAAACAATTTCTGTGTTTTGTCTAAATGTTTGTAGGCACAATGTACACTGAACTCTTTTTCGACTAGGCATGATGATAGAAATGCAAAAAGATGTTTTCCAGAAATATACGTAGTAAAAAGCAGGGCTCGGCATATATTTTCACCTTTAATATATCGAATATTAAAACTTGTCTAAAAGGATTGTACGCTAGGACTCATTGCCTTGCACAAATTTGTCCGTCTTATTGACTTGTCGACTTTTCATCTTGTACGCACTTCTTCGAGTTGAACGACTTGTTAAGTTTATTTCTACTATATCAATTATAGTTCGTACTAAAATATCAGTTATTCTTATAACAAGTTGATACATTTAACACAACTTATGTCACATCTTGAAGTGCCACATAGGAGCTTGTGTTAACTCATAGGGATCGGTTTTCAGACCTCGTCGATCACTTTGGGAGTCCCTGGTCTAAAGACAAACCTATCTTAACTTAAAAAAACAATCAAGTTTATCCACTAAGAGTCTGTATCTATTACACTCTAGCTCTTGGCAAAGGTAGTTCCTAATATTTGTATTCTCAGCCAAATTTAACTTCTGTTGAAAGTTTGGAACTATTTTCATCGGAAAATTTCATTGTGAAATATTAGAATGAGGCGAGGACTTGAGGTATAAGGTCGGGAAGATCTTTTTAGGCTCATAATTGAACTGCAGATCTATCAGTGCAGGTTTGTTTCCCTAGCACGATATTTTTCCATTTGTAAAAGGTCAATAATCTCGTCAGTGAGGCGAATCTATGTACTTGAAAATACTGAAGAGAGAGAGGGGTCGCCGGACTCCCAAATCAAATTTAAGCTTTGGAGTTTTCTGTTTCGATGGACTTGAATATGTTATGTTTACCTTTTATAAGTAATCATACATTGCCTATGCTACTACTTGATTGTCATTGGATACAACAATATAGCCATAGGGTCTATGCAGGGTGAAAGCTAAGCGCTCATTCCTTAACATCGTACCTTAAAAATTACAAGAGTTTTAATTTTGTCCCATAAGACTATAATTTCTTAGATAATTTTAATGCATGACTCTTTTCTGAGCAAATCGATGTAATAACAAAATTCTTATTGCATAAGAAAATTATTTTTATTGGATTCTCACTATTGCTCTCATTAAATCTGCATTCCTCTCTCAATCCCTGGATATATTCCAAATTTTGGTAAAAATTATAGCCCTAAGGCTGTGTCCAGGCCTTAGGGAGGGGATGTATTATTCTGAAAGTGATTTTAAAAACTCAATAAATATAAGTTTATGAATGTAATGCAGTAAAAATCTTGTTAATACAGTCTTTGGTTTAGAGAGGCAGTCTTGCACCAAAATTACTTTTTCTTATATTTAGGCTGTTCTTTTTCTAATTTTTCTTTTCTCTCTAGGAACTCTTATAATCATTTATTCCATACGTGCCTGGTAAAGCCTATTCTTAAATACACTGCGACGAATCAATTTCAGTGGGCCTGGCTCTTTGCTTTCTGAGCTTATTGAGAAATCTGAATATGGTCATTGACAGGAAATGACTAATTTTTCTTAAAAGTACAAGGCAATGTCTAATATTTAAGAAAATGTAATATGCATAACCACAACTGGAAACGAGAGGAAATCTTAAGAATCTGAATATCATCCTGAGTCCAAATATAACATTCATTTGCGTCGCAAAATAACTTTTCCCCTACCCCCTAAAGGTGAAATATATAGCCTAAATTGTATTTATGCACCGAATTTTCCACACGTCCCTCTTTTCTTCAAATTGATTTAACAGATTATCAAAACCAAAATACCCTCCTAGTTAGATTTTTGATAACCGGGGGGCTCTGTGTGAATCTGCGTATTTAAAAATGGTGGAAACAGGTAATCGAACTCCCCAATTAATGTAAAACTGCATTTTTCTGCTACCATATTTTTAAATGCGTTAAGTTTTTTTTAATATATATATATATATATATATATATATATATATATATATATATATATATATATATATATATATATATATATATATATATATATATATATATATATATATATATATATATATATATATATATATATATATATATATATATATATATATATATATATATATATATATATATATATATATATATATATATATATATATATATACATATATTTATTTTTCACTTGTTCTGATTTTTGCTGTCGCTTATCTTCTAATAGCTAAGTTCTATGTTCTTCACTCCATTTTTGACACGTTCTGATAATCGCTTTCCCGTGATTACTTGTAAATCTCACTGCCACTCATGTTTTACTTATCTTTTACATTCACTCATCCTTATTCTCTCTGTGGTATATGTTTCAGCAGCATATTTGTTAACGGTTTGATTCTTGATTAATGTGTCGGGTCATGTTTTGATTCTTCCTGTCGTATATCTTCTAACCACATTGTTGTTTCTTCTTCATTTGCATTTTTGATTACTTCAGCCATTTTTCAATGCCCTTTACTTTAGCTACCCGTTTTGGTTTCGTCTCAAACTAAGAGGAAAAGAATTATTTCGTATTTTACTCCCAGTGCCTTTTTGACAGAACATTGTTTAGGCTATACTTTACTGACAACAATCTTTATTTCGAGCTGTGTATTTTATTTCTCATAACATAAAAAACCCCATCAGAATCAAAATTACTGAAAAAAAAAAAACAACAAATAAATATGGATTGACAGTTTAATGACAGTTTGATATAAAAAAAAAAATTGATGTTTTTGGATTGTAAGCGTTATCATTTGTCTTTTTTTATATTTATATTGTAGCCTAGTCCTCATTTTTTGAGGGAAATAAAGAAATTAAAATAAAAATAAAACATATACTGTTGCTCATTCCTGAAAGGCTAAATTATTTCGTATTTTACTCCCAGTGCCTTTTTGACAGAACATTGTTTAGGCTATACTTTACTGACAACAATCTTTATTTCGAGCTGTGTATTTTATTTCTCGTAATATAAAAAACCCCATCAGAATCAAAATTACTGAAAAAAAAAAAAATGTGGATTGACAGTTTAATGACAGTCTGATATAAAAAAAATTAAAAAAATTGATGTTTATGGATTGTAAGCGTTATCATTGGTCTTTTTTTATATTTATACTAGCTGTTGGGGTGGCGCTTCGCGCCACCCCAACACCTAGTTGGTGGGGGCGCTTCGCGCCCCCCCAAGCCCCCCCGCGCGCGTAAGTCGTTACGCGCCATAATAGTTACGCGCCATTGTAGTTGTGTCCCTATGTCCCACCTGTGAATATAGATATATATATATATATATGGTTTTAACTACGTAAAACTTGCGAATATACAACATTCTTTGCTGTCCCATTGTCTTTGCATATAAATAGATTGTCAGGTTATCCCCCTGTTTCCCCCGGTGTCCCCGTTGTAGTTGTGTCCCTGTGTCCCGGTCGTCATTTATATTCCCTGTGTCCCGGGTCCCGGTCATCATTTGTATCCCGGTGTCCCGGTCTGTATATACATTCGTTTTTTAGTTTTGTTTTTCTCCTTTATTTTTTTCCTTTTTTTTCTTTTTTAGCTTATTTAGATTTTTAGATTTTTTTCCTTTTTTTTTCTTTTTTAGTTTATTTAGATTTTTAGATTTTTTAGTTTTTTTATTAGTTTTTAGTTTTTTTTTCTTTTTAGTTTTTTTGTAGTTTTTACCTTCTTTTTAGTTTTGTTAATTTTTTTTTTTACTTGTGTCCTGGTCGTCATTTATACTCCCTGTGTCCCGGTGCTTTGTTGATTGCTAATCGAACATTCCTTTTGTCCTGGTCGCTTTCTCTTTGAGTGTCGTCATTTATTTTTTTCTTTTTTAGTTCTTTTAGTTTTTACCTTTTTTAGTTTTTTTTTAGTTTTTAGTTTTTTTAGTTTTTTACCTTTTTTTAGTTTTTTTAGTTTTTTAGCTTTTTTATTTTTTTTATTAGTTTTTAGTTTTTTTGTAGTTTTTGCCTTTTTTTTTAGTTTTTTGTCCTGGTCGCTTTCTCTTTGAGTGTCGTCATTTATTAGTTTTTTCCTTTTTTTTTTTAGTTTTTTATTGGTTTTTACCTTTATTTTAGCTTATTTTTCAGTTTTTTCCTTTTTTTTAGTTTTTTTTTATTTTTTATTTTTTTTAGTTTTTTACCTTTTTTTAGTTTTTTTAGTTTTTTTAGTTTTTTAGCTTTTTTACTTTTTTTATTAGTTTTTAGTTTTTTTTTGTAGTTTTTGCCTTTTTTTAGTTTTTTCAGTTTTTTTTTTAGTTTTTTATTGGTTTTTACCTTTATAGTTTTTTTAGTTTTTTAGCTTTTTTATTTTTTTTATTAGTTTTTAGTTTTTTTTGTAGTTTTTGCCTTTTTTTAGTTTTTTCAGTTTTGACGTCACCTAATCCAGTTTTTTCAGGTGACGTCACCTGACACATCCATCCACACATCCATCCACACATCCACAGACAGACAACTTATTTTTATATATATAGATTGTAGCCTAGTCCTCATTGGAAAATAAAATAAAAATAAAACATATACTGTTGCTCATTCCTGAAAGGCTAAATTATTTCGTATTTTATAAATTTACGGATAAAATGTATATATTTTATTATCAATTAAGTGCCAATTATGTTTTGATCTTTAAAAGACGCAGGGGGAGTTAGTCTTATTTCTCTTTGTGGCCGCTTCCGCTTGTTTTGAGTTTGACTTGGTTATTTTTTGTAATTTCTATTCGTTTTGGTTGTTGTTTGTTTATTAATGGCGATTTATAGCAGTTTTAAGCTTCAAAATTATTTGACTCCGTTTTTGCTCATCTTTGGTTTAATGTGACTTTTTACTTTTCTTTGAAAACTTTTTTGTGGAAAAACCTTTTTGAAATTAGTCTTGAAAAAATGGAAAGAAAAAAGACCAACTTTTGAAAGAAAATCCTACTTTTATTTTGCTACTAAAAAAATATTTTATTCAGTCAAAATTGATATAAGAACTTGACTGGTAGCAGAAATCTATGCCAAATTTCATCAGGGCAGAGGCGTCATATGTATGACTCAACCGGTGACAGGATGGAGAAATCCGACTTTAGAAATGATATAGAAAGCGAAAGGAAAAATACTATTTAAGTAATAGATTACACTTTCATATCAAGACTCATTAATTTTATAGTTACTAAGATAGTAGCTCGAAATGGTGTGGAGATAAAAATTATGAATAACACAGATCGGTCAGGATGTTTGACTTTCTCCCAAAAGACTGCTATCAAACAGTTCGTGGTAACGGACTTAAGGAGCGATGCGGCTCAGAAATTATTTCAAATATGAAGGGGATTGCCCCCTCCTCAGTGCTTCGCTCTTAATGCTAAAGTTTTTTTACCTTTAAAAAAAGCTTATTATTCAAATCAAACAGCCCTTGTGTTTTATGAGTCATTCTTAACCAATTAAAACAAAAATTGAAACTTTAGCGTAAAGAGTGGAGTATTGAGGAGGGGCAATCCCCTTATGTTCATAATAATTTCTGTTCGTTTTAGGCTCGAATGTTGTCCTTACTTTCAGCTAAAAATAACTTGTTTTTTCATTTCATATGAGAAGTAGGGGGGATTTAAACCTAGGAAAATACATGAGATGAAATTTTAAACTATAATTGTTAATAACACATCATTCATTAAATTGAGTCTATTTGTTTTCAATTCGTTTTTTTTTCTTTTTGTATCTCTGGCCGAAATCGTCTGCAACAATGACAGCTGTTCCGAAAAATCGAAATGAGAGCCTATGTTGCCCCAACTGCAAGTTAGAAACATAATGCACTTTAAATTGTATAACATTACAATTTTTGTCTGTGTTGCCAAATTTGGAAGAATCGTTGCCTTAAGTAGGCTTGCCTCCCTTAATTTTTCACGTCTCTCTTTTCATCTTATTGATGCTAAAAATTTCGTTGTTTTGAAATTTAAAGTGCAGTTGTTATTTTATGATTAGCGGAGATAGATCAACAGATGTCCTCACACATAATTATTCATACCATATAAGTATTATTGCCCGAAGGTAGACAAAATAAAGTAAAATTCGACCTTCAATACTATTATTTTGTAAAGTTCATTTTCCTCTCGTTGTTATGTCCGCTTATGGAAGCTATTGTTTCTTTTTCTCTCATATTATTAACCTATCCAGGGCTCTGTCAATGCATCTTTTTAATGGAAACGAGTCAATAATCCTTATAAGGAAGCTGTTTGTATTAGGAAATCTAATATACACTATTACAGATATTTAAGTTTTTTTCTGTTTATTTCTTTGCTGTTTTCTTTTTTTTAAGTAAAAAGCTATGTTATGTACTTTTAACTGCAAGGCTTTGGATTTTGATGTGTCTGTGTGTTTGTGGTGGTGGGCGGGGGGGGGGGGTGTCAAAACATTATGGGGGATTTTGGAAAATTTCAAAATGGGGAAATAGAAATGCCAGGGACCTTATGAACAAAGTGCTTTACAAGCGTTTGTTTTTACGTAATTTTCGCATTGTTTTCGGGATCAAACCCAAAACCTTCCTGGTACGCGCCTTGTTTTTAGAGGCATGCAGTCGAAAATAGCATTCACAGGGGTCGGTGCAGCATTAAGAGAACCAAGACACATTTCCGATCCAAATCTTTAGTATATTAGAATCTTTAAAAAAATAAACACAATAAAGGGTTTTGAACCCTAAGTTGTTAAAAAATTTTACGGATAATAAGGTCAATCACCAGCACCAATTTTTAAAGATGGCATAACTGTCCCAAAATGCCTCTTGCGGACCTGATATATCAGACTGGGCAAATATCAGCCAAGACTTGACTGCATTTCTATCGTAAAAACGTAGAAATAATACAAGGAAGAGACGGGGCTAATTTTTGTAGGACAGTGGAGTAGAAAAATAGAAAAAAATCGTCATTTAAGGACATAACTTCAAACAATTGACCGACTTGAAATACCTGGAAATACACATTACTTCAAAAAAAGTTTGCATCATTTCTTTCGTTCTTTTATTTCTTCATTCTTTGCGGTCTATAGGAATATTATTAAGCTCGAAATGCTTAGCCCATGTCCCCCCTTAAAAAGTAAAATAAAGAGAAGATACCTGCAAATAATTGCACATAGGGTATTTTTTTTCAACTATTTTCCTGTAGTTGGTAGTCCCTAGGTTCTGTTTGAGCTTGTAGATTGTTTCCCTTGATAACTATTAATTAAACAAAAAAAAAATTTTCGAGGGAAGTAAAGACTGAAGTTGAAACTTCAAACGAAAAAAATTATTGCTTCACAGTCTATTTAACATATATCAATAAAACTAGTACAAATAAGTCAAATAACCATACCTATGTTTCTAGGATTATAGAAAACTAGCACTTTACTGAAAACACAAAAACCAAGTATAAAAAACAAGAATGTTGATTTATTGGTTAAATGTGAGTATGTATCCTATCAACAACAAACTAATCTATAAAGCTTTTCATAGTCTTATTCCAGCTGTGATATTAATAGCTTTCAGTATACAATTAAAATTATCTTAAAAACATAAGCATAAAAATAAATATTTTCTTATTAACCGCAAAATCTCTGAACAGTGTACAGAAATATTGTAGTGATTTATCAGGTAAAATTTTGGTCTCACCAGCTATAATACCAATAGTAAGTAATAAACAATCTTAAATTGTAAGAAATGCGCTTTAGTATTACTCGAAATGAAGATGCCCTAATATGAGCTTTGGGAGTCCAGTGATTTCTTTCTATACAACAGAAAATTTCAAGTTATAATAGAAATTATAAAGCTAGTCTATAGTACTAATACTATCAAGATGGTTTCACTTCGAACTTGTGTACAAACTAATCATGAAATGTCCTTTTCATAACCAAAACGAGAGCCAATCATTGGACTGAACCGTAGTGCTGAAGTGTTTAAGCAACAATGCTAAAATGCTTTATTTTTGTACTGTAAAAAGTGCCCTTAATCAGTTTGCTTTTACTGTACCAAGAATCCTATATTGTTTTGTGTTTTCATAAATAATTTCTGAGACTACACTGGCTAATCATGATAAAACATAAAATAGCGAAAAAATGAGAAAACGAGTACAATAAACAGTGAGTGAGAAAATTAAAAAGCTATACAAATATTTCGATCAAGACCTACGCTTGACCGTCCTCAGCGCAGAATAAAACTGATAAAAATATTAAAAAACCAAACCTTGAAACAAAACACAAAACTAAAATAAGATGACCCTTTCTAAGTAACGGTGAAAGGGTAACTGAATAAAAACTCAACCCTAAAAGGTATTTCTCCGAAGTGAAAAAAAACTTCTCACTGGCTGTTTATTGTTCTCGTTTTCTCCCTTCTTCACGATTTTATATTTTATTTATTTTTTTTTTCAGTAAAGCGCTATTTTCTATAATCCTACCAACATAGAGAAACATGATTATTTGATTTATTTTTACTTATTTTATTGATGTATGTTATATAGACTCTGAAGCAACAATTTTTGTTCTTTTTAAGTTTTAACTTCGTTCTTTACTTACCTCAAAAAGATGTTTTAAAATTAATCTTTGCCTGTTTTTATTTTAAAATTTAATGCAGAAGCAGTACTGCAATGATCTTTTTTTATTTTTTCAGGGGATGGGGGCGCAGCCACCTCATATACGGAATAATATCTCTTAATTCTAAGCTTTAATGTCCCTCTTTACTTTCAGTTGAAAAAAAATCACATAAATTTCTGATCATTTTCAAATAATGCCGAGAAATCTATGTTACACAAAATGGTGTACACGATTTTTGAAGGTGGGCAACCTCGACAATTAGGAAAGAATAACCATTTTTCAAAAAGAAGATTTTTAAGTTCTTCAAAACTTAAGGAAAATCTTGTATGTCTAATTTATTTCACTAAACATCTCCCCCCTCTTCCCTGATAAACACAAAAAATCTTTAGGCATTCAAGTGTAAAATAGTAATAAACAAGAAAAGGTTGGAAAGTAACCTGACAACTAGAAAAATATCACAGAAAAAAAGAAAATAGTTTCTTAGTGCTATGATGTCTCTTTATACGCTACAAATAGTTTTATTCCGTCTACTAAATAGTAAAAAAGGAAATAATACGAGTAAATAAATGTAGCAATAAGTAATCCTTCTTTGAAGATACAACTTTCAGTGGTTCCAGAACCATATGCCTACACTTCTCCAACCCCTAAGTGACAAGGGGTCCAGTGCGTAATTTGTTCCAAAACTAGTGTAAAGAACGTTTCATAATTCATAAAAATTTAACAAAAATAGTGAATTAGCTGAAAAATTAATAAACATTAAGTTAATGAAAGTTTCTATTATAAAGAGTGAGAGCGTTAAACTATACTTGGTGAAGCTGAACTTTTGTGGAAAGGAGGAGGGAAGGGGCTAAGTCAAGGAATGGGCAATTGGAATTTCGAAATTCAATTATTTGTTATTCTATAAATTTCTTCCTCTTAAGAACATTCGATATTTAAAAAAAATCCTTTTATGGGCCTCAACGTTGGCTGACCGTGTTAAAGAGCTCATAGTGAATTCTCCCAACGGACTAATGGGACTTACTAAGGGAGCCAAGAGGGGGAATGTACGGGAGGGATTTTTGTAAATCTTCAGTTAAGAGTTTAGGACCATAATAATTACAACTGTACCATTAAATGCTTCCAAGCTTTTCCATTTAAGAATTGGCACCAAAAGTACCGTTTTTAGTGCTATATGGCACTTGGGGATGGTAGAACTGGTAAAAAGCACGTAGATATAGCAATAACTTTCCATTGAGCCATAAACATGTCTCTAAGAAGTTCCGCTAGCCCATTAGCCCCAGCTTTTCCACTTCAGACATGGCACCAGTATTACCATTTTTAGTGTAGTTTGGCGCTTGCAGGTGGTGGAATTTATAAGGAAAACGCAGATATGAGAAATAAATTTTATGTGAGATATTAAACATCTGACTTCAATGTTTTGGTAGCCGGCTAGCCCCACCCTTTGAGAAATGGTACAGAAAGTGCCATTTTTTGCCATATGGTACTTCCAGATGGTGGAATTCATAAACAGTAGGTAGATGGGAGAAATAGATTTCGAGTGATCCATTAAGTATCTCTCTATGATGTTCTGGTAAGCTGCTAGCCCATTAAAAAAATCGGGAGACAAATCACTGCTATCTATGCAAAAAGGGGACTTTCCGTGTTGTTGAAGGTTGGTGACTGTAATTTCCCTGTAGAAGGTTTTCGACTATGCTGATTCCAATGGAAAACTTTTCATTTTGATCTGACGCCATTTTCGAGGGGTTTCAGGCTTTTATGAAATTACCACAAATTTCTTTCGAAATAAACTTTTACTTTTAAGACGAACCAAAATAATAGTTACCATTAGACGGGGTTTTTTTTTCACAAGACAGTTTTTTTCTACGTGCGTTTTTTAGCTTTTGGTTACTATGGGCTGCTGCTCGGTCTTTACTAGGTTGCAGCTACCGCTGCAATCATGATAGGGGGCAAAACTTAGGGTAATTAAAATATATTTTTATGCCACTTGGTATTTACCAAGTGACATATAGCGATCGTAATTTCTGTCCGTCGGTCTGTCTGTCTGTCTGTGTGTCTGTGTGTCTGTCGGTCCCGGTTTTGCTTGTTCGGGAGCTTCTAGATAAGCTAGGACGATGAAAGTTGGCAGGAGCATCAGGGACCGGACTAGACTAAATTAGAAATAGTCGCTTCCCGGATTCGACCATTTAGGGAGGAGTGGAAGGACGGTTAATTCGGAAAAATGAGAAAAACAAGGTATTTTTAACTTACGAACGGGTGATTGGACCTTAATGAAATCTGGTACCTAGAAGGATCTCGTGCATCAGAGCTCTTATTTTAAATGCCGGCCGGATCTGGTGACATTGGGGGGAGTTGGAGGGGGAAACTGGAAATCTTGGAAAACGCTTATAGTGGAGAGATCGAGATGAAACTTGGTGGGAAGATTAAACACAAGTCCTAGATACATGATTGACATAAGCGGAACGGATCAGCCCTCTTTGGGGTAGTTGGGGAGGCGGTTAATTCGGAAAAATTAGATATTTTTAACTTATGACTGGGTGATCGGATCTTAATGCAATTTGATATTTAGAAGGACCTCGTAACTCATAGCTCTTGTTTTAAATCTTGATCAGATCTGGTGACATATGGGGGGGACCGGACTGGATCCGTTCTCTTTGGGGGTTGTGGGGGGGACATAGTTTGGAAAAATTAGAAAAAAATTAGGTATTTTTAACTTACGAACGGGTAATCGGATCTTAATAAAATTTGATATTTAGAAGGACCTCGTGTCTCAGTAAATCCTAACCGGATCCAGTTGATTGGAGGGGGGGGGGTCGGAGGAGGAAACCAGAAATCTTGGAAAACACTGAGAGTGGAGAGATCGGGATGAAACTTGGTGGGAAGATTTAGTACAAGTCCTAGATACGTAATTGAAATAACCGGTCCGGATCTGCTCTCTTTGGGGAGTTGGGTACTCTTTGGGTACGCTTTTGGAACGCATGGTTTGACCTACGTGGTGTACACGATATATGAAAGTGGGCAACTCCATCGTTCTGATATAAGAATTTGTTACACGGGATGGTTGGTGCATCAAAATCAAAAGCAGCAATGAATTTTGTTTCTGAACTTCCTTCGGGTTTTTTCGTGGGCTGGGGAAATTCGCTCCCCTGAATAGTTTCAAATAACAGAAGGAAAAATTATAAAAATGTATGTTGTCAGTTTTTATTATTGTGTGACTGTTATCTTGCGGGAAAATGTTCAGGGATTCTTTTTCTTTTTTTCTTTCTTCTGGCAGTTTCGGGTAGCTTGTTTGAGTGCATACAGTCACTAAAACTTACGTAAAAAATAATTATTTAATTTTCAATTTTCAATTTTTTACATTTTACTTTTTTATTATCCTCATTTTTAGAAATACTCTTATAAAACGTAACAAGTTGGTTTTTGCACGTTTTGAGAGGCAACAGATTCAGATCGCACGGGGATGAGTCTTAACGCTTGCATTTCTTAAAAAAGAAGTTAATTAATGTATAATTAACCCATATAGAATATTTGTTCACAAAACATTTCATGATAAAAGTGCCTCTACGCTTGCAGCAATCTTTTTCTTTGTAAAGATTTTATTTTTCTTTGTTTTTCCTACTGGCATAGAGGTATAAAAGCCGAACTTGGACATCTTGAGCCTCAACAGGGAATTTCTTGAGGGTGGACGGGGGGAAATGCTAGCTGGAGCTTTGTTCTTTTTTATGTAGAGTGTTCCAGTGTATATAAACATGTGTATACTATGTATTTAAACATCAGGGAGCCCAATGGCTTGGTCATAATAGCTATTAGCGGCGTAGGAAATCAAAACCCACGATTTTTCATCCGTATACCCCTTTCCGTAAACCCAAAATTATGCTGTAAAAATGTTAATAAGGACTTATTCAACAAAAATACTGTTCATCAGAAGTTTTGACTAAATATTCAAATTTTGTCTAGAATTTTAATTACAATTCAGGATTTAATTCTTTAACTGAAAATCTGAAAGTTACTTTTGCATATTTTGGGATAAAATAGATATGTTCCTATATAAACAGAAAATTTGGGTTACGTGGGGGCGAGTTTTAACACTTGCATCTTTGTTAAAAAGCCAAAACTATGATTAACCCAATTAGAATGTTTGTTCACAAAATAGTTTATGGAATGTCCATATATGTAGTTCATATTATCTACATTTTTAAACAAACTTCAGCTTCATTGCCATTATCTTGTGTTTTTTTTATGCTTCTTTTATGCAAACAAGTTTTACGAAGTGTCGCCCACACTTGACTTATCCGGTTAGTGCAATATCAGTGAGAGAAATGTAGATTCTGTATCTTCAAAGTAAGTTTCTTTTCTTTAAACTATAAGTAATTGTAATATAATATATAATATATCTATATATATAAAAATAAGTTGTCTGTCTGTGGATGTGTGGATGGATGTGTGGATGGATGTGTCAGGTGACGTCACCTGAAAAAACTGGATTAGGTGACGTCAAAACTGAAAAAACTAAAAAAAGGCAAAAAACTACAAAAAAAAACTAAAAACTAATAAAAAAAATAAAAAAGCTAAAAAACTAAAAAAACTATAAAGGTAAAAACCAATAAAAACTAAAAAAAAACTGAAAAAACTAAAAAAAGGCAAAAAACTACAAAAAAAAACTAAAAACTAATAAAAAAAGTAAAAAAGCTAAAAAACTAAAAAAACTAAAAAAACTAAAAAAGGTAAAAAACTAAAAAAAAATAAAAAATAAAAAAAAACTAAAAAAAAGGAAAAAAACTGAAAAATAAGCTAAAATAAAGGTAAAAACCAATAAAAAACTAAAAAAAAAGGAAAAAACTAATAAATGACGACACTCAAAGAGAAAGCGACCAGGACAAAAGGAATGTTCGATTAGCAATCAACAAAGCACCGGGACACAGGGAGTATAAATGACGACCAGGACATAAGTAAAAAAAAAAAAAACTATCTATATATATAAAAACTAAAAAAATAAAAAATAAAAAAAAAACTAAAAAAAAGGAAAAAACTGAAAAATAAGCTAAAATAAAGGTAAAAACCAATAAAAAACTAAAAAAAAAAGGAAAAAACTAATAAATGACGACACTCAAAGAGAAAGCGACCAGGACAAAAGGAATGTTCGATTAGCAATCAACAAAGCACCGGGACACAGGGAGTATAAATGACGACCAGGACATAAGTAAAAAAAAAAAAACTATCTATATATATAAAAATAAGTTGTTTGTGGATCTGTGGATCGTGGATCAGGTGACGTCACCTGAAAAAACTGGATCAGGTGACGTCAAAACTGAAAAAACTAAAAAAAGGCAAAAACTACAAAAAAAACTAAAAACTAATAAAAAAAATAAAAAAGCTAAAAAACTAAAAAACTAAAAAAAGGCAAAAACTACAAAAAAAACTAAAAACTAATAAAAAAGCTAAAAAACTAAAAAAACTAAAAAAAAGGCAAAAACTACAAAAAAACTAAAAACTAATAAAAAAAATAAAAAAGCTAAAAAACTAAAAAAACTAAAAAAAGGTAAAAAACTAAAAAATAAATAACGACCGGGACACAGGGACACAACTACAACGGGGACACCGGGGGAAACAGGGGGATATAAATGACGACCGGGACAAAAAAACTAAAAAGAAATAAAAACTAAAACTAATAAAAAAAACTAAAAAATCTAAAAATCTAAATAAGCTAAAAAAGAAAAAAAAAAGGAAAAAAATAAAGGAGAAAAACAAAACTAAAAAACGAATGTATATACAGACCGGGACACCGGGATACAAATGATGACCGGGACCCGGGACACAGGGAATATAAATGACGACCGGGACACAGGGACACAACTACAACGGGGACACCGGGGGAAACAGGGGGATAACCTGACAATCTATTTATATGCAAAGACAATGGGACAGCAAAGAATGTTGTATATTCGCAAGTTTTACGTAGTTAAAACCATATATATATATATATCTATATTCACAGGTGGGACATAGGGACACAACTACAATGGCGCGTAACTATTATGGCGCGTAACGACTTACGCGCGCGGGGGGGCTTGGGGGGGGCGCGAAGCGCCCCCACCAACTAGGTGTTGGGGTGGCGCGAAGCGCCACCCCAACAGCTAGTAGTAAATATATAGTAATATATAAATACATATTATTATACATCATATAATATATAATATTATATAATACATAATATATATATAGTAATATATAAATATATAGTAAATATAATATATTTCTTATAGAGAAAATATTCTTTACAATGAGTGTACCTGAACCTCATGACGATCAGAACTTAGTATCGTGTGAAAGATTGACTTCCGGCTCTCCTGCTACAAAAATCGATGTGGTGAGTTTTTTTTTCTTTTATTATTGTGTTTCAGTATTTGATCACAAGTATAGTGTCTTTTTACAAAAATAAAACTTTAAGTTTTATTAAAACTTATTTAACTTTATAATTTATAATTATAATTTATGATACTATTATTATAATATGATTATAAAATTTAATATGATTTCCTTCAAAGCGAAGTTCCTACTTCTTCTATATAACAAGAAGATTAAGATCCCATTATATAATGAAGACGCCAAGAGGTTCAATTGAAATTGAAATGTCTGAAAAATCAAAAAAAGGTTTCCTAAACCTTATAGTTTTATAATCATACCTTATAATTGTATAAACCTTATAAAACTTATAATTAACACAGAAATAAACCGTATAAACCTATATATAAACCTTATAATTATAAATTTCATAATAACTTTATAATTTATAAATTTATAATTTAACTTTAATAAAAATTTAAGGTGTGTAACCAAAACTTTTCAAACATCCAAAATGTATATTTTAATAAACCTTAGCGTAAAATTATATATAAGCGGATTATTGTAAATAGAGATGAGATTTAATATAAATTAAGTTTTATGTCTGATGGGTTAATTTTAAAAAACAGGCCACAACCTTGTATGCTCTTAAAATCGAAGAAGATTAATAGCGAAGACATTTTGTACGCTCAACACTAAACAAGTTTGAATTCAATAAAATAAAGGTCAAAATGAAATAAAACCTAAATAAGTCGAGGTGCTGCGACTCGATCAGCAAAAGAAAAAAATTATTTAATTTGTAATGCATTTTAGTATTAAAAAATATAGGACTACATCTGATTTAATTTGATCTAGGCTTTGCGTTAGATTTTTGAATAAAATATTATTTCATTTTGTTAGATGCTCTTGACAGTAGACAACTCAAAAAAAAGCAAAAGCAAACTTTCGCATGCAAACCGATTAGGGTTCGCGTAGCGCAGGTGCCGATCTCCTGATTCTCAGCCCTCGGCCGGGGTGCAATGCGTGGTTGGGGGCAAGCCATCCGACGCTTTCCCGTGCTTTTCCCTAGATTTCTCTAGGTACCCATTTTGAAGCTGGGTGGACTTTTGGCTTGTCTTACGGGGAAACGCCACTAACCCTCGTCCTAAACCAAACGGTCGGCACCACCGAGATTCGAACCAGCGACCCTTCGCTTGTGAGTTCGGCGCGTAGACAACTCGCAGATGAATAATAGTGTGTAGGTAACAGTCTCGATGTCTTTTTTTTTAGATTGAATTATCAGTTTGGGCTTGTTTAAAAACAAAACTAGTTTATCAAATGTGTTTTATAGTACTTTTTGTATCGTTGCTATTTTTCTCATCTTTTCATGTATGTGTTAATTGGTTTAAGCTAGTTTCGTTTATTTTTATCTTCCTTCCCTGTTCTTTCCTGTTTATAAAAAGTTCCGGATGTCAATCCAAAATATACAGACTTGTGTTATTATTTGTATATATTTTCTTCTCAGCTCACTGTCTTATTGAACATCTCACTTTTCAGTATTTTATTCAGTATTCAGTATTTTATTCAGTACTCACTCACTTATTCAGTATTTTCATCTCACTTTAATAATAAGATTTATCATGGTATACAAGGTCATATCCATTATTTTTGTTGAGGGGGAGGGGGTTCAGAAAACTTTAAAAACGCATAAAATTGGTTTATATGCATTTGTTCCGTTTCACGAGCCGGGTCGACATTTTTGGGGGATGGGGCTCAGACCCCCTAAATCCCCTCCCTTTTCAGAGAAAGCAAAATACTCCCATTGTTTTGGTTATTCCAATATAAAGAAACAATAGTATTTCAGCAAGTAAGGGGAATATCAAAACTTCTAGTTATCTAACAGTCCAAAATCTCTAGGGATTAATTATCGCTATGAGTCTCTTTGTGCAAGGAAATTAAAAATTGAGATATTGAGGATTCAGTTCATCCAGGCCTTGGCAAAACTAGAGATGCACGGAGCATAACAAGGTGTCACTACCAGTTTGAAGTTGGGATATCGCAGGCTTAGGTTCCGACAAGACATGAATATAACTTTGATAGCCAGAATTCATGTCCCTTGACAAAAAAAAAGGAATTCCTCACTGTGGAGTTTGTGATTCGTTCCTGTTTCGGGTGAGAGTAAAAAAAAAATCCGTTTTCCAGACGTCAAAATTACCAATAAATTTCATTTTCTTATAATTTATTGGAATTGACACAAATACCGCTCTCAAAATTGAAGATGTGGCCTAACAGTTACATCATAATTTATCAGCACAATAAATGCCAAAAGATTTTTCATAAGCGTAAAATTTCGAAGTCTATAAAGAGCATGACTGAAGTCATTTGTTCCGATTCGTTTCACATCGTTTGTTTTAAGACCTCGAAGTAGATTTTAAGCGTGTAGCTTTTATCAGTTGCTAATTGGTAGTAGAATGGTTATAGTTATTCGAAAGAAAAAGAAAAATGTTGCTATATACGTTCTCTTTTTTCAGGATGATGGGGACTCAATTGCTATTACTAGAGAGGGTAAGTTTTTTTCTAGTAAATTATCTCTTTTTGGATTTTCTGATGAACTGACTATTCTAATGGATAATAATAAGGTGGGGGGCTTATCGGTATAAGTCTAGAATTGAGGCTGATGAGAAGGAAACATGGTAAGATAATAATTCTCGCTTCAGTGTATGCTTAAAAATTGTAGTTTACACATTTTGACTGCAATTGTACTGTACTTCACCCCCCCCCCAAAGTTTAAATATATTTCCAAAGGTAAAAACCAGAATAACACATGGGAAATGTATAATTTGGGCTATATATTTGCAAATCAGTGTGTGGGGGGGGGGGTAAAGTCCGCAATCAAAATGTGTTAACTACAATTATTATGTATATAATGAAGTAAGCATTGCTTTTTTAAATTTATCTTCTAGCCTTGAAATCAGATAGCAAAAAAAAGGAAAAAAAAACTACAATCTGTTCCTCATTCAGTGCTATTTCTAAATGGAATAATCACTGCCATTGCAATTGCATCCCAGCTTTCCCCACCCTCTTTACCGAGGATATAGGTTAGGCTAAATGCAAAAGTTGTTGGTTCTGTTTCCGTCATAGTTGTTTTGTTTTGTTTTTGTTTTTTTCATACAACTGGTGTTATGTGGTATTTATGAACCAACTCATGATGAGAAATAGTGCAATACCTAGGCACTAAGGAAGGAACTGGGAGCAATTACAACATTAGTAATAAGTATTATTGCAAAGAGCATTGAATGGGTAATTAAATGGTATACTTCCTTTTTTCTATCTAAGTCCTGTGTTACTAGGTAAATATGGGTATTTTTCGTATCATATGACCATTACTGGAGGTTCTGACAAACACGCGACCATACCCTCTGCTGAAACTAGCTTACTAGTTCCTAAGATTATCAGCCAAGTACAGAGCTGTTAAATGGGTTCGGTTAGGGACTTGAGCATCAATTTATTGCGGTAGCGCCTACAAATGCGCAAAAAACATGGACATTCTATTAAAAATATACAAAACTATTATGAAACTAGCAATAACCTCTATGGTAATGAATATGGTATGGCCTTGATATGGCAGATAACGTTGTTAAAATGATTATTGCAAAATATGCTGGAAATACTTTTTTTAAACTTGTGAAGGACGTTTGTATACGATAACAAAAAGACTAATTTATTTGAAAACCAATCATACAAAAAAGAAAGACGGAGCATAAACAAAACAAGAAAAAAGTACAACTAAAAAAACACAAAAAAATACATAACACATCAACAGCGACGAAGACAACACTGCCTTTCCATCATAAAAACAAACAACGAGTAAAAAAAAAAATCCCTGTTGTTTCTACTTGTTATTTGTGCTTAGAACGCGTCAAATATTTTAATAAATTACTATAATGGCATCGAAGACCAAGGATGGTTCAGCTTCGAAAGGCGCGTATTGTAAATAGAGACTTGCTTTTCTACAGCTATAAAAAGGTAAGCTAGGCTGAATTTTCTGACAAAATAAGTGTTACAAGTCCATGGGGGAAAATGTAGATGTTATTTTGGGAACCGAAAGAAAACTGAACAAAGTTCTGACTTTTCAGAGGAACAAAGGAGGAATAAATAGCTCCTCTAACAATAGGAGGAACAAATAGAGGAGTAGGAAGATAGTTGGTCGCAAAATCAGTTTTGGTTGCAATGCTCAAATAACATTCAATTAACTTATCACTTTGTCTTTAGATTTTTATAAGCAGTATGAAAGTTTATCTCAAAATTTTAATGGTAAACAGAAAACCTTCCAATCAAGACTTGGACAAATTTGTCATTCAAAAAGCCAAAATCAGAAAAGATAGGCCTTAAATAGAGATATATTGTCTTGGTCCTTTAGCTGACAATGATCGGAACCAGCATGATGATAACTGATGAATGGTCCCTTTTCGCTATCTGCCCATATTGAGTGTGTTCTCAATAATACACAAGTAAAAACACACACAAAAAAAAAAAATACATAACACATGAACAGTGACGAAGACCACACTGCCTTTCCATCATAAAAAAACGAGTTTCTTTAATCTTTACTTTAATCTTTACAATCTTTACTTGTAATTTCTATTTTGTATTTTGATTTCCAAAAGAAAACTATCTCACGCACTATAGATCATCTGTTTTAGTAGACATTTTCCGAAATGGTGCTTTGTACAGATAATGTGGTAGAGCAACTGACTGAAAATGTAGATAGCGGTTGAAACGCAGCTTAATTGTCACAAAAGAAGCATCTCACTTTTCGTTCCTCATTTCTCATTCCTCAACAAAAAACCACTCTTGCTAGAATTTATGTTTTTGAACTGTGGCTACCACAAAAGAAAATATAAAATTAAACTTCAAGATTGTACTTGAATTTTATCTATCCTCAAAATTTCAATTCATTTTACTACCTTGGTTAATCTGATACCAACACTGATATATAAAATCAGTATTCACTCTGCTTAGAAAAAAATTTGGGGGCAATTAAAGTTGCGTGATGGTTTATGTTATAATAAAGTTTTGAAGTGTGTGGATGTGAATTGAGGCTGGAGACGAAGTGAAGTGAGGCGATCGAAGTGAAATGAGTAAAGTGAGGCTAGAATGAAGGAGGCTGGAGACGTGAATGAAGCTGGCTGCTGTAAATATCTTATTCTCAGATAATTCGTTTTTGGTCGTGTTATTTGCTTGGGGGGGGGATTGTAGCCTGGACAAGGCTGTTATTTGGGAGAGAGACTAGGGTAGGTTCTTTATAACTTCTTTCCTTTTTCAAACTAAGATATACACTATAAAATCTACGCGTTGAATTGTAATACGAGGTTTTTCGTAAGTTTTTATGAGAGAAGCATCCCCCACTAAAATCTAGCATTCCGTTAACTAAGTTTTTCGTCTTTTCAATTTATGTCTTCAGAGTTGTATGTTCAAAATCTTCAGTAGCATCCTCCCTTTTTATTTCTAGAGGAAATAGTTGTAAAAAAGCGTCGAGAAGAAAAGACAACACGGCAAACAGAGACTAGAGTACAGCGACAAGTCCTCCTTGAAAACGGACGTATTATTGGAGATAGCGGGCCAAAAGTTACGAATAACACCACTGAAAACGTTGAAATACAAGAAAACCAGCAGAGTGAGGTAATATCTGAGTTATTGCTTCTCCTTTTATCTCTCTTTTTCTATCCTCTTTATTTATTTCCCAAAAGTTACGAATAACACTACTGAAAACGTTGAAATACAACAGAACCAACAGAGTGAGGTAATATCTGAGTTACTAACTGACACCACTGAAAACTTTGAAATACAAGAAAACCAGCAGAGTGAGGTATTATCTGAGGTATTACTTCTCCCTTTATCTCTCTTTTACTATCCTCCTTGTTTATTTCCCATTTTGTCGTTTCACTGAACTTGTAATTCATCTTAAATAACCGAGAAAAAAATTTCTAGCTTATATTTGATTTTTCGTTTTATTATTGTCTACATGTCTCACTTTTTCTTTTCATTTCTATTAAATTTTTATGTGTAACCAAAGATATGTTTGCATGATTTTAGTGACCGTTTGTTAGCTACAATTAGTTGCGATTTAAATATGTGTAATTTTAATTCTTTTCTGAAAATTTTAAAGAAGACTTTTGCCGATCGTTGTTTGAATTTTAATCTACAACCTTGTCTTTGTCATTGTAATCCCCAGATCCCTGTCTTTCTGGATCCGAAGCTTTCGAAAGATGACAGTATCATATATCCCTCAGTGGACTAGTGGATCAACACGTCATGGGAGTTTTTTGTCATTATCGTCTAGCTGACATTGCAACACATTTCTCAAGTAATTTCTGAGTTAGAGATGTTGAATTATTATTTTTATTAACCTTCAACGGTCTCATCTACCTCTTTTGAGGGAGAATAAAATATAATAAGTAAATTAATGCTGTCGGATGGGATACAGCCGGGGTCTTGCAGGAGGGGAGAATTTTTGGAGATTTCCCATTGAGCTCCTTAAATCAACCGCTGATAAGTGAGAGATATGGATAGATTCCTTTATATTCATCAATTTACAAAACCCAAATCAATTAAATAAACTCAGCCTTTCCTTGAAGGTCAAATGACCTGTGTACAGAGGCTCAACTAGTTAAATAAATCGCATCATTAACAATACAAAAATAAAGGCGACAAAAAAAGATGAAAAAGAAGAAAACAGTAACAACAAAACCATGATCTTGACAAGGAACCTGGTCTGACCCTGCATCTCGACTAAGGAGGAACTTTTTGACCTATAATCTAAATGAATAAACGGATTCAGTGTTCCTAATCCTGTCCGCGCGAGTCTATTCAGGTCCAGAGGGTTACAGTTACTTTACCAAACACATAGGCTGACCTTTCTGTATGTTCCCTCTCATAACCCAGCGTATCCACATTTCTTGTATGATACTTAAGAATAGTAATCAGAATCAGTAGAAAATATCTCCACTGAATAGACTGGCGCAACACAATTGAAACAGTGGTATAACCACGATTAATAGCCGGAGTTCCCTCTTTATATTCGTTGTTTCCAGCAATCTTGACTATTATGGCGATCTTGTTGTATTTTTTGTTGTTTGTTTTTGACTGATGAAATCCACGCTGTTCAATTTGTGCGTATCGTCTTCAGTGAAATGTGCACGCCTTTCAAGCTGTTTACGATAATCCTACCCAGAATGTTTTGTCATATTAATACATTATCCCAAATAAGATTGTTTTTGTGGATCCTAGAACCATAAAATCTGAAACATTGCTTGGGTTATACGACGATATTCTAGTCGAGGCAGACTACTTGATGCAAGAGGTTGAGCTTAGTCGCAGCAAATGGGAAAAAATATTGATCACAGAAAACCATCCTTGTGCTTTATCTTGTCTTCAAGACTGTGACTCTACTTTTTCTCAATATAGTTTCCTTTTTGCTGTTGTTGCGACGTTGCCAGTAGCTACTGGTACCCGAGTAAGAAGCCTCTCCACACTCAGAAGGCTAAAAACCCCGCTAGTAAGTTCAACTAGACAAGAAATGTTGGGTAGTTTAACCTTCCTCGCTGTCTACATAAATATCTATATCTGCTTGGGGAAGGTAAAAGATGTTTTTGCAGGGATGAAAAACATTGTTTAAACTTTATTATGGAGATAGTGACTAATAAACTTAACAATACCAGTTTATCGACTATGCAATACTTGATCTTTAAAAAAAAAACCTTAAAGATTTAACAGCATGCTTAGTGAATGCGTCTTCATTCGTAGGGGTGGACTAACAGTATCGATCTATGAGCTCCGGCTTACGGTTATCTAAGGTCACTATTCAAAGTCCAAGGGAGGCGGAGGCAAAATCATTCTTCTCTTTTTATTTACTACCCTTTGCCCTAAACAAAAATATCGGATATGGCCCTGAATCAGGGTATGTTCACTGAAAACTTATTCGAGGAATTGTGCCTATGATGCATTTCTGCTTGAAAAATATTTTTTTCGGTGCATTTTTGCATTTCTGACTAGGTTTCTTACACCAGTCTTAACAGTGGATTAAATGCATCTCCGGAAAGAGAAACAGTCTATATTAAACTTTTCGGGGATAGATAATACGAGGTGCACCCTTTGGTAATGGGTACCACGATACCTAAAAAAATTTCTAGATCAAAACCTGGTATAAATAAAATGGCTTTCTATTCGAAGATTCTATGATAATGTGTTGGCTATCCAATTGTTTATTGCGTAATCATTTCTTGAAGTTTTTTTTTTATTTGGATGTTTTGATTTTTCTTCTCTAAAACAGTAGTTTAGGATACTTTTCTTAATAAAATAATTTACGCTGAATAAGATATTTTATTGGATTGTGCTACCACATAATGCTTTTGTTTTATAAATTTGTGAATTTTGAGATGTCAATAAAAAAAATAAAAAAATTGAATATGAACTTTGGGTCCTAACTTATTTAGTACTTACAATTTTGAACTAATTTCTAATCTGTCAACATCTTTTTGAATCTGGCACTAAAATGTGTAACAAAATGTTAATGAGCAGGTATACCATGTTTGTTGAAACTAAAATACCTAGATTAAACAAAACAAAAACAAAACAAAAAATTGTCACCGCTGCACGGAAGAATTTGTCAAACTGATGTCAATCATCTTAAGAATGTAGAAAGATTTGAATATTTTGACAGTTCTTTGGTCACTGTAGATACGAGGGTCAGATTTCCGTCATCGGCATTATACTCGCAGTACTAATGTTTCAATATATTGTTAAGCGTTTTTCATCCATCTGGAAAAAGCAGTGTGTAATTGTCTATATAAGTTACTGTAGCTTATCGTAATTACCTTTGGTATTGTGAGAATTGGCTGAAAATACCCAGAATTCGGTGAAGGACATTGTGGCGTAAAATATCAGTTATTAGTGACCGCTATTTGGAAGACACTGCTTCTTAAACGACATCATTGTAAGGTTATCCTGGATTTGTATTAAATGAGCTATACACCCGGCAATGCTCTTATTCCAAGCTTTGATTTATGAAAGACAGAAGAAACAATATGACGACTGTGTAACGATAAACATATCGTGGGGGGGGGGAGTCTGGCTACAATCTATCTTCTTGTTGAGTTCAGACCCAACGCTTTGGATAAAAACACATAATGCCCTCTATTCTTTATATATCTATGATTTTATGTCTCTTGGTTTTCTAATGGGTAAAATTGTAGTTTAGCTACTTTCCACTATCTTCCATCCAGAAGAAACTCATTGATGTGGTGTAAAATTCTACTCAAATAGCAGGAATTGCATTTTCAGAAATAAAACCAGAGAAAAAGAAACTGATAACTGTAGATTAAGGTAACACAGCCCCTTTTTATGATTGCGAAAAGTAGTTAAACTAGAATTTTATCTAGTAAACTAGAAATAAGTCCCAAGGTATATACTACTAAATCTCACAGCAAGCACCAAGCCGCCTGAAGCCAACACAGCTACACACGCTCCTCCTCTATCGCAATCTATTCGAAGCCTCCCTCTTTACACCCTCTCAGGAGGTTTCCAATTTTTTATAATCTTTCTTTATGACATCCACCCACCCTACTGCGGACGACCTGCTTTCTGTTTAGCCCTAAACGGTTGGCAGAAAAGGACACTCATTGGCAAAATGTCCTCCTTAATCAGCAGAACGTGCCCTAGCCCAGCCATCTCAAGCTTTCTCTCCTTATAGCCCTAAAAAGTGGGATTGAACCACACTTTCGTACAGCCTACTGCTTGAAGTACGGTCAGTCAGCCGGGTACCCTGGACAATCCTTAGAAAATTTCTCTGGAAAACGTCTAGCAAATATACATCCGCTTTTCGGAGCCCCCAAGTTTCAGAGCCAAAGTTGACCACTGTCATCACTCCAGCTTCCAATATTCTAATCTTTGTTGCAGACTTATATTCCTTTTCTTCCAAACTTTTTTAACTGTGAAAAAAAAAACAAGAGCTAAGAGCTCATATGGCACTTGTGACGAGGCGAGAAGAGCTAAGAGCCAAGAGATCGTATGGTATGAGCTCTAACAAAATTCTATGAATCAATAGATTGATTTAAAAAGGAAAATTAGAGGCTTAATGCCGGTCAGGATTTAAAATAAGAGCTCTGAGTCACTATGCCCTTCTAAATATCAAAATTCATTAAGATCCGGTCACCCACTCGTAAGTTATAAATACCTAAATTTTTCTGATTTTTCCTCTCCCTTTAGCCCCCCAGATGGTCGAATCTGGGAAAACGACTGTATCAAGTCAAATTGTGCAGCTCCCTGACACGCCTATCAATTTTCATCGTCGTAGCACATCCAGAAGCACCAAACTCGCCAAATCACTGAACGCTTCCCCCCAAACTCCCCCAAAGAGAGTGAATCCAGTACGATTCTGTCAATCACGTATCAAGGACATTTGTTTATTCTATCCACCAAGCTTCATCCCGATTCCTACACTCCAAGTTTTTTTCCAAGAATTCCCCCTCCAACTCCCCCAATGTCAAATGATCTGGTCGGGATTTGAAATAAGAGCTGTTAGACATGAATTCTTTCTAAAAATAAAATTTCATTAAGAGCCGATCATCTATTCGTGAGATAAAAATACCCCAATTTTCACGTTTTCCAAGAATTCCAATTTCCCTCTCCAACTCCCCCCAACGTCACAGGATCTGGTTGGAATTTAAAACAAGGACTTTAAAGCACAAGATCCTTCTAAATATCAAATTTCATTAAGATCTGGTCACCCTTTCGTAAGTTACAAATACCTCAATTTTCAAAATTACACCCCCCTCCAATTCCACCAAAGAGAGCAGATCCGGTCCGTTTATGTCAGTCACATATCTTAGACAGGTTTTTATTCTTCCCATCCAGTTTCATCCTGATCTCACCGCTTTAAATATTTTCTAAGATTTCCTGTCCCCCAACTGCCCCCCCCCCCAATTACGCTTGATCCAGTTGAGATTTAAAATAAGAGATCTGAGTTACAAGATCCTTCTAAATATGTAGTTTCATGAAGATCCGATCACTCCTTCGTAAGTTAAAAATACGTCATTTTTTCTTATTTTTCAGAATTACCCCCCCCCCAATAGATTGGATCCGTTCCAATTATGTAAATCACGTATGTAAGACTTCTGCTTATTCTTCCCACCAAGTTTCATCCCGGTCCCTCCAATCTAGGCGTTTTCCATGATTTTAGGTTCCCCCACCCCAAACTTCCCCCAACGTCACCAGATCCAGTCAGGATTTAAAATAAGAGCTTTGAGACACGATATCCTTCTAAATATCAACTTTCATTGAGATGCGATAACCCGTTCGTAAGTTAAAAATACCTCATTTTTTCTAATTTTTCAGAATTAACCCCTCCCCCAACTACCCCAAAGAGAGCGGATCCGTTCAGGTTATGTCAATCATGTATCTAGGACTCGTGATTATTTTTTCCACCAAGTTTCATCCCGATCCCTCCACTCTAAGTGTTTTTCAAGTTTTAGGTTTCCCCCTCCCAACCCCCGCAAGTTAAAAACCCCCGCAAGTTCGCAAGTTAAAAATACCTCATTTTTTCTAATTTTTCAGAAATAACCCCCCCCCCCATCTATCCCAAAGAGAGCAGATACATTTCGTTTATGTCAATCATGTATTTAGCACTTGTGTTTATTTTTCCCACCAAGTTTCATCCCGATCCCTCCACTCTAAGTGTTTTCCAAGATTTTAGGTCCCCCCCCTCCAACTCCCCCCATGTCATCAGATCCGGTCAGGATTTAAAATAAGAGCTCTGAGACACTATCATTCCAAACATCAAATTTCATTAAGATCCCATCACCCATTCCTAAGTTAAAAATACTTCATTTTTTCTATTTTTTCCGAATTAACCGGCCTCCCACTCCCCCCTCCCAGATTGTCAAATTGGGAAGACAACTATTTCTAATTTAAGCTGGTCCCGTCCCTGATACGCCTGCCAAATTTCATCGTCGTAGCATACCTGGAAGTGCCAAAAGTAGAAAAACCGGGACCGACAGACAGACCGACAGAATTGGCGATTGCTATGTCACTTGGTTAATACCAAGTGCCATAAAAACCTGAGCCTTTTCTATTCCACTTTTAACATCTTCACTACTCCCACGGTCTTTACTAATAATACTACCAAGCTAAGTGATAGATGATTTTATTTTTTATTTTTCGCGCAATTCATATCTTCTTGATAGTTTATTCAAACTCCCTTCCTCCCTCCCCAAAAATGGTTCAAGCTTACATCTGGCACTTAAGCGGTTATAATACAAATGCTAGATGACTCTGAGCCAATGCAATTCCTTCTCTATTACAGGATTTAATTTTCTTTGGAGGTATAAAGATTTAGCCAGATGGGATTATCTTAAAGATATTTTTAGTCAACTATAGATGATTTAAGTAATCTAGAGTACGAAGATTACATTAGAAAACAGACGATATTGTCTTTATCCAGTAATATCAGATTTATTTTCAAGGTAAGTACTGAGAGTAACGACATAAATGTTCCTGGGAAAACGAAGGTTTCAATACACCCAAAAAAGTATCGTATTTTTTGTCGAATATTAAAAAAATGCTTCAACTTTGCATATTTTGTCCTCGATATGAGGAGAAGGGGGGAGGGTGATTTCCCGGTGTATCTCCCGTTCCATCCCGGTTCGTACATTCAACGCTTTTATGTTGGTATGTCGTGGAACATTATGTTGGTATGTTGGTATGTCGGGTAAGTACTCGGGTTGTTGGTATGTCGGGTAAGTACTCGGGTTGTTGGTATGTCGGGTAAGGTAAGTACTGAGAGTAACGACATAAATGTTCCTGGGAAAACGAAGGTTTCAATACACCCAAAAAAGTATCGTATTTTTTGTCGAATATTAAAAAAATGCTTCAACTTTGCATATTTTGTCCTCGATATGAGGAGAAGGGGGGGAGGGTGATTTCCCGGTGTATCTCCCGTTCCATCCCGGTTCGTACATTCAACGCTTTTATGTTGGTATGTCGTAGAACATTATGTTGGTATGTTGGTATGTCGGGGAATTTTTCTTTATCTTCATGATATCTTAGAAATAACGACTTTGGTAATTTTCTCAAAATCAGCGAATCAATTACAAATGCAAATTTTTTTGGCTATTAAAAAGGCAACGACTCTGCTAAACGCTTGGCACGCAGTCAAGGTTGGTCTTAATTTGTCCATTACCGCACATGAAAATCTGCTCTCGTGTCTTCGTAATCACCGTTGGCACAACAAGCAAAGAGACAAAGAAATAGCTATTGGTAATGGTAACTATCTAATGCCAATCTACATAGTTTCTTTTCCTAATTTTAATTCTCCGAAGTATCTAAGAAAAACTATTTATTCTACAGTTTGCTACCAAGGTACTTAAAATTTTTATTTTGCATCTGTATAAAAGATCGTCCTTTGCATTTTTATTTTCTATTGGACTTTTTTTGAGGGGGGTTGAGCTAAGTCCATCCAAGGAAGGGTTTAGTCCTTGAACAGCTATGCCAATGAAATGGAATTTGAAGTGTTAATGAATGGACTTTGTCAAAAACCAGGGAGGGACGTAGCTTATGTGAATTGCATGGAGGAAGTCGATGGACGTCAAAAGCTGATTTGGCATCTTGATGAGTAATACACGAGCGTAAGTAGTTAAAAAGAGTTTGTAATCAAATTTGGCGCTGTCCCTGGAGGGATGGGAGGAGGTCCTTTGAACTCTTTGAATCATGCCCCAAATATTTGAACATAGACCTCTGTCGATTGTTTTTTCTTCTTTTCAATCTATCGGAACATTGAACTTTCTACGGATATTAAAAAGATTGAAGCAATGAGATCACTATGAACTTTCTTGAAATTTTAGACCAATTAGATGATGTTTAGGAATTCAAATAGAAAATGAATTTCCATCATAATACTTTGACCATGTATGTTGTTTCTTTTTTATTGAGAAAAATAACTGATTAAAAAATGAAGGGTACACTGAAGTTTTCTGTCTTGAAAAGGATCAGTTTTGATTAGATTTGGATTAAATGCTGAATACAAATCAGCGCCAAAAAATTGACTAAAATAAGACGGAATGTTTGAGTATGAAGGCAGGGGCGTAATTTGTCAAAATCCTGGAGGGGGGGGGGTGAATCTAGAGACGATTTTCATTTTTCTAAATCAGGTGAAAATGATAGTGAAAAGGATTTGGGTAGGGAGGCAGCTGCCCTCCACCCCATTTCAAGTTCCCCCCTGTATGAAGGGTTTGGTTATTCTATTAAGTATTTTATCTTTTCTTTATTTATTCTATTAAGAAAATTTCATGTTTGATCACTAAATTTATAATTGGTAAAAGATTGAACATCCATTATGTTCTTTTTGAATTTAGAGCTTTTCTCTCATCAGCTGTTGATGAGTAAAAACATCCAATCTCTATTCTTTGTACCACTTCGTTAATTTCTGATAGAAAAAAGGATTTGCCTGTATATAGCAACTATTCTTATGATTTGAATTTCTTCTTTAATTAGAGATATTTAAAACAGTAAAGTCGACTGTCGATAACTCGAATCTCAATAACTCGAAATCCTCGATTTCTCGAACTATTTTCAATTCCCTTGGAAAAACCTGTAAGTTGAAGAAAATACCATAAATAACTCGAAACAATTTTGCGGTTCTATTTCACCTCTATAAGTCGAAGTGATCCAAAAGCTACCTCGACCTCGAAAAGTAGTAGGTAAGCTTGCCTCTATAAATCGAACTATGAATAAGCAAGTTGAATTTTATGTAGAATGACCTCTATAATTCAAACTATACGTAACTCGAAGAAAAATCGTGGTTCCTTGAATTTCGAGTTAGCGAGAATCAACCAGTTATGCATTCCCCTGTTTATAAAAAGTTCCAAAGAAATTGATGTGCTACAATAACCAGTTATCATTGCGATTCTCCATTGGTGCCACATTTTGTTGTCAATTGTGTACTTCTTTGGGATTTCGGTTGCTGCGCAATGTTTGCTTATTTCCCGTAATTTTTGCTGTTGTGAAAAGACTGTATAATAGGTTACTTAAAATGCATCGATGATTCGGATGGACAACCATAGGGCTGGGCCTTAAACTGGGTTCCCGATTAGAAGAACAGTGCGTTGGGTACTTGCCTGTTATTCCGACCACGCTCGTTTTTGATCTGGGTAAAACCGGTATCTCTGTCTGCATTAGGTTACAATTAGCTTAGCCTGAGTGAGATAAACTGCTATGTTGGTATATCTTAATCAAATTTTAATATATAGAGTTGGTTAGGTGAAACATTTCATATAATGTGTTCTGGGCGACCTGTTTTCCATAATTCTCTATTGTAGTCTCATAATTTTGTTAGTAAAGCGTTTTATTGTCATCATATTTTGGTATATTTCATTATAATTATCCTAACTGCACTTGTTGAGTGTGGTTGGGATAATAGGCAAGTATCATACGTTGAACCGTCAAAAAGGAATAACTAGAAAATTATATGTGCTGTTTATAATAAACAGAAGGAGGATAGGACTAATGCCTCTCTTTACCTTTATTTTTTAGACACTCTGGTTTCAAAACAAGTTTAAATCCCATACATTATATAATTTCAGAAAAAAAACCTTTTTAATATTAGAGCTCCCTCTTGCATTTAGAGAATCTAGTCTTTTTCGTTTTTTTGGTTCTGGGCTTCTAGCCAATGCTTTTTAAAGCAGAATAGCTTGGGACACTGAACTTAATAATATCATGGCATTTGAAAAACTATCGAGAGCCCTAAAAATTAGTCATTTATTTGTTGCAGGCTACTTTAGGACTTTACTGCTCCTTAGGGTACATCCTGGTTTTGTGTCGGTTTTGTTTTTGCAATGAAGTGGTAATTTTTAGAACTAATAATATGGAAAAAACTTCGTTTTCTTAAAGAGTTAAAGAGGCTGCGTCCCAAAGTCGAACCTTAAAACCTACAGGAATTAGGAAAGGCAGTTGGGGGGGGGCTGCTGCCCCCTAAACCCTCCGCTTTTAAAGACTCTTTTGTACAGGTTTTTTGTTGTGGGGGGACTTCATTGTTACTAATTACTAGTTTCGGCGCAATGGTTCTCCTGTCCTCTTGTGTTTAACATTTTTTCGAAGTTATTCCATTATTCATTCATTTCAATTTTTTGTTAATTAAAAGAGGGCCTTTCCGAAGCCAAGAGCGGGGGCGGCAGCCCCCCACAACAAAAAACCTGTACAAAGTCTTTAAAAGCGGGGGGTTTGGGGGGTGGCAGCCCCCCAACTGCCTCTCCTAATTCATGTACGTTTTAAGGTTCGACTTTGGGACGCAGCCTCTTTAACTCTTTAAGAAAACGATTTTTTTTTCATATTATTTCTGTACGTTTTTCTACAATCCAAGGTGGATGTAATTTAATAATAATTTTCCATGTTTATTTTCTCGCTTTCTGTATCAATAAATTCAAACTGACAAAATTATTTAATTTTGATAATTTTAATAGTTTAGCAGCGTAATTAAAAATTTAGCAGCTAGTGGTTTTTACCCACCCGCCTCCGGTTTATGGGCCCAGCGCGCTTCCGCTGCGCCAAGCTGCTGTTATGCTTGTTATCAAACAAGTTATCACAATAGAAATTTTCACCAACGGCCTCAATTAGGAAATCAATTTAAATGGTTCTTTTGACTTGCTTCCATCAAGCCTTACCCCCGCTTCAGTATAAATTCTTGTGAACATTCCAGTATGTAATTCTGATCACATGTTTCCATGTTTATTTTCTCCCTTTCTGTATCAATAAATTCAAACTGACAAAATTACCTAATTTTACAAATTTTTAAAAATTAGTAGCTAGCGGTTTCGATCCACCGACCTCTGGGCTATGGGCCCAGCACGCTTCCTTTGCGCCAAGCTGCTGTTAGTGTAAGAATTTTTCAAACAAGTGATGTTATTACAAGAGAAAATTTTACCTTCAATGGGGAAATGGGTTTTTCTAAGCTAGATAATCGGAGGGTTAAGATTTTCCGACGAAACTTTCCAGGAAAATTACTCGGAGAATTCCGCGTCGAATGAGTCTTCGTACACCCAGATCCGATGTCGGCTATGACCTGTAGGCGTATCAGAAAAAACAAACAAAAGGAGAATATGAACATTAAGTGGCTATGTGTGGTTTCTGGAAAACAGGGAAGGAGTTATCGGATCGAGCTGAAATTTCGCAGATAAGCTCCTGGGCCCAAGGGGACCTTAACTTGTGAATTTCAGCTCGATCGGACAACGTTAAAGGGGGGCTGGGGTTGACGGGTCGAAACTTTTGGCCAGATTTTCCCCATGAAGGAAAAGCCGGAGGGGGGGTGAAATTTGGCAGGTTTCTTAGTTGGAGCTCGGGCTACGAAATGCATCCCTCCCCATCCCTCTGCGACCACTGGAACCGAAGATCGCTTAACATTGTCGTGGTTCGCCTCTTTAAAGATTTTTTTACATTTATATATAAATAAAACACGCATCCGTGACCATCCTTCTCAATAAAAATTCATAATCCTTTGTTTTTGCATGCACTATTAATTTTTTATTTATTATTTATTTATTTTTAATTATTATTATTTATTTCGAGACCTCTAATATAGACGTTTTGGGCGTGATGTAGTTCATTACTATGAACTGTTTGATTCATCTTTAGCATTAATCCTTGAAAATAGGGTTACCGAACCAATTTTACCATGTTATTAATGTCATATTTATAGGTTATGACCTACGCAAGACTTCTTAGCATAAAGACAAGGGTTAATACATACTGAATGGAATCTGTGGATTATTTATCTAGAAGTCTCCATGCATTTAAACGAATTATATTTGGACAACTTTTATGGCTGCCCTATTTCAACATTCGTCTTTAACACTAATCCTTGAAAATAGGCTTTCGGAAGCTGTTTCCCATTTTATTAGCCAGAATTAAGCTGGTCTTATAATCAAAGTCTCGAAGTTAACTACATGTAGGTAGTCTAGCCTACTAGATAATTCAAACTGGAAATATTTGTTTGTATCAATGCTAATTTGATAAGCAAATGTGAAAGATCAATTTGACTGAAAGTGGGTAGATTTCTTTCTTTTTTTTTTAGCTATTATTGTAGAGGAGGGGGATCATGGAACAAAACTTTTTAACATTAAACTATTAATCACCCAAAAACATAATATGTAAAACGTTTGCTCATAAAAGCAGATAAAAAAAGAAAATAAAAGACGAAACAGAAGGGGAAAGAGCTCATTCAAATACGAGAAAACCTACAGCTGAAAATATGCGATGCTAGACTTCAAAGACCAGACGAAATATACATATATATACATATACATATATATATATATATATATATATATATATATATATATATATATATATATATATATATATATATATATATATATATATATATATATATATATATATATATATATATATATATATATATATATATATATATATATATATATAATTTAAGGATATTTGTTTCTGGCCCAAGTAAATGGACCAGGAAGCCCCGGGGGATTTGTTTTTTATTTTAGATTTTTAGTTGTTGAAATTGGAATTGAAGGATTACGAAACTGTAAACACCCTAAATAATTATTAGGAAAAATATTTTTTGTTTCTTTAATTTAAGGTTTGTTGTCCAAATTGTTATTGTTACTGTTCTGTTTTCTTATAGAAGCAGAATTTATGTATCACAAATTTGTGACTAAAACTATTTTGAGACAGCCTCCTTATCGCAAGGGAAATTTAATAATGAAACTGTTAAATACGAGCAGCTATTCGATACTGGATTAAGAATTGGAAACGTGGATAAAAATGCGACGCGAAACGGTAAAACAATGGTTTTTTTTTAATAGTGAACTTATCTTTTTCCTCGGAGAATTCAGAAAAGGTAAGCCGGCTTTTTCGAGAAGACATAGCGTACTTTTGAGACTTATTGATTTTAATTCTTTCTTCCCAAATTTCAAAATCCGTCACTGGAAAAGTCCTAAAGGCATCACCCTACTTCAGCGTTGCCTTATTTTAGTATTTCCTTTGATTGTATGGAAGGGGGCATATTTTTTTTAAGATGAATTTTGTGTTAAAGGTTCTCTCCGTGAATAGGGGCGTAGCTCCTGCATTTTTATTGGAGGGGGGAAGAGGGGTCCACATCCGGAGAGTCAAGGGGCACGGGCTATATAATAATTGTTTCTCCAAATTATTAGGGGCAACTACCCCCGTGCCCCCTCTAAACGATGCCACTCCATAAATATATAGCATATGTGTCACTGCCATTATTATAGGCATTTTATTGCGTTTTAAAATTGAGTTCAGTAGGCGTGGGGGTTCAGTCTATTTAATACCCATATTACAGGTCACTGCTTACTTACATGACAATTAAACTTCACTTGGAGTATTTCTAGATGAGTAAGTTCTCGAAAAGAGCCTGCCTCACGTGGTAGTGTTATATTTATATAGTAACGTTGCTGTAGGTGTAAATAGTGTTACACGATGTTGTAATTTCAGGTGGCAGGCATCAATCATCACCAAAAAAATTCTCTTCTAATGTGTAACATGTTTAAGGCTGGTGAAGGTGCATGATAGAGTGCATAAAAATAATTGGATTTTTACTTTCTCTTGAATCAGTTTGAAAGAGGTCCAAATGAAGGCTGTTAATTTTTGGCTGGCTAATTGATGAAATTAGAAACTATAAATTATGCTACTTCTGTCTTTCCATGTACTAAAAAAACTGGTAAACTCTGTAAGTTAAAACATGAAACAAATTGGAAATCTCTTTTTCTCTTTCTTTCTCTCTCTTTCTCTTTCTTTCTCTCTCTCTCTCTCTTTCTCTTATACGCTCATTCTCTCTCTCTCTCTCTGCCACTATTTTTGCACCATTGCAATAGACATAAGAATTTGAGTAAAAGCCAGTCTTTATTATGCACTTTCCCCGAATATGGAACAGAAATAGGTACTTCTGTACAGCCCAGAACACACCCGAGAAAATTGCTCTGTTGAATCTGAGATACCCAGTTTATAGCTGTCTGTATTTGGAGACAATTAGCTTAAGCTGAAGCGAAAAACAACGTTGTAGTTATTTTTTAATTAAATATCTAAGATCTGGTATTTTGGTAAGGTTAGACATTTAAATTTAGGGGCCTGCTTTCCATAATTCTTTGTTGTTGTTTACATAATTTTGTTACTAAAGTATTATATTTTCACCATATTTTGGTAACTTTCTCTATGATTAACCTAACTTCACTTTGTGAGTGTGATCTGGATTGTACGGAAGTACCCAGAAAAATTCCATTTTTTTTTTTTTACATTGAGCCCTAAACAATTCCTGCTTCAACCTAAAAAAACCTCAAATTTCTGGAATAGCTAGAGCGGCAAACTCTTTGGATCAGCATATATTTTCTTGTTGGTTAGTGGAGTAATCATTTATATATCAACTGGTTCTAGGCGAATCCCCTTTTTCAACCCTTGTCATACTATTAAACAGTATTTAATTTTCAATTTGTCAACCCTGGGAAGTCAGTAGGATCTTACATCAATTTTAAATTTACAAACCTGTAGTAGCGCAGGGAACTGGTCCTCTGCTTGGCAATAAGGGGTTTCGGGTTCGATCCCCACCGCAGCAAGGCTGGGCTACAAGCTTGCTACTTGTACCTGCAACAACACCCAGCAACTGAAACGTCGATTCGACCCTCTATTCGCCAGCAATGGCACTTTGTCTTTCTTTTCTTTTCTTTTTTTAGGGTAGTACCACATTGGTACTACACTGTGGTACTACAATCGTACTTTTATACCGTGTAGTACCACAGTAGATTGATGCTCTTCCTGGCAATATGGGTCTAGAGTTCGATCTCCGCAGCAGCAAGGTTGGGCGACAATCTTGCTACTTGTCTTTGTAAAAACACCCAGCAACTAAAATGTCGATTTGACGTCCTATGCACCAGCAATGGCTCCCAAGGATCTTTATGCTTTATTCAAATTCTAAATGGTATATTGGAAAGTTGACAAATATAATACTTCAGTTAACCATATATAAATACTTTTAATTTTGTTTTTATAGTACTTTAATTTTGTGGATTGCCATAAAAAGCAATTTAAAATTTTCTAATTCTGCAACATTTCTAAAAATGGATCAATGATGATTGATTATTTCCAGGAAATGTATTTTTGCAAAGTTGTATAAAATACCAACTGGAGACTGGCTTTAATCATTTGGAAAATGGCAAAAAAGGAAACAGCAGCAATAATGATACTAGTTGAACTTGTAAACAAAGTTCATGTGTTAAATAAAGCATTTTACTGACAAAGTAGTAATTACAAACATTTCGGCTGATCTTCTGTGATTATTGCATTTTATTTTCAGCACACAACTCGAGGAGATGATCCTCTCCCTGTAAATTGGGTTGTAGTCCCTGGTTCAGTTGTAGTAAGAGACAAGACCGAGAAGAAGACAAATATTCATGATGAAAAAGAAGAACGACTTGAAACCGAAGAAACAAAGCATTTGAAAAACTTTACAAATGATGTAAGTTGCATATTATTTAAGTAGGAGTAAAAGTGAGTAGATTTTTTACAAGTTCTGTCTTCCTATTGAAGCACAAGCGGATGTTCAGAAAAAAATTCAATCGATGGATAGATAGATCTATTCAATAACTAACTACATGATAGATTTAAACAAACAGAAGCCATGTTACCCCGCAAGACTCCATGGCTCCAAAAATTACTAAAAAAATGAAGGAACGGTGTTCATCACTTACAACCCAACGGAATCACAAACACACACGTAGAAGCATACATCTACAATTGGACCCCGAGATATCCATCACGGGTAGTAAAAATGATGCAGTCATTTAAATTAGTTCAAAGGCTTTAAATTCCTGATATTTAAGATTTGGTAGAGTTTCTGCGGAGAGGTTGATTATGCGAATATGAAATCAGCTTAATTCTTATTGACTTTGGTTAGAATAGTTGATTTTGTATGTCTTTCCTAAAGTACGGACTGTGACTAGAATTTTTGAGATAATCTTGGTATATTTAAACATGTGTGTGAAATACACTCACGAAACACATAACCTGGGGTTTCCCTGTGAAATTAAGAGTTTTTCTTTTCAAAGCATGTTGTATTGAAATTAAAAACTGAAAGTGGTTATTCCACATCCTTGCGTATTTAATAACATGTAGTTAAGCCTTATTGGCGCGGAACACATTTTTACGTTGGTGACAAGTTCACATTCCGGACCCCACTTATGAAGACCTGAAAATAGTTTCCAGAATAAAATTGGATTTGTGGTACGACAATGAACATTTTTGTAGCAGCCTGTGACAAAACACTCATGTTTCTAGCGGAGACTACTGTTCATGAACGCAATACTATTTTCAAAGTGAGCCACCAAAGTCTACCAAATGAGCCAAATTTTATTACAGCGCTGAGAACTTCCACATGCAATCAAAGTCGATCTTTTCTTTAAATTTTGTCGCAATCGGCTTTCAAAACGGATTTTGGGTGTTTAAAGATACGCCATATTAAATGCAAAGGAAAATGCAAGTAAAGACTTTGGATATCTCTTCATTATATGGTAATTATTAGATAATTCTATTTTACACACATATATAAAAAATTATCCAGCACCTACTAAGTTGGCAGCAGGTGGCAGTCTTCTAAGTCTACTTTATGCAAATATTAAATAAAAAACAAGTTTTTTAAATGATAGTAAGTTTGACTTTCTCTTAACTCTACTTTTTAAAACAGTAAGAAACTTTAGTGTAAAAACCAGGTATTTTTATTTAAAAATGCCTTTTTTGGTATCGTTGGGAAAGTTAAAAAACAACAAAAAATCCTCCTTAGATTTTGAAAAATACATTTTCCCCCCTCCTTAGATTTTCAAAAATGCATTTTGCTCCCCCCCCATCCCCTAAATTTTTGTGAAATGACGTTACTGAATATTCCAGTTACAGAAAAAACATGTAAAATTATTAAATAAAAATGAAACATTAGCAGCATCAAAAACATCATTCTTCTTTCTTTTGGAAACTAAAATCTCCTTGCTGTAGCCTTGAAGGATGCCAAACTACCTTAATGTTCGGTATCAATTTGATATTCTAACAGTTCGTGGTCACAAACTGTAAGTAAGGAGCGATGCGGCTCAATAGTAACTGAAATTCTAAAAAACAAAATTTGATATTAATAGATAGATCGAAAGAATCGACTTATTATGCCTATTCCAAATATAAAAAGTTCATTAAGTTTAGCGTCACCCATCAAAAGCTAAGAGTCTACAAAAATTTGCATGATTTTAAAAGATGGGGGACACCCCCTCCACCCCAAAAAAATTCAAGGAATGTTCTTAAAAATCACATCTGGTTTAGCGTATCCGGAAACTTTATTGTAGACGTTTCAAATTCCCATTTGAAAAAATGCGGAACTTCGTACTTTTGCCAGATCACGGATCATGGAGGTCTTTTTTTTTTTCAGGGACGATCGCATCGAACCAATAGCCATAAAATATCGGGAAGGGCTTATTATAACTTAAATTAAAAGTTCTAGTGCTCTTTTTAAGCGACTAAAAGGCTGGAGGGCAACTAGCCCCTTTCCCACTCCCCTTTTTTCCTCAGTCGTCTGATCAAAAATTTGAGATAGCTATTTTATTCAGCGTAGTTGAAAAGCCGCCTTTGGGGATAACATAATCCCCCATAGCCCCCAAGGAAAGGCTTGTAAGTCTTGGAATTTGCCCATTGTTTGCGTATAGTATTAGTGCTAAAGGGAACTTTCCACGGGAATATTTTCCGTTGGAAAGTAAGTATCCGGAGATGAACTCTCCAAGGGAGATCCTAGACTTTGGAATTTACCCGAATTCCTATGCGAAATTATTTTTATTTGTCTTACTTTCTAATTGTCAACTCAATTTTCAATGTGGAGATGTTAAGGGGAATTGTCCGGTGAAAATTTTTTACTGGGTTGGAATTTTCTAATAGTATCTTTTCGTAGGGGGGGGGGCGTTTTTCCGTGTGATAAATTCTTCAGATCAAATTTTCTGCGGGAGCAAATTTTACTAGGAAGGGGGAGTATTTTCGGGAAGAATTTTCACGGCAAGAAGGGATTCTTCAAACGAAAGTATTCTTAGAATTTTTTTTTAGCCGGAACTTCAATCCGCCAAAAATGTCCCTTGGGAATTTTCAGCCAGACTAAAATTATCTGAGGAGAATTTTGCTGATAGGGGAGGGGGTATTTTACGTGGTAAGAACTTTATGTGGCGTTACTTTCCGTGAAGGGAAGGAATTTGATATGGGGAAGGGGCTAAATATCTCGGCATTATTAAAAAACGATCAAAAATTAAAAATAAAAGTTTTTCTACCGGAAGTACCGGAAGTAATGGGCTTGTTTTGTATTTAATCCATACAGAAAGGGCAAATTTTCTAATTTCAAATTAAGTCGTTGTTATATTTGTAAATTAAGTGTAAGAATGGATTGGGACAGACATATAGATGGTGGGTAAGAACTATAGACATAATAATTCGTTATAGAATAGAGACACAAATGTGTCTAAATATGCCATTTTGAGTACAAAAAAAGAAAGAAACGCCATATTGAACGCAAAGAAATAAAAATTTGTAGCTTCTCTCCGCTTAATGATAATCAAGCACAAGGACATATTGAGGCAACTAAATAGAGGATAAGAGCTATAGACTTGCTAATTCATAATAAACTACAGAATCGTATTTGGTGAGCTGGTTGAGTTTTTTCTTTCAATCCTCTGACAAATGTGTTCTAATATGTTCGGATTAGCCGCACTGAGTTCGATCACCCTTTAGAGGCAAAACATACATAGAATTTAGAGCCTCTTTCATTGGTTCTTTACATTCGTTCTCGTTTCCTATTCTCCATTATTGTAGTTATTTTATTTTAGTCTTTAAAGCAATGATTAGCTTAATTTATGATTCTAGGTCACATGAATGATAAACCCCCTACCGCTCAAGTTGTTCATTCATTGACACATTATGGAATCGGTTTTCTTTTTAGAGAGGAGCGACAGAATAGATGGAAAATATATAATTTGGGCTATATATTTGCGAATTGGGCTATAGGGGGGGGGGGTAAAGTGTTTGGACAATCTGAAGTTAGGAAACAATTCTTACTATATAATATGCAGAATAATTGTACCTAACACATTAGGCATGCAGACCCACTATACTTAATCCCCCCTCCTCCCTAATGTGCGAATATACAGCCCAAACTTGTTTCTAAAGTGTTCTGTTTTATCTTACTTTGGTATATTTCATTACGATTGAACGTCAGAGAAACATATTAGAAGAATATTAGGTAGAGGGTATATCATACACGAACCGATTCTAGAATGAAAATGCAGTTTCTAGTGTATTTGATTTCTCTAGTAATGTCAAACTTCAATGTACTTTACAGGATATTGTTCGTGCTTTAAGAGAAAATACAGATCTAAAAACAGCTGTTACAAGGAGACAAGGATCGTCCAACACTCTGAACACAATTGATGAAACAGACTCCGCACTTGTGCCCTCTGGTCATCGTCGAATTATCCACCAGTCTAAGAAACACAGAAGAATAATCGATGAAGAGGATATTAAGGTTGGTTTTCTTTCATGATTCTTTATTATAATCTTAATTAAATATACTATCAAGATTAACTAAAATAACCGTTACTATTCCTGAATAAGTTTCAAATAAAATTCTTTTTCTCTTGGCAATTTGTTTGTCAAGTTTGTTTATCCCTTTTTCAACTACCGTTTACTGTTGGCCGAAGTTTGCTCTTAATTCGATTGCAATCATAGCAGCATCAATGGTCTATGAAGAGATAAGTTGTCTGTGTGTCTGTGTGTCGAGTTACGTCATGTCATCAGGTCGTCATGTCGTCATTATGACGATGACGTCATTAAAGGTATTTAAGATATCCGTTCACGGAAAAATGTTTAATTGTAAAATGACTGAAGAACCTACAATGTCAACAGCCGAGGAAGGTGCTCGAAGAGTCTATGGCAAAAAACTTGCTGATGATAGAGAAAGTAAGAAAAGAAAGCGTGCCGAGGAATCACAAGAGCGACGCGAAACCAGACTTGCTGCTAAAAGAGGAAGTGAAAAAAGAATGCGTGCCGAGGAATCACAAGAACAGCAAGAAAACAGGCTTGCGGCTGATAGAGAAAGTAAGAACAGAAAGCGTGCCGAGGAATCACAAGAGCAACGCGAAACATGACTTTCTGCTAAAAGAGAAAGTGAAAAAAGAAGGCGTGCCGAGGAATCACAAGAACAGCAAGAAAACAGGCTTGCGGCTGACAGAGAAATTAAGAAAAGAAAGCGTGCAGACGAATCACAAGAGCAACCTGAAAATTATCCCCTGGCATTCAGGTACAGCCCAGTCGATGATTATAGCTTGAGTAGATGTGTTCAAATCGGGACTATGTCTAAAATTTGTCCCTATTGCAAGGCATTGAAATTCAATGGTGAAACAATGGGAATGTGTTGCGCCTCAGGAAAAGTTAAACTTCCTCTATTGGCTGCACCACCAGAGCCATTGAAGACTTTGCTTACTGGAACTACGTCAGAATCTAAGCGTTTTTTTTATCACAGATCAGAAAATATAACTCATGTTTCCAAATGACGTCGTTTGGTGCCCAAATCGAAAATCCAGATCAATTTGTGGCTACTTTCAATGTAAAAGGGCAAATTTATCATAGAGCAGGGTCCCTTCTACCATTCTCAGGCGAGAATCATAAATTTTTACAATGGTACTTCATCAGTGATAGAAATTCTGAATTGGTTGCACGTTGCGAAATCTCTCCCAAAGTTGAAAGGACAATCGTTTCCCAATTGCAAAATCTTTTCCACGAAAATAATAATTTAGTGCGTCTGTTCAAAACAGCCATCGATTTGAAGCCTACTGATACGCATAAAATTCTTATTTCCGCTGACAAAACGCCTCCTGGTTAACATGTGCGTAGATACAATGCTCCAGCTATCGACGAAGTGGCAATCGTTAGGGTCGGTGATCAGTTTTTACCTCTAGATATTATTCTTCATAAGCGAAACGCTCAGTTGGTAAGAATTGCTGAAACTCATCGATGCTACGATGCCCTACAATATCCTATCATTTTTTGGGATGGAGCCGACGGCTATCACTTTAATATTAAATTGATGAATCAGCCACTAACAAAGAAATGAATAAGAATATGCAGTGCAATGCATTATTATTCCTATAGACTAATGATTCGGCAGGATGAAGAAAATTATATTTTAAAATGCCGTCAATTGTTTCACCAATACGTCGTTGATATGTATGCAAAAATTGAATCAGAACGCTTGCTATTTATCCGTCTGAATCAGACCAAGCTCCGCTCTGAACAATACATTCATTTGCGAGATGCAGTTGTAAATGACGGTAATACCACAAAAGTTGGAAGATTAACGATTTTACCTTCGTCATATGCTGGCAGTCCCCGTCATATGCATGAATATGCTCAAGATGTTATTGCGTATGTTCGTCTCTATGGTCGTCCAGATTTATTTATTACATTTACATGTAATCAATCTTGGGACGAGATACAGCAGCTTTTACTTCAAGGACAATCGGCGGTTCATAGACATGACATTACGGCCCGTGTCTTCCGGCAAAAGTTGAAATCACTGATAAACTACATAGTAAAACTTGAAGTGTTTGGGTCAGTGCGATGCTGGATGTACTCAGCGGAATGGCAAAAATGAGGTTTCCCATACGCACATATACTAATCTGGCTACATTATAAAATTACTTCTAACGAAATTGATGATGTGATTTCCGCTTAAATACCTGATGAAAATGTCGGTAAGGGGTTATATGATATTGTTGTAAAAAATATGATACATGGACCTTGCGGTCCACTGAACGAAAATTCACCATGCATGGCCAAAGGAAGGTGCACAAAGCAATATCCTCGACTTTTAGTATCCAACACAGTTACTGGCAATGATGGTTACCCACAATATAGAAGAAGATCTACTGAAGATGGTGGTAAAACAGCAATAATAAAGAAGCGTAACGGTACCACCATCGAAGTAGATAACCAGTGGGTTGTTCCATATTCCCCATTATTATCAAAAACATTTAATGCACACATAAACGTTGAATACTGTAACTCCGTAAAGCCAATCAAATACATATGTAAATACCTCAACAGTTTTTGGCTTGCAGCCCGAAATCGAAGATTTCGACGAAATCGTACAATATCAGGCTGGAAGATACATAAGCAGAAATGAAGCTGTTTGGCGAATTCTTTCATTTCCGATACTTGAACGTAGTCCAGTTGTTGTTCACTTAGCGGTACATTTACAGAATGGTCAACGTGTTTATTTCACGGAAACCAACGTGCAACAAAGAGCCCTGAATCCACCGCATAAAACATTAACAGCTTTTTTTTCGCTTTGCAAAAATGATTCTTTTGCAAAAAACTGCTGTATACTGAAGTGCCTTTGTATTACACGTGGAATACTAAAAATAAAGTATTTGAACGTCGAAAGCAGGATAAGTCAGTCGACGGCCAACCTACCATCTTCAAAGATACCACGATAGGAAGACTCTACACCGTTCACCCCAATCAACATGAATGCTTCTTTCTACGCCTGCTTTTGGTGAATGTACCCGGTCCGATATCCTTTGAGTATTTGAGAACTGTAAACGGTACTATACATGACACTTACCGTAGTGCATGCCAAGCTCTGAATTTATTGGAGAATGACCAACACTGGGATAACTGCATCAATGACGCGTGCGAAACGTCACCCCCAAGTCAAATTCGTGCATTGGTTGGCATCATTTTAACAACTTCCTCTCCATCAGCTCTCCATTGAACGCAAAGAAATAAAAATTTGTAGCTTCTCTCCGCTTAATGATAATCAAGCACAAGGACATATTGAGGCAACTAAATAGAGGATAAGAGCTATAGACTTGCTAATTCATAATAAACTACAGAATCGTATTTGGTGAGCTGGTTGAGTTTTTTCTTTCAATCCTCTGACAAATGTGTTCTAATATGTTCGGATTAGCCGCACTGAGTTGGATCACCCTTTAGAGGCAAAACATACATAGAATTTAGAGCCTCTTTCATTGGTTCTTTACATTCGTTCTCGTTTTCTATTCTCCATTATTGTAGTTATTTTATTTTAGTGTTTAAAGCAATGATTAGCTTAATTTATGATTCTAGGTCACATGAATGATAAACCCCCTACCACTCAAGTTGTTCATTCATTGACGCATTATGCAATCGGTTTTCTTTTTAGAGAGAAGCGACAGAATAGATGGAAAATATATAATTTGGGCTATATATTTGCGAATTGGGCTATAGGGGGGGGGGTAAAGTGTTTGGACAATCTGAAGTTAGGAAACAATTCTTACTATATAATATGCAGAATAATTGTACCTAACACATTAGGCATGCAGACCCACTATACTTTATCCCCCCTCCTCCCTAATGTGCGAATATACAGCCCAAACTTGTTTCTAAAGTGTTCTGTTTTATCTTACTTTGGTATATTTCATTACGATTGAACGTCAGAGAAACATATTAGAAGAATATTAGGTAGAGGGTATATCATACACGAACCGATTCTAGAATGAAAATGCAGTTTCTAGTGTACTTGATTTCTCTGGTAATGTCAAACTTCAATGTACTTTACAGGATATTGTTCGTGTTTTAAGAGAAAATACAGATCTAAAAACAGCTGTTACTAGGAGACATGGATCGTCCAACACTCTGAACACAATTGAATGAATGACAAAAACGAGGTTTGCCACACGCACATATACTAATCTGGCTACATAAAAAAATTACTTCGAACGAAATTGATGATGTGATTTCCGCTGAAATACCTGATAAAAATGTCGATAAGGGGTTACATGATATTATTGTAAAAAATATGATACATGGACCTTGCGGTGCACTGAACGAAAATTCACCATGCATGGCCAAAGGAAGGTGCACAAAGCTATATCCTCGACTTTAGTATCAAACACAATTACTGGCAATGATGGTTACCCACAATATAGAAGAAGATCTACTGAAAATGGCGGTAAAACTGCAATAATAAAGAAGCTTAACGGTACCACCATCGAAGTAGATAACCAGTGGGTTGTTCCATATTCCCAAACATTATCAAAAAGATTTAATGCACACATAAACGTTGAATACTGTAACTCCGTAAAGGCAATCAAATACATATGTAAATACGTCAACAAAGGCAGTGACATGGCAGTTTTTGGCTTGCAGCCCGAAATCAAAGATTTCGACGAAATCGTACAATATCAGGCTGGAAGATACATAAGCAGTAATGAAGCTGTTTGGCGAATTCTTTCATTTCCGATACATGAATGTAGTCCAGCTGTTGTTCACTTAGCGGTACATTTACAGAATGGTCAACGTGTTTATTTCACGGAAACCAACGTCCAACAAAGAGCCCTGAATCCACCAGATACAACATTAACAGCTTTTTTTCGCTTTGCAAAAATGGTTTTTTTGCAAAAAAACTGCTGTATACTGAAGTGCCTTCGTATTACACGTGGAATACTAAAAATAAAGTATTTGAACGTCGAAAGCAGGGTAAGTCAGTCGACGGCCAACCTACCATCTTCAAAGATACCACGATAGGACCCCAATCACCGTTCACCCCAATCAACATGAATGCGTCTTTCTACGCCTGCTTTTGGTGAATGTACCCGGTCCGATATCCTTTGAGTATTTGAGAACTGTAAACGGTACTATGCATGACACTTACCGTAGTGCATGCCAAGCTCTGAATTTATTGGAGAATGACCAACACTGGGATAGCTGCATCAATGACGTGTGCAAAACGTCACCCCCAAGTCAAATTCGTGCATTGGTTGGCATCATTTTAACAACTTGCTCTCCATCAGCTCCTACAGAGTTATGGGAAAAATATAAGTCAAAAATGTCCGAAGATATACTCCATCGAAAACAGCTAGAGACGTCAGATATGAGTTTTGATTTTACATCAGAAATTTATAACTACACTTTAGTTATTATAGAAGATTTGTGCGTACGTATGGCAAACAAACCTCTCCAGGATTTGGGAATGCCTTCACCTAACCGTATCACTGCTGTTTCGACATGTGTAGAATTGGATCGTGAACAAAGTTACAGTACGAGTGATGTATTCTCGTATGTATAAAATAACATTTCCAAGTTAACGTCGGAACAAAAAGACATTTATGATACGATAATGCATTGTGTCGATAACAACGTTGGAGAAATTTTCTTTTTGGATGCGCCAGGAGGTACTGGTAAAACGTTTGTGATAAAACTGATTCTGGCATCAATTCGATCAAAAAATGATATAGCGTTGGCAATTGCGTCGTCCGGAATAGCCGCAACATTGCTGCCTGGTGGAAGAACTGCTCATTCCGCTTTGAAATTGCCTCTGAATTTGCATTCTACAGAAACTCCCACGTGCAATATTTCCAAATCATCTGGGATGGGTAAAGTATTGCAGCAATGCAAACTTATTATTTTGGATGAGTGCACAATGGCCCACAAAAAATCGCTCGAGGCTCTGGATCAATGCTTGAAAGACTTAAGAGGGAATTCGAAACCCTTTGGCATCACATTGATATTGCTTGCGGGAGATTTCAGGCAAACATTACCTATAATACCTAGATCAACTCCTGCAGACGAAATGAATGCTTGCCTGAAAAATTCTAATTTATGGGCACACGTAAAAATATTAAAATTAACTACAAATATGCGTGTCCGATTGCAAAATGATGACTCTGGTCAAACATTTTCAGATCAATTGCTGGCAATTGGAAACGGAAAGCTCCCAGTAGACTCAATTTCAGGACGTATACAACTACCTGCTGATTTCTGTAATTTAGTGACGTCCAAAAATGAATTGATTGAAAAAGTATTTTCGAATATTCTAAAAAATTATAAAAATAATAAATGGCTAAGTGAAAGAGCGATTCTCGCACCCAAAAATATAGACGTCCACGAAATCAACAATATTGTTTTGACCAAGATTCGAGACAAGGCAGTCTTTTACAAGTCAGTCGACACAGTTTGGAACCAAATGAAGCGGTTAATTATCCATCTGAATTTTTAAATTCCATAGATCCTTCAGGGTTTCCACCACACGTGCTACAACTAAAAATAGGCGTACCAATAATACTTTTAAGAAATATCAACCCACCAAAGCTTTGCAATGGCACGCGACTTGCCGTAAAAAAAAAACATGGAAAACCTAATAGAGGCCACAATCTTGACAGGGCCTTTTGAGGGTGAGGCTGTTCTTATTCCTCGCATTCCCATGATTCCAACGGATCTGGCTTTTCAATTTAAAAGATTGCAATTCCCAATTCGATTAGCATTTGCAATCACCATTAACATAGCTCAAGGTCAATCATTAGAAAAATGTGGTATAGATCTTAATACTGATTGTTTTTCCCATGGACAATTGTACGTTGCATGTTCGAGGGTCGGTAAACCTGACAATCTATTTATAGGCAGCGACAATTGGACAGCGAAGAATGTTGTATGTTCGCAAGTTTTACGCAGTTAATTTGTATTGTGTCTATCTATCTATCTATCTATATAAAAACGAGTTGTGTTTATGCATGTTTGTTTGTTTGTAAAAAGAGCGTTTGCATATGACGTCATTATTAGTACATGCAGCTTTGTATATGCACAGACAATGGGAAAGCCAAGAATGTTGTATATTCGCAATTTTTACGTAGTTTGAAACACATATATAAATCTATCTATATTCACAGGTGGGACACAGGGACACAACTACAATGGCGCGTAACTAATATGGCGCGTAACGACTTACGCGCGCGGGTGGGGTGGGGGGGGGCTTTGGGGTGGGGGCACGAAGCGCCCCACCAACTAGGTGGTGCCACCCCAACAGCTAGTATACTATAAGAAATAGTATATGATAAATCCAAAAGAAGAGTATGAGATTGCTCTTTATTAAATCTTTGCTACTCCTCAAATTAGGGACATAATTTTGAATGCTTTAAACGTATTATGCATAATTTGTTGGAGGTTACAGTAGCACATTGGTTCAGACAGTTCCTTTAAGATTCTAAAGGCGTAAGTGCAAATCACTGTCTGGTAACGTGCTGCAGTAACTCTATAAATATAATTTGAATAATGTGAAAACTTGGGTTCACTGAGTTTCACACTCTCAGTGAGTGCTGCGCCCCAGGCACCCAAATCGCGTCCCCAGGTGGCGGATAGGGGAACGTCCACCAGATATGGTGGATACCTTCGAATATCCAATAAGAAAGAGCGGACCACGAGGGTGACCAGATCCTGCTTGGTCTTAATTCTTCAGGACTTAATGGAATGGTGGTTGTAGTGAAGTTGAAAACAAGAAAAAAAAAGTAGTTTAGAAGAATTCTTAAATAATAATTTGTTGGTATATTTTTGTCCTGTGGTGGCGCAGTAGATTTGACCTTAGCTCGGTAATACGGAACCCAGAGATCGAATCACAATGCAGGAATGCACTGCAGGGCCGACGCTGGGACATTAGTAGTCAAAGAAGCGTCATTAATTCTTAAATAAATAAATAAAAATAATTTGTTGGTGTGCATGCTAGTAGCAATTACAGATCACCCTACCCTCCAACCATTGTATTTCAAAATATCTAGTACAGCCCTTGTAATGGTGGAACGTTTTCTCTTCTTCTTTTCATTCCTTTTGTTCAGATGCCTCAATTGTATTTTCGGGGTTCAATTTTAAAGCTGATGATGCTTTGATCAATTTTTCTGATAATTCAGGCTCTTTTTCACCTTTGGCTGAGACAATGCTTAGATAGAGGTAGAATATTATCATATACCAGGAACTTAAACATGCAAATGCAACAAGTTTTATACCCCAACTCGAGTAAAGCAACGTGCAACTCAAGACAACAATATGTAGATATAACGATTTGAGATGGATTATTTGTTCAAAAGTAAATGCAGAAATATCAACCTTATGAGTAACGTCTTTGTCGCATATCAGTTTTGTAAAAAAATCGATTCTCTGTTTAAAAGTAAATGCAGAAATATCAACCTTATTAGCAAGTGTTACCAGCACCACATAAAGGTAGACATACAGAGCCATAAGAATAAAAAATAGTAAACCCTTTAAAAAGCCACTGCAAGTCATAAGCCCTAGGTTCAGTCCGACGAAAGAAATAAGAAGAAATAGCATTTCATTTTTAACCTTTAAACCAAACATAACTAATGTTTGTCGTTACGGACTTTCTAAGCAAGGCTGTGGGTTGAAATTTTCATTGATGATATTTTCCGGGAAAAAAAATAAATGATTAACCGTTCCGGAAAATTCTAAATTTACCATCGTTCTTTCTTAGAATAGATAATTTTGCTACTTGAAGTTATAACACATCATTTGTTAACTGTTGAAATTACTTGGGACAAAAGTTGAGAATTTCTCCTCCCAAACTTTTATAATCGTCATTAAGGAATTTTCTTTCAAACAGTTCGTGGTAACGTAACTGTAAGTAAGAGGTGCTCAATAGTAACCGAAGCTCTATAAAATGGAATTTTGGTACCAATAGATACACCAAAAGAATTGGGTTTTTATCCTGATTTTAAATATATAAGTTTCATCAAGTGTTTTAATCTTTCCCATCAAAAGTTACGAGCCTGAGAAAATGTGCCTTATTTTCGAAAAAAAGGGAAAACACCCCTAAAAGTCATAGAATCTTAATGAAAATTACACCATCCAGATTTAGCGTATCAGAGAGCCTTATTGCAGAGGTTTCAAGCTCCTATCTGAAAAAAAATGTAAAATTTTGTATTTTTTGCCAGAAAAAAGATCACGGATACGTGTTTATTTTTTTTGTCCCCAAGGGGTGATCGTATTGACCGAGTGGTCCTAGAATGTCGCGAGAGGGCTCATTTGAATTGAAATTGAAAGTTATAGTGGCTTTTTTACTTAAAAAACTAAATTTAATTAAATAAAAAAAACTTCTTTTTTTTAAACTGCATTTTTATGTACAAGCTTGATGAATGGACGTCCTCAAATTGAGTGACAAAAACAGATATAAGCAGTATGAGAAAGCAGTAGCTCTAAAGAACGTCGAGTTTTAAAACGATACAGTGCTGTCTTGCAGTGCTTGCAGGGCTGTCTAAGTGTTGCAACAGTAAACTATTTCGCGATCGCCAGTCAAAAACTTGGAAGCCTTCAATTAAACATGCAACATTTCTTTTGAATATTATTATGAAGTTTTGCCAAAGCGTACCTCCAATACCAATCCAACACCAGCTGTACCTCTTTCAAAAAGAATTTGAATTTGTAATTTTAATATTTACTATGCTCCCGGCAATACATTCGTATACCTCTTCAGGATTTGGGAATGCCTTCACCTAACCGTATCGCTGCTGTTTCGACATGTGTAGAACTGGATCGTGAACAAAGTTACAGTACGAGTGATCTATTGTCGTATGTACAAAATAACATTTCCAAGTTAACGTCGGAACAAAAAGACATTTATGATACGATAATGCATTGTGTCGATAACAACGTTGGAGAAATTTTCTTTTTGGATGCGCCAGGAGGTACTGGTAAAACATTTGTGATAAAACTGGTTCTGGCATCAATTCGATCAAAAATGATATAGCGTTGGCAATTGCGTCGTCCGGAATAGCCGCAACATTGCTGCCTGGTGGAAGAACTGCTCATTCCGCTTTGAAATTGCCTCTGAATTTGCATTCTACAGAAACTCCCACGTGCAATATTTCCAAATCATCTGGGATGGGTAAAGTATTGCAGCAATGCAAACTTATTATTTGGGATGAGTGCACAATGGCACACAAAAAATCGCTCGAGGCTCTGGATCAATGCTTGAAAGATTTGAGAGGGAAGTCGAAACCCTTTGGCAGCACATTAATATTGCTTGCGGGAGATTTCAGGCAAACATTACCTATAATACCTAGATCAACTCCTGCAGACGAAATGAATGCTTGCCTGAAAAATTCTAATTTATGGGCACACGTAAAAATATTAAAATTAACTACAAATATGCGTGTCCGATTGCAAAACGATGACTTTTTTCAAACATTTTCAGATCAATCGCTGACAATTGGAAACAGAAAGCTCCCAGTAGACTCAATTTCAGGACGTATACAACTACCTGCTGATTTCTGTAATTTAGTGACGTCCAAAAATGAATTGATTGAAAAAGTATTTCCGAATATTCTAAAAAATTATAAAAATAATAAATGGCTAAGTGAAAGAGCGATTCTCGCACCCAAAAATATAGACGTCCACGAAATCAACAATATTGTTTTGACCAAGATTCGAGACCAGGCAGTCCTTTCCAAGTCAGTCGACACAGTTTTGGAACCAAATGAAGCGGTTGATTATCCATCTGAATTTTTAAATTCCATAGATCTTTCAGGGTTTCCACCACACGTGCTACAACTAAAAATAGGCGTACCAATAATACTTTTAAGAAATATAAACCCACCAAAGCTTTGCAATGGCACTCGACTTGCCGTAAAAAAAAAAAAATGGAAAACGTAATAGAGGCCACAATCTTGACAGGGCCTTTTGAGGGTGAGGCTGTTCTTATTCCTCGCATTCCCATGATTCCAACGGATCTGCCTTTTCAATTTAAAAGATTGCAATTCCCAATTCGATTAGCATTTGCAATCACCATTAACAAAGCTCAAGGTCAATCATTAGAAAAATGTGGTATAGATCTTAATACTGATTGTTTTTCCCATGGACAATTGTACGTTGCATGTTCGAGGGTCGGTATACCTGACAATCTTTTTATATGCAGCGACAATTGGACAGCGAAGAATGTTGTATATTCGCAAGTTTTACGCAGTTAATTTGTATTGTATCTATCTATCTATCTATCTATATAAAAACGAGTTGTGTGTATGCATGTTTGTTTGTTTGTAAAAAGAGCGTTTGCATATGATGTCATTATTAGTACATACGGCTTTGTATATGCAGAGACAATGGGAAAGCCAAGAATGTTTTATATTCACAATTTTTACGTAGTTTAACTCCTGCAGACGAAATGAATGCTTGCCTAAAAAATTCTAATTTACGGGCACACGTAAAAATATTAAAATTAACTACAAATATGCGTGTCCGATTGCAAAACGATGACTCTGGTCAAACAGTAGACTCAATTTCAGGACGTATACAACTACCTGCTGATTTCTGTAATTTAGTGACGTCCAAAAATGAATTGATTGAAAAAGTATTTCCGAATATTCTAAAAAATTATAAAAATAATAGATGGCTAAGTGAAAGAGCGATTCTCGCACGCAAAAATATAGACGTCCACAAAATCAACAATATTGTTTTGACCAAGATTCGAGACCAGGCAGTCCTTTACAAGTCAGTCGACACAGTTGTGGAACCAAATGAAGCGGTTAATCATCCATCTTAATTTTTAAATTCCATAGATCCTTCAGGGTTTCCACCACACGTGCTACAACTAAAAATAGGCGTACCAATAATACTTTTAAGAAATATCAACCCACCAAAGCTTTGCAATGGCACGCGACTTGCCGCAAAAAAAAAACAATAGACAAAAAACAATAGGGCTTGGGGGGGCGCGAACCCCAACAGCTAGTATATATATAAAAATGTAGTGTCTGTCCGTCCGTCTGTCTGTCACTAAGTTTGACGTCAATATGTAAAAAAAAACTTACTAAAAAAAAAAAACTTAAAAGAACTAAAAACTATCATCTATTAAAACCTAAAAATAAAAAATAAAAAAAATTAAAAATTACAAAAAAGAAGACTAAAAAAGAAAAAACAAGAAAAGAAAAGAAGAAACTACAAAGAAAAGAAAAAAAAAGAAAAAAAATGACAAACTAAAAATTAGGAAAAACTGATAAAAGAAAAAAAAAATAAAAAACTAAAAAAAAAAGAAAACTAAACAAAAGTCAGAAAAAAACTAAAGACAAAGATAAAACAAAAAAAAATTAAAAAAAGAAAAGACTAAAAGAAAAAACAAATAAAAAAATACTAAAAAAGAAAAAATAAAAAAAATAAATAAATAAAAAAAGTTAAAAAAAAAACAAAAAATAAAAAAAGAACAAAACTAAAAAAAAGATTAAACTAAAAATAAAAAAATAAAAAAAATATATGATAAGAGATGTGATAAATATAGATGAAAGAATATGATAAATATACTATAAGAAATAGTACATGATAAATCCAGAAGAAGAGTATGAGATTACCCTTTATTAAATCTTTGCTATTCCTCAAATTAGGGACATAATTTTGAATGCTTTAAACGTATTATGCATAATTTGTTGGAGGTTACAGTAGCACATTGGTTCAGACAGTTCCATTAAGATTCTAAAGGCGTAAGTGCAAATCACTGTCTGGTAACGTGCTGCAGTAACTCTACAAAACAATTTGAATAATGTGAAAACTTGGGTTCACTGAGTTTCACACTCTCAGTGAGTGCTGCGCCCCAGGCACCCAAAGCGCGTCCCCAGGTGGCGGATAGGGGAACGTCCACCAGATATGATGGATACCTTCGAATATCCAATAAGAAGGAGCGGACCACGAGGGTGACCAGATCCTGCTTGGTCTTAATTCTTCAGGACTTAATGGAATGGTGGTTGTAGTGAAGTGGAAAACAAGAATAAAAAGTAGTTTAGAAAAATTCTTAAATAATAATTTGTTGGTATTCTTTGATCAATTTTTCTGATAATTCAGGCTGTTTTTCACCTTTGGCTGAGACAATGCTTTGAATGAGGTAGAACATTATCATATGCAAGGAACTTAAACATGCAAATGCAACAAGTTTTATACCCCAACTCGAGTAAAGCAACGCCCAACTCAAGACAACCAAATTTAGACATAACGATTCGAGATGGATTATCTGTTCAAAAGTAAATACAGAAACGTCTGCAACGTCTTTGACTTTATCACATATCAGTTTCATAGCAGCTTTTATCCTTTCTTGGCTGGGTTGTGCAAAAAACTCTTGAATGTCAATTAAAGAACAGGCTAACGTCTCTCCAGTCCTTTCTCCTCCAGTCTTTTCAGTCTCAAGTCTCTTCAGTGTTACCAGCACCACATAAAGGTAGACATTTAGAGCCATAAGAATAAAAAATAGTAAACCCTTTAAAAAGCCACTGCAAGTCATAAGCCCTAGGTTCAGTCCGACGGAAGAAATAAGAAGAAATAGCTTTTCATTTTTAACCTTTAAACCAAACATAACTAATGTTTCTCGTTACAGACTTTCTAAACAAGGCTGTGGCTTGAAATTTTCATTGATGATATTTCCCGGGAAAAAAAAAGAAATGAATAACCGTTTCGGAAAATTCTAAATTTACCATCGTTCTTTCTTAGAATAGAGAATTTCGCTACTTGAAGTTATAACACAACATTTGTTAACTGTTGAAATTACTTGGGACAAAAGTTGAGAATTTCTCCTCTCAAAACTTTATAAGCGTCATTAAGGAATTTTTTTTTCAAACAGTTAGTGGTAACGTAACTGTAAGTAAGAGGGGCTCAATAGTAACCGAAGCTCTATAAAACGGAATTTTGGTACCAATAGATACACCAAAGAATCAGGTTTTTATCCTGATTTTAAATATATAAGTTTCATCAAGTGTTTTAATCTTTCCCATCAAAAGTTACGAGCCTTAGAAAATGTGCCTTATTTTCGAAAAAAGGGGAAAACACCCCTAAAAGTCATAGAATCTCAATGAAAATTACACCATCCAGATTTAGTGTATCAGAGAGCCTTGTTGCAGAGGTTTCAAGCTCCTATCTGAAAAAAAATGTAAAATTTTGTATTTTTTGCCAGAAGAAAAATTACGGATACGTGTTTAGTTTTTTTTCCCCAAGGGGTGATCGTATCGACCGAGTGGTCCTAGAATGTCGCGAGAGGGCTCATTTGAATTGAAAATGAAAGTTATAGTGCATTTTTTACTTAAAAAACAAAATTTGATTAAATAAAACACTTCTTTCAAAAACTTCTTTTTTTTAAACAGTATTTTTATGTACAAGCTTGATGAATGGACGTCCTCAGATTGAGTTACAAAAACAGATATAAGCAGGATGAGAAAGCAGTAGCTCTAAAGAACGTCGAGTTTTAAAACACTACAGTGCTGTCTTGCAGTGCTTGCAGTGCTGTCTAAGCATTGCATCAGTAAACTATTTCACGATCGCCAGTCAAAAACTTGGAAGCTTTCAATTAAACATGCAACATTTCTTTTGAATATTATTATGAAGTTTTGCCAAAGCGTACCTCCAACACCAATCCAACACCAGCTGTACCTCTTTCAAAACGAATTTGAATTTTTAATTTTTAATATTTAATATGCTCCCGGTAATACATTCGTATAGTATTCTTCAGTCTATCAAGATCAGAATGCAGTTTTGCTATCTTTTCGGACTTCTGAATGTACTTTTTAACTTGTCTCAATGGGTTCCTTAATACACCCTCGCTGATGTCATAACCATTTTTTATAGCTTTCATCGCTACGGTGTTTACTCATTGTTCTGCTTGTGGCTATTTTTATCTTTGAAATAGATGGCGCTTTTGTATTTGCCATTGTCTAACTTGTGTTAAAAGGAAAACATGTAACATGTTGGCTTCAAAATAAAAACTAAATGAAACAAATTTATTTTTCACCAAAACTAATGATTTTGAATAGATATATTATTTTATCAATAGATGCGAATAGCGTTTCTTTGTATGAATCGTTGTTTTTTTATATTGATTATTTGTTTCTAATTTTCAGTTTTCTGTAGAAAAACAATAAAAAAAATTGAAAAAAGGGGAAAACACTCCATAAATGCCATAGAATGTCACACCATCGCACTCAGCGTATCAGAGAACCCTAACTTAGAAGTTTCAAGCTCCTATCTACAAAAATGTGGAACTTTGTATTTTTTGCCAGAAGATCTATCACGGTTTTTTTTTTTTTTTTTTTTTTTTTTTTTTTTTTTTTTTTTTTTTTTTTTTTTTTTATGTATTTTGTACAATGAATTATGTTTGACGTGAAGTTCAAATTCTTTCCAATATGTATATATATATGTATGTATGTATGTATATATATAGGTGTATGTGTATGTATATATATATATATATATATAGCCTCCATAGGAGGCTTAGGCCAAGTAGGACCTTGTCCCAGTAGGGCCCATAATAGAAACTGGGAAACCCTCCCCTGGGGGTCATAATTTCAGGTGGAGGAGGAAGAAGGCCCCTCAAATGTACACTCAGCAGGGCCAACTGCCGTGTTCACGCGTCAGATGAGTTACAAACCTTCTCCCAGTAATGGGTTAAATTCCATGGTGAAGCAGAACACCATCGTGGGAGGATCCTCTATAGGAGGACAACTGCGGCAGGGCGTAAGATCCAGATTTATGGACAACGGCCTCTGTAAAGGGCTGCCTCGACCCTTTCGGGGTACCTGCAAGACTGGGAAACTTGCGGTCAATTTTTCCCACTTGAGGAGTGGCGCCCCTCGAGGAAATTATAGCCTAGTAAACAACACAGCACTCGTACAGGATTCTGATTATTGAATAATTTTCTGGGCTTGGTTTGTTTTGATGGGCGTTTTCGGGCTGAAAAACCTCTTCCTAGCTAATTTATCTACTATGGGCTGCCTCTTCCCCGTAGTAGCATAATATTTGTAGGCATGAATATATAATGAGTCGGAGGTAATAGGCTTGGGACTGTCTGTGCAGGATTTCGACTCTTGTTGATAGAAGAGCATAGCCAAGTGCGGAAAACCATGTTGTGACTAAGATGGGCCCAGGATTGCACAAAGCCTCCAACATACTGGAGGTCCAAGGGACTTCATACTGTCCGGTTCTAAGCCGGCTTAAGCGCTTCAGTGTAGACTTGAGAAGATATGTTGGTCCCCATCCTGCACTGGTATCCGGGATCACTGCTTTTCTTGAGGCCAAAATAATTTCAAAGATTTAAAGAACATGAAAATTAGAACTTGGAATGTGACGACGTTAAAAAATGACTATCGCATCGACATTTTGACTGACGAATTCAGACGGTTTGAACTGGATTTATTAGGAGTTTCAGAAACTCATATCCCAGGGGTAGGAAGCATGAAATTAGTTAGGCTGGGAAGGTATTAATAATAGAATACTAATTGCTTATTTTATGACTAAAAAGTTTAGGGTATCAGTTATAGTAGTATATGCCCCCATTGAACCAACTGATGGAGATACTAGTGACTCAGATGAATTTTACTTACAGTTACAGGAGCAAATAGACAGGGTACCAGGTAGAAATATGGTGTTTTTGCTAGGAGATTTTAATGCCCAGGCTGGTAGAAATAGGGATAGATGGTATCCTAGCCTAGGTAATTTTGGTGTAGGAAAAGAAAACAGTAATGGCTATAGGCTTTTGCAATTTTGTAGGTATAACAACCTAGTTATAACCAATACGGTGTTTGGTCACAAAATGGCCCATAAGTTGACATGGTATTCACGTGATGGTAAGACAGCAAACCTTATTGATTATGTTATTGTAAACAGAAGACTAGCAGGATCAATACAAGATACTAGGGTGTATAGGAGTGCCGTTATTGATGTTAAAAGTAAAGATCACCATCCAGTAGTGTCTAAGGTTAATTTAAAGCTGAAATTCCGGAAGAGTAACTCCCTCCCGGAAAGTTATGATGTTGGTAGACTTCAGGATGAAAATTTGAGAAAAAAAATTCCAGGAACAGTTGAGTACTAAACTTGAGGGTTTAAAATTTGACAATGTGGAAGATGGATGGAATAATTTCAGAAAAACAATTTGTGAAGTTGCTGATGGTGTCCTAGAGAAGAGGGCTAAGACAGCAACTAGGAATATTAGTGAAAAAGCTTTAGGTTTAATAGAGAGTAGAAGGGGTTTGTATAAGAATTATCTGAGCGATAGGTCGTATGAAAACAAAAGGAATGTAAAGAAAGTGGAGAAAGCATTAAAATATGAACTAAGGAGATGTGAAATGGAGGCGATGGATAAAATTGCTGAGGATCTGGAAGATGCGGCTAGACGGCATAATAGTAAAATATTATACTGGCATGTTAATAAATTGAAAGGGAGTAGCCGATCCGGACTAGTCCCAGTTAAAGATAGAAATGGGGCCACAATTAGTGATAAGGAAAAAGTTAAAGAAAGATGGGTGGAACATTTTGAGAATGTGCTAAACCGAGATACAGTTGCAGGAAAAGATATAGATGAAAATGAAAAAAGTTTGTGATACCTTGGATGTGAAGGAAGATTTGTTTAGTGAGGAAGAATTAGCGACAGTACTAGAAGGATTAAAAAATAATAAGGCCCCAGGTGCTGATAGTATGATTAATGAGTTCCTTAAATATGGTGGCTCTTAGGTTAGGAATAAGCTACTGAAGATTATGAACATGATTTTTGAAAAAGGGGAAGTACCCAATGATTTTAGGAAAACCTTAATTAAACCACTGTATAAGAAAGGTGACAAGAGTGAATGTCAGAATTATCGAGGCATTAGTCTGGTCTCTGTAGGTAGCAAATTACTGAGTAATATGATACTTTTTAGACTGAGACATGCTGTAGACAAAGTTTTAAGGGAAGAACAATGCGGTTTTAGAAAAGGTAGAGGATGTGTCGACCATGTTTTCACTCTTAGGTTAATAATTGAGAAGTCCCTTCGTTGTCAAACACCTTTGGTCCTTAGTTTTATCGATTATGAGCAAGCTTTCGATTCTGTTGATAGAACAGCGTTAACAAAGGTCTTATCGTTATATGGTATACCAGAAACATACATTAAAGTGATTTGCGCTATGTACGAGAATAATACTGCTGCGGTTAAGGTAGGGAATGAGGTTAGCAACTGGTTTTGTATTAAATCAGGAGTTAAGCAGGGTTGTGTTCTATCCCCCTTTATATGGATCATTTTGATGGACTTCGTCTTAAGGAGTACAGGAAAGGCAATTGGAGACCATGGAATCAAATGGGGAGGAAGAACGCTCCTGGACTTAGATTATGCTGATGATTTAAGCATATTAGATGAAAGTGTGAGCAAAATGAATGAATTTTTAGAGGTTTTACGAGTTCAGGGTGCTAAAATAGGCTTGAAAATTAATGTTAAGAAGACTAAGTCACTAAGGTTAGGAATAAGTGAAGATGAACAGGTGACCTTAGGTAACGAAAAGATTGATCAGGTTGGGAGCTTCAGTTACCTTGGTAGTATTATTAGTAAAGATGGTGGGAGCAGTGAAGATGTTAAAAGTAGAATAGCTAAAGCTCAGGGTGTTTTTTCACAGTTAAAAAAAGTTTGGAAGAATAGAAAGATAAGCCTACAAACCAAGATTAGAATATTGGAAGCTACAGTGATGACAGTGGTCAAATATGGCTCTGAAGCATGGACACTCCGAAAAGCAGATGAAAATTTACTAGACGTTTTCCAGAGAAATTGCCTACGGATTGTTCTGGGTACCCGGCTGACTGACTGTATTTCAAACAGTAGGTTGTACGAAAAGTGTGGTTCAATCCCGCTTTCTGGGGCTATAATGAAAGAAAGGTTGAGATGGCTAGGCCACGTTCTACGGATGAAGGATGACAGATTACCGAAGATTGTCCTTTTTGGCCAACCGTCTGGGGCTACACGGAAAGCAGGTCGCCCTTGTCTGGGTTGTGAGGATGTCATAAATAAGGATTTAAAGGAAATGGGAACTTCCTTTGAGGGTGTAAAGAGGGAGGCTTTAAATAGATTAGGTTGGAGGAGGAGCGTGCGTAGCTGTGTTGGCCTCAGGCGGCTTGGTGCTGCAGTGAGTTATTAGTTATTAGTAGTAGTAGTAGTAACCATAGATGACGTTATAAGTTAATACAATATTTATAAACGTTTATCTTTCAACAAAAATAAATAAGAAGTACAGAATGGATAGATACAGTTTATAATAAATGGGGACTATGTAAGTTTCATGGAATATAGCTGAAACCTAGCAAAGAACAAACCACGGCATATAGCAGCTAAAAGTTAAAATAATACAAGCATCTTTTGAAAAGTTGGTTTTCCAGGGTATGGGGCCATATTGAGGATTTTCTCTTGCTATTCTAACTAAGAAAAATTGATAGGGTTTATCCTGTTTGTAATCCAAGTCGTAGTTCTGTTGCGTTATCGGATAAAAAAGGATACAGCGGTAACTAGTCCGGGTTGCAGCGGTAGCTGCCTAGTAAGAGACGATCACGTGCAATACTAAGAAATGTAATAGCCCCATAACTTTTGGAAATAGTGTCAGATCAAAACAGGAATTATGCTATTAGTAAAGACTCGTCCGAAATCCCTACATTCCTGGGTTTAAACAACGAAGAAAATCTATTTTCTTGAAAAAAAAGATAGTTGCTTCATCTATGATATTCTACATATACGGCAGCTTATCTAAAAATAAAATAAAAAAAACTACATTTTAACTAAAAATGGATTTTTTAATTAAAAAAATATTTTTCAATTTTGAAAATTTTTTGGTTAGAAAAAAAATATTCCGTAAAAACATTTTACGTAATAATTTTATTTTTAGTTAAAGTGGTAGTTTTATTTTTATATTTTGTTTTTGTTCACTGCTTTGTCGAAATTGAAACCCCTTTTCTCTTTGCTTAATTTTTTGTAATAGGTCATCTTGCACCACAACAAGATTTGGGTATTTTGCATAGTCAGTTAGGCCATCAAGAATATGACAACAACATTGCAGAGATAGCCCTGACCAAATTTTTTAACCATTTGTAGTATTTTAATTGTATTTGTGATAGTTGAATATGGTGTTTTGAACTTTTTATTCTTACAGTGACTTTGTACTTGTTGTCTTTAACTTTGTAGCTAACTTTGTCAAGCATGATATCTCCTTCGATTTCATTAAAAACCAGTTTTAAATACTTCATGATTTCTACATGAATAATATTATAAGATTTAATATATAGGATTTATGTGTAAGATTTATAAGGCTATCAAGATTTATAAGATTTATCTGTACATGAGATTTATCAAGTTTAATGTTAAACATCAAAAGTTACGAGACTGGGTAAATTTGCCTGGTTTTTGAAAAGGGGGAAAAGAGCCACTAAAAGTCAATGAATCTTAATGAAAATCATACCATCAGTTTTATCTTATCAATGAAGTCTACTATAAAAGTTTCAAGCAGTTCCTATATACACAAATATAGAATTTTTTCTCTTTTTTTTACGAGAAGAAAGATCACGGATGAGTGGTTTTTTTTATGAGTGATGGTATCAAAATATAAGTACTAGAGGATCGGGAGAGGATGCATTTGAAGAAAAATTAAAGGTTCTAGGGACCTGCTTAAGTGACGAAAAGAAATTAGAGGATGACTAGACCGTCCTCGCATGCCTCTTTCCCTCCAAAGTTATCCAATAATATTTTTGAGATAGTTGTTTTGTTCAGCATAGCAAAATATCCAACAACTATATCTATTCCGGTAACATGATCTCCCACAGTCCGCGGGGAGAGGTCTTTAAGTTGTGACATTAGCCCATTGTTTATGTATAATATGTGATATTGGGATCGTATACAAACAGCTCTCGGGGAGAGGGTAATTGTGCTTGGGGTGGATTTCCATAGTGAGAATTTTTCATGGGGGGGGGGAATTTCCAGTAAGTGAACTTCTCAGAGGAAATTTTACTCCCGGGGCATTTGACAGAATTCCTATTGGGAATTCTTTTTATATAGTATTTTTACCAACTCAAGTTTGCATATGGAGATGCTCTGGGGGACTTGTGTTTGAATTTCTGGGAAAAAATTTCTAACGAAAGGAGGATTTTCGGAGTGATCGAGAAAAAAGTTTTAAGTTGAAGTGTTTTTAAAATGTAAGTATGCAAGACATTTTACGAGGGGATTTTTAGCGAGGATGGAATAGTCCGGATGAAATTTTGAACATAAAAACAACAAGTTTTTTTTTAACTGAAAGTAAGGAGCAACATTAAAACTCAAAACGAGCAGAAATTATTCTGTATATGAAGGGGTCGCCCTCTTTCTCAATACTTTGCTCTCTACTCTAAAGTTTGACTATTTGCCCTAAATTTCTAAGAACGGCTCCTGAAACAAAAAGGTCATTTAATTAGAACAGGAAAGAAGGTCTCTTATCACCAGTATTGTTGTATAGGTACAGTTTTGGATTTTTTGGGGAGAGAGTTGACTAGCGAAGGGGAGGATTTATTATTCTCTCTTAGAGTCTAGCTTTGTGCTGACTCTTAATGGGTTTTCTAGTTGCATAAGGATTCTCCTAAGGAAAAGTGTTCCACACATGTCCTCCTCATAACCGCGCACATGCTTATGAAATTGTACATTGTACGTCATTCTTTTAAAACGAAAAGTATTGACACGTTTCAGTCAAACAGTTCGTGGTAACGAACTGTAGTAAGGAGCGACTCGGCTCAATAGTAAACGAAACTCAAAAAATGAAATTTTGATGCTAAAAGATAAATCAAAAGAATTGAATTTTTATGCTGATTTTAAATATATAAGTTTCATCAAATTTAGTCTTTGTCATCAAAAGCTACGAGCCTGAGAAAATGTGCCTTATTTTGGAAAATAGGGGGAAAACTCCCCTAAAAGTTATAGAATATTGAAAATTACACCATCGCATTCAGCGTTTCAGAGAACCCTATAGTAAAAATTTCAAGCTCCTATCTACAAAAGTGTGGAATTTCGTATTTTTTGCCAGAAGACAGATAACGGGTGCGTGTTTTTTTTATTATTTTTTTCCAGGGGTCATCTTATCGACCAAGTGGTCCTAGAATGTCGCAAGAGGGCTGATTCTAACGGAAATAAAAAGTTCTAGTGCCCTTTTTAAGTGACCAAAAAAATTGGAGGGCACCTAGGCCCTCTCCCACGCTCATTTTTCCCAAAGTCAATGGATCAGAAATTTTGAGATATCCATTTTGTTTTACATAGTCAAAAACACTACTTACACCCCCACAATCCCTGGGGTAGAGGCTGCAAGTTACAAACTTTGACAAGTGTTTACATAGAGTAATGGTTATTGGGAAGAGTACAGACGTTTTCAGGGGGATATTTTTGGTTAGGGGGTGGGGTTGAGGGGAGGGGGCTATGTGGGAGGAATTTTCGTTGGAGGAATATGTCATGGGGGAAGAGAAATTCAATGAAAAGGGTGCTGGATTTTCTAGCATTACTATAAAAAAAGCAATGAAAAAATAAACATGGAAAAGTTTTTTCAATTGAAAGTAAGGAGAAGCATTGAAACTTAAAACGAACAGAGATTATTACGCATATGAGGGGTTCTAAGAATACTTAGCATAAAGAGCGAGGTATTTAGGAAGAATCAAATACCTTGCTCTTTATGCTAAAGTATTTTTAGTAATTTCAACTATTTATTCTACGGCCTTTCTGGTTCAGGGATCACTCTTAAAGAATTGGGACAAAACTTAAGATTTAGTTTAAAGAGCGAGGTATTAACGAGGGGACAAACCGCCTCATATACATAATATAAAAAAAATAAGAACATAAAAGTTTGTTACGTAATTTAATTCTTAAGTTATGTATATTTTTTACTAATAAAAACGATCGTTAAAAATTAAAAGTTTTAGTTGCCTTTTTAAGTAACCGAAAAATTGGAGGGCAACTAGGCATCCCTCCCCGCCCCTTATTTCTCAAAATCGTCTGATCAGAACCAAGAGAAAGCCATTTAGCCCCTCCCCTCCCCCCCCAAAAAAAGAATTAATATGCAAATATTATTTTAATAATTTATGTGCGAAGAGCCAAAATCAAACATGTGTTAATTCAAAAACGTTGAGAAATTAAATAAAAAACTAGTTTTTTAACTGAAAGTAAGGAGTGACATTAAAACTTAAAACAAACAGAAATTACTCTGTATATGGAATGGGTTGTCACCTCTGCAATCTCTCGCTCTTTACGCTAAAGTTTGACTGTTTGCCACAATTCTACTTTTTAAAACAATTAAAAACTTTTGCGTAAAGAGCAAGGCGTTGAGGAGGGGACAACCCATTTCATATACGGAGTAATTTCTGTTCGTTTTAGGTTTTAATATTGCTCCTTACTTTCAGTTAAAAAATCTAGTTTTTTTTTATTTAATATAAACGAGAATTGTATTTATTTTGGCTGTATTTAGACTGACAAAGCCAAAAAAGAGATGGTTTTCTCACACATATCAATTCATCTATCAATTTAGAATCTTCAGAAGAAACTAAACCTAATTGAAAGTCAAACTAAACTTTCAATTCAACAAATATGTTGCCTGAAACGGAAAGTAATGAAACCCTCATAGGATAAAATCTTTTTGCTAAGCTTTAATGGGTAGCATTTGCCTCCCAATTTTTTTTTCTTTTCTTTTTTTGAATTTATATTACTTCAGTGGAAAACTGTCTCGTCTATTGATTATATTATTTTATTTTGTTTTAATTGATATTTAAACTTCTGAATCACACTCTGACCTTCCTCTGTTTAGTATATGGACGGGCTATTCATTATTTGGTAATCTGTCGACATTGTCTTGGATTTTGGGTGTTTCTATTAAAATGTTTTGGTGGAACGTTTTCGGATAGAATAAATAGAAGGCTATAAGAAAAGGTCTATTAGAAGTAGGAACTTTATAAGGAGGGATAAGGAGTGAAGTGCTGAGAAGAGTGGGATGGAAGAGGAGCTTGCGTTGCTATGCTGATCTCCTTCAGCTTCATACTACAATGAGTTGTCGAGAGCAGTGGTAGTAACAAGATTTTCATCATTATAAACTAACATTACTATTTTCTGTTATACATCCATTTTGTCGGGTTGTGACCATTATCTTCTAATAAAATGGTAAAAACTGAGCAGAATTATTTATCAAAATAAGATCAGAATAAAAGCATACGGCTTCTATAGTTTTAGATGTTCAAATGCGGCAATAATATTTTGTTGTGCTGTTGGTTCTTTCGGCAAATATGCATATTGATAGAATAAAGAAATTGTAGTAAAATTAAACTGTATTTATTTTTATTATTGCCATAGGATATTAAAAGAAAAACAACAGCCCCGAAAATTGGGCAAGTGAGTGAAAATAAAGGGAATCTTGGGAAGAATTGACCGAATCTTTTGATTTTCCTGAAGACCATGTGTGGGGCCCCCATTCACCCTTTGTGTACATGCCTGATACACGATGCATTATGATGTTTGTCGACACAAGGAATGAACAATGTATTTTCTGTTAGCTTTTAAAAAGAAACAATAATCAAATAATTATAAACCGAACTCCTTCTTAACAACGGTCCAAAAACGAAGCTGCCTACCGACCACAGGCTCAACGTTGTTTGCACCATGGTAAGCGTGGTGCACTCACCATGGTGAGTCACATGGTGACTCACCATGTGAGTCAAAGTATGTTGTATAAGTATGCTTTGTTTCTGTTCTTTCCATGTACTTGAGCTTCCCTATTGCGTCCACTTTGAAGCACACACGTCCAAATCAGATTTGCCAGTTCTGTTTTCGTCTTTGAATACCTTATGAATGAATTGTTGTGAACAAGAATAATATCAGCTGTTTCTTGCTTACCCAGCTGGATGTATGCTATTGTACCTGCTAGTGTTCTAGCTCTGGCTCCTTCATGGAAATTTTTCATGAAAAGAAATGTTCCCTCTTTAGATACCCCAAGTGACTTTTGTGCCTCCCCTTGTGACACAAAAATAGTGATGTACCCGGAGGTACAAAATCACAGATCCTTACCCTGCTGTTGAAGGTGACATTGAAACTTTCAGAGCTGATGTCATTAACGTATAAACCCATAGAACAATACTATTTTATAGTGACTTGCTGAATTATATTCTATTCTCTTTTATCACATTTTTACATATCTACTCTGGGTTTCATATTTTTGTTTATGACGCATAATAAATTAGAGCAATACTAATAATAAAAAGGATAGCAAAGAAAAAAAGACAATTTTGATGAAGGAGTATAGGACTCAGCTCAATAGATAAAAAAAGAGAAAAAAAATTATAAACAACAGCTCCGAAGAACGTTGATCGAATTTATCTATGAAACAAATTTTCAAATTTGACTTTTTAACGGCGTGCGATAATAATAAAATCGGTATTTGTCTTCAATTGTCAGAATTTCACGGTGATTTATACCATAAACATTGAAAAGGATGGCATTCTCTTTCATCATAAGAAATCAATTCCTGCTCCTTTTATTTTTTAATTGTGATTTTCACTTTCTTTTTTTTTTTTTGATAGCCCAAAGACAGAAACTTGTAAGAGTTGTTTGATTTTCTCTTTGATTCATTTATTGATCTTTGGTTGACATTCGTATCTTTTAGTTACTTGAAATTAAATGTTTTGCGGGTATGAGTGAAAACTTCTGGTTAATTCCACTTACCATACACTAAACTTCCGGAATAGCTTGGCAACTCCTAAGGTTATTTTTAATGTTTTCGTCTTTGCATTTATGTACTCGTAAATAAATCAGTGTGCTTCGGTCCTGATGATATGAAAGTTCAAGAGTTTGTGCTAAGAATTAGAATATACCATTATAGGGTATGTCATGTTTTTTCCCCTTTGAGTAGCCATGTAAGGTTTAAATTCTGGCATGAAAATTACAAAAAAAAGCATTGCTTCGCTAGTAAGATTTTATATTTTTAATATATCTTCAAACTTCACTTTCTCGTTTAAGACTCGTAGTAGCAGCAAAGACAGTAAAATTAAAATAATTTTTTGGAGTCGTAAGCTGCCGGAGATGAGCTCAGATAATGCACTGTTGGTATGCAAATAAGGTTTTAAATCATATGAGAAGCTTCAATATATATTTAATAAATGTTTAAAAAACTACTCCAAATAAACCAACTGTTGATATTTCGTTGTGTTTTTATGACGATAGAAAACTAGTACTTTACTGAAAACAAGAAAGCCAAGTAATAAGAGCAAGAATATTGATTTAGGAGTCAGAAGTGAGTAGCCATGGAAGTTTTTAAATCCTGGCATGAAAATTACTCTGAAAATTATAAAAAGGGTACTTGTGCATTATTCAGAACATACTCAATAAGTGAAGTTAGGTTTTTCCGTGAAACAAAGTACGATGCAGTTTAGGTTAGGTTCCTTCTCGTAAGAGTATAAAGTCATGTTGTATCCATTGACGCACTGTTCTGTTGTGGGCAACAACCCCTTATCCTGGAAAAATATAATTGCCTCTTTTTCAGACTTTGGAAAATCCCAGATCTTCATTTCAAAATCCATGTTCAGACACTATCTTCTATCACTATGCGTAACAAACTAATTGAGTTTTGTTGGCTATGAAACTGGATTTTCTGCGCGAAATTCTTGAGTGTGTTCTGAATTGAATTGAATCAATTGAATAATGACCAATTACCAAATATTTAATTACAATGTACCTGCATCGTAGTTTGTTTCACAAAAGAACCTAACTTCACTTAATGAGTGGGTTCTGAATAATACACAAGTATCCAAAAAAGATTTGGTTCGCTAATAAGATTTTATTTTTTAAGATATCTTGCGAACTTCTCGTGACATTTTTTTTTTTTACGTGAATGGAAATTTTACTGGACACACGAGAAAAAAAACAAAAAAAACATCGATTGTACATTCCCCTGAAATTGTCTTGAATCTATTCATTTCTGGAAACCATGATTCTTTAAAACTTTTCTTTCGGTTACTTTAAAACTACAAAATTATCAGGGTAGCGCCGCATATTCTTCAGTGTCACCTCGTTGAGACGCAAAAATGAATCTGCTAAAATAATTAGTTAAATTTGACAATATTTTTCCTGCGTTCATTCTTTGAGGCTAATTCTTTGGTGATTGAAGACTTTCAATCAACAAATGATTCTTTAAGACGTTTCTTTCGGTTGTTTCAAGACTACAAAATTTTTAGCACAGTGCCACATATTCTTCAGTGTTGCCACGTCGAGACGTAAAAATAAATCCGCAAAACTAATTAGTTAAATTTGACAATATTTTTTCTGCATTCATTCTTTAAGACTGATTCTTTGGTGATTGAAGACTTTCAATCAGCAAATGATTCTTTGAGACGTTTTTTTTTTCGGTTGTTTCAAGACTACAACATTTTTTGCGCAGCGCCACATATTCTTCAATGTTGCCACGTCGAGACGTAAAACTAATTAGTTTTGGCAGCATCCCCAAAAATAATTAGTTAAATTTGACAATATTATTCCTGCGTTCATTATTTAAGACTGATTCTTTGGTGATTCAAGACTTTCAATTAACAAATGATTCTTTAAGACGTTTCTTTCGGTTGTTTCAGGACTACAAAATTTTTAGCGCAGTGCCACATATTCTTCAGTATACCCACACCGAGACGTAGAAATAAATCCCCAAAGCTAATTAGTTAAATTGGACAATATTTTTCCTGCGTTCATTTTTTAAGACTGATTCTTCGGTGATTAAAGACTTTCAATCAACAGATGATTCTTTAAGACGTTTCTTTCAGTTGTTTCAAGACTACAAAGTTTTTAGCACAGCGCCACATATTCTTCAGTGTTGCCACGTAGAAACGCAAATATAAAACCCTACAACTAATAAGTTGAATTTGACAACACTTAGCCGGCGTAGAAATTGAAACATTAATAACTTATTGATTTGTTTCCCATAGACAACTATATCTTCAAAGGAAAGCTGCACCTTTTGAAGTTGTTTGGTGCCATGTGCTTTTAGCTGACCCTTACCAGTACCAAATTTCTGGTAACACCCACCAGTCTAATGTCAGATTGGTATCAGTATCACAGCTTAGATATAAAATACAGTTATGAAAACTTCTATCTTGCCCATGAGAAGCTTTTGGTACAGAGATTTGAACGTGGTGCCTCCTAGGTCGTACTACAACACCGTTGGCGGGAACGCAATTTTGTTTTGTTTATCCAATTGCTCCAATCCTTTAGGTCTAGACTGCCAGTTTCCTGTCTCCAGCCGCTAGCATCGCTACCGCGCAATGTGTCCCAAAAATAAATCGGGTTTTCATAACTGTATTGTATATCTAAGCTGTGACCAGTATCAATCTTACACTTACCAGCATCATCTCCAGGACTTTGTCAGAGGTCTTTTCCATTATAAATGGACTTCCCGATTTTTCTTACTTTATCAAAATATAGTACGAAGAGAGAATAATGAGGACTTATTTTCCCAAGATAGTGAATGAACAAAACCATTTTGAATATTTCGGCCCTATATCCAAGGGCCATCTTCAGCAAAGAAAATAATAAAAAATACAACACAAAAACACTTATAATAAAAGTTCTTGGTTAAAAATCCGTTTTTTAAAATAGACAGAATCATTACTTCTTAACGAAAAGTTCAGCCAAGACTGTGTTATAAAAGCTAAAATCTTACAAGCTAAAAACGTTCATTTCACTGACTTTATTTATTAAAAATTGGAATAATTTCTTATTGCGATGAAATTGCGGTGATGAATTATTTTTTAATTCGTCATTATTTGTTTTCATTGTTTACTCAAATATTATTTATTGTTTATTAAAAACTAAAAAAAAATTTGGAAGCTATTTTAAACATCCCTAAATATTTACTTATATCATTCTTAAATCCAGACTGTTTTGCCCCCTCCCCTCTAATGGACGAATAGCGCCGGTTATTTATATTCTCATTGTATAGGTTGCAGCAGTAGCTGCAACATAGTAAAGAACGAAGCACGGCCGATTATTATTAAAATTGAAAGAAAACGTTAAACAAAAGTGGTTAGCGACAAAACATTGTTATTTGTTGATGGTTCAGTAGTATTAACTATTATTTTAATTATTTTTAATAGTGAAATGTTATTTCGAAAAAAAAGTTATGAGAAGTTGAAAAATAGCCTGAAACCTCCTAGAAACAGCGTCGGATTGAAGGTACACCATTGATATTGCAGTGGCTTGAACTTGAAGTTCCTGGTCTTGAACAACAAGGGAAACGTGTTTATACTTTCATTTTCAACATGGTGACTCTTCTTCTAGCTGCTTGTTTACCGTTTGCCGATGCAATGAGTATATATAGTTTGAGCTATATATTTAAGTATGTATATATTGCGAATATACAATAGTCTTCGATGTCCCATTGTCTGTGCATGTAAATAGATTGTCAGGTTTACCGACTCTTGAACATGCAACATAAAATTGTCCATGGGAAAAACAATCCGTATTCAGATCTATACCTAATTATTCTAATGATTGCCCTTGAGCATTTTGATCCGGTGACTTTGGGGAAAAATGAGCGTGGGAGGGGGCCTAGATGCCCTCCAATTTTTTTGGTCACTTAAAAAGGGCACTAGAAATTTTCATTTCTGTTAGAATGAAAATTTCTAGTCCCTTTTTAAGTGACCAAAAAAATTGGAGGGCATCTAGGCCCCCTCCCACGCTCATTTTTTCCCAAAGTCACCGGATCAAAATTCTGAAATAGCCATTTTATTCACCATAGTCGAAAAACCTAACAACTATGTCTTTGGGGACGACTTACTCTCCCGTAGTCCCCGTGGGAGGGGCTGCAAGTTACAAGCTTTGACCTGTGTTTACATATAGGAGTGGTTACTGGGATGTGTACATACGTTTTCAGGAGGATTTTTTTAGTTGGGGGAGATTTGAGGGGAGGGGTTACTTGGGAGGATCTTTCCATGGAGGAATTTCTCATGGGGGAAGAGACTTTCAATGGAGAGGGCGTAGGATTTTCTAGCATTATTAAAAAAAAACAATGAAAAATAAATGTGCACAGTTTTTTCTACCGAAAGTGAGGAGCAGCATTGAAACTGAAAACGAAAAGAGATTATAACGCACATAAGGGGTTTACCTCCTCGTAATACCTCGCTCTTTACGCTAAAGTACTTTGAGTAATTACAACTACTTATTCTACGGCCTTTGTGATCCAGGGGTCATTCTTAAGGAATTGGGACAAAATTTAAGCTTTAGTGTAAAGAGCGAGGTATCGACGAGGGGCGAGCCCCCTCATATACGCAATAAAACATACGAATACAGAAGTTTGCTACGCAAGTTAATTCGTAATTTACGTATATTTTTTACTTTTGAAAACGTTCGTAAAAAAATTTAAAGTTAATGCCTTTTTAAGTAATCAAAACATTGGAGGGTAACTAAGCCTCCTCCCTCGCTCCTTTTTTCTCAAAATCTTCCGATTAAAACTATGAAAAATCCATTTAGTCAAAAGAAAATAATATGTAAATTTTGTTTTAATTATTTATGTATGGAGAGCCAAGATCAAAACATGCTTTAATTCAAAAACGTCCAGAAATGCAAAAAAAACGGTTTAAAAAAAAATAAAAGTAAGGAGCGATATTAAAACTTAAAACGAACAGAAATTACTCTTCTCAACGCCTCGCTCTTTACGCTAAAGTGTGACTCTTTCTCTTAACTCTATTTTTAAAACAGTAAGAAAATCTAGCGTAAAGAGCGGGGCGTTGAGGAGGAAAAGCTACTTTCATATACGGAGTAATTTCTGCTCGTTTTAAGTTTTAATGTCGCTCCTTACTTTTATTTTAAAGAAATTGTTTTTTTTTTGTTTGAATTTGTCAATGAGACGACTTTTTTTTGGTTGGTGCGAAATGCCTCCTCCGAGACGAAACTTGACTCAGAATCCAACTTGAGTTTGTTAGCAATAAATGTGTACTTTACCAAGGCTAGAGCTGAGAATTCTTCAGGCACAGTTGAGTTCAAGGCGCCATCTACACAAAAATTTGGCGATTCGTAAAAACGCAACAAAAATGCATACAAACAAATTTTGATACTTGTATGATATACCCCTACCTAATTATTCTTCAAATATGTTTCTCTGGCGCTCAATCCTCATGTAATTTACCAAAGTAAGATAAAAATATAATACTTTAGAAACAAATTGGGGCTATATATTTGCAAATTAGTGGGGATGGGGGTAAAGTATAGTGGGTCTGTATCCATAATGTGTTAGGTACAATTATTCTGCTTATTATGCAGTAAGAATTGTTTTTAAACTTTGCACTGTCCAAATACTTTACACCCACCCCCACCCCATAAGGTAAAAATATATAGCCCAAATTATATATTTTGTATCTATTCCTTCGCTTCTCTATACGCTAAGCTGGAAGAAACTAACGGAAAAAAAACTGGTTCTATAATGCATCAATGAACGAATAACTGAAGGGGTAGGGGGTTTATCATACTAGTACCTAAATTTTTGACGCGGTTTTTTACAGTTTTTTGTCCCCCTTCCCGAACAAAATCCTGGATACGCCCTTGGTTGACCCCTGAACACACAAATGTGGACATCTATGCTGTCATTTTTCTGGGGATGGGGCATGAATTTAAAAAAAATACAGAAAATAGATAAGTTACATAGAAATGGTAGAAATTACAAGAAAAATTGCAGAATTTTACAAATTTCGGGCTTGAGTGTGGCTCCAAAGACCCAGCTTGCCTACCTGTAAAAATACACTTGATACTATTTTCATGATAAAATATACATGATATTTTTCTTTTGCTTTCTACTTTCTGGGCCATAATGGATTCATTTTTCAGTATACTAGTCATCTGTATCCGCCAAGGGCACTTCGTCCTAGCATCTGCTTAGAAAATTGTTTTAATTTTAGTGTTGCTGTTAAATACTAGGAGGGAAATGCGGTTTACCCAGGAAATGTGGTTAAATGTGGCTTGGGGGTGTGTAAAGAGGGAGGCTTTGAATAGATTGGTATGGAGGAGGATGAGCGTGTGTAGCAGTGTTGGCCTCAGCCAGCTTGGTGCTGCAGTGAATTGTTAGTAGTAGTAGTAGTAGTAGTAAGGAAGCTTATGCATGAAATATTTGCGTGAAATTGAATTATGAGAAGACTAAGTTTTTTTCACTAAATAGTTGAAGGATAAAGGCATTTGTTTGTTTTTTTTTTTTGTTTGTTTTTTTGTTACAGTATTTGCATGAAGATCCTACTCTGTGAAATTATAGATGTCATTACCTATCTGTTCGTAAAGGTATGCTTCACTTTAAAACAAAATATGTCAAATTCTTTTTTCTTTTCCTTTTTAGTACGTTTTAGAGGGAACAGTATCATTTAACTTTTTTCCTCGAGTCCTCTACGCAATAACTAATTTAAAAATCGTAACAAAAAAAAAAAGACCGTGGATTCATGCATAACTTTCTTTTGTAATCAGTGAACCGGTTCTGAAAATAAAAATGGATAGGTGGTTTCTTCTTATATGGGTATGATTGATATGTTATACTTACTATCTTTTTTTTCTTTTCTTTTTTGTCTCAATTTATCACATTCCATATTTTCTTCCATTTATATAATATCATTAGTGCTATTCAACTTTTAAGATAAAGACTTATAAACTTATTTTAGTACTATTGGTGCTGCACTTCGATAAGTATAGCCATAACGAAAGGGAGAATTTAGCTGTAAAAAGAAGTTATAACTTCAAAGCGTTTTGTTCATTTGATGGCCTAATATATTCCACAAAAGAACCAATCATGGTTTTCCTTTGCTAACTCAGAATTAGACGTATAAATTCTCATTGTAAGTACAACAATGAGTTAAAAAACGATAAGATTGATTGGCTTCCTTTTCTAAATACACAAAAGAAATAACGTGGTAGTTTCAGTTCAATGCATAAAAAAACAATAAATCATGGATTATATTCATTTATTATAGTATATTAGTCACTTATGGATTATTGGGATTTGCAATGACCATGATGGGACTTATTAACGTTATCAGGTTCTTCGCTCGTTTCCTTCGTTTTTTTTCGAAAGTTCTAAAAACTAGTTTTTAAGGTATTAAAATAAGCTATCAGTTTTCAAAAGTATCGCCTTTCAGACTCCTAAAGGGTTTTCTGAAATCATCTGCATAGTAATCGAGCCGTAAAAACTGTTTAAATTTTGCTATAATCTTTCTGAGTTTAATTTATGTTTTTATTTTGTTTCTTTTCTTTTATTTTCTTTGTATTCAGCAACTGTCAACTAGACAGATGGGTGATATTATATAGGCTGTTCAGAATCCAAGTTGAGAAGTTCACTTTTTATCGTCAAATTCCTCTTGAAGGAGAACGCTAAGTTTAGGCTACTGTTTAACCCCAATTTTCGGTTAAGAATATAAAACACTGATCAGATGCGTTGCATAATGGAGATATTTCAGTCAAAATAACGATAGATTTAGACAAACATCTTTGGGAGATGGGAATAGTACAGACCCTCATATAATCCAATGAAATTTTGTCTAACTTCAAGTCGTCTGAAAACACTGAAACTCTGAAATAACACTGAAAACACTGAAATACTGAAATTAAAACATTGAAATAGACTCCCTCCTTCTCTCTCTCACCCTACCTAAAGCGTCAAATTTAGCTGCCCTCCTCCAAAACCCCAATAACCTTTGGCCGATATTAATGCTTTCATTCTAGCCTAATTTGGGGGTCTTTATTTTCTCTTGACAGCAAATTGTTAAAGGTATTTGAGTGATTTTATATTTGCGTCTAGCAAGGAGGGGGGGGGGTACCAAAAAAACTTAAAAAACGCAGCAAAAATTTTTTATATGCATTTTTATTACGATTTTATGAGTTGGACAATGATTTGGGGGGAGGGGGTTGAAACATGGTATCCCCGCCCTGGATCCGGCAATGATGTCCAGTATATGACTAGGATTATTTCTTTTTTCTTAGAAGCAAGTATACTCCTCTTTCTCTAGTTTTTGCTCTTTAAGACTTGTTCTGTAAGCTAAATTTAATTGCAGGAACATTCGGAGGAAAAAGATGGAAAGGTTGTAACTGAAATCACAAAGAATGAACACCATGAAGAGGTGGACACCGAAGAGGTGCCTAATGATAGTGATCGAAGTCATTCCTCGATTCATGAAGTTACAAAGGAAACCAAAAATAATTACAGCAATAGGAAACATGATGAACAGGTGATCATTTTACCTTAATCCGTTGCAATGAAAGTGTGTAATATTTTTTGAGAAGAGGGAAGAAATTCTTGGAGACTTGTGATCAGATTTAATATTTTCTCTTTAGATAGTCCATCGTATAGTTTTTTTTTCAGGTTTTCAAGTCTTGGTCATTGGTAATGTGGTAACCGCACACTCCCCCACAACACCCTGTGTCACCTCGCAAGAAACCACTGCACATCTCACTACTCACGCAACTCGCTGCCCATATAAATCTTCCTTCATAATACTCCACCCCTCGTATAATTCCCCATCGCTTAATTCAATAATGCACTAGTTACATGATTTTCAGGAAATTTATGTTTCCCTTATATACGAGAATTTTTAATTTTTTTTTTATTCTAATCTAACCTGTTCTTCCACTTTTAATCGTGCTAATTTATAGGGTACCTAAATGCTAAAAAGAAAATGGTAAAATAGAATCTTAAAATTAAAATATTTAGTGAATACATAAACATTTTTTGTTATGTCGTATTTTAAATAGCCTTAAGGTTTTGCTTTTCAGATTGATTATGTGGCAAAAGCAACCAAAGTAGATGGCGCTCATGTTCGTGATAAAGTTGCAGACGATGGTCAATGGGAATCTCTCTCCGACAGAATTCGTCGAACTAGGCAAATTCAAGACAAAACAAAAAGTCCAATTGAAGGTAAATTTGATTATCTTTTAAGTTTTCTATTATTCTTCTTTATAACATAACCAATATTTACACTCTGCTCTCTGAATTTTACTAAGCTCATTTCTTTGAGTAGGTGAAGTACTTGTGTTTATCGCGCAGGTAAGATGAGAACCTTTTTTTCTTACAAACAGCACCATATTTATTATTTTATGTGTCCGGAGATAAGCTGATGAGTTTACTAATTTTTTTTTTTATTTCTTAAAAATTTAAAATAAAGCAATGGAGATAGGGCTAAATTCATAATTTGCAGTACAGGGCAGGATTTACTTACAATGTTTGTTGTTTTTATCTTATAAAAATGCCCTTACTTTTACAAATTTTATGAATCGATGTTTTTATCATCAAGGCCGTACCCGGGGGGGGGGGCTGTGTTTTCTCAACATTGATACAGGTCAGCTTTACCCCATCTACACTCAACGACTACACCCTCTACACTGCTTTTATTTCTGACGGGAATCGGGCGTTTCAGCTTGCCCAGGATTGAAAATCGCTTGGATTTGTTTGGTCCATGAGAACCCCCAATAGGCTCGAGTTCTCATTTCACTAGGCTTAACCATTTTTATTTGGTCCTTCTTGACGTCTCTGCTAAGAGTGAGAGGCTCAACTAGAGGGATGTGATGCCATAGGTACTCTAGTTGCTTCCTTGAAACATTGCCCGGCAATGCTAGCTGTTCTTCCTCGACAGTGAGAATGAAGCTCCTCTTAATATTGTGCATTTATTGTACTTAAAGGTTAGATTTAAGGTGAATGCAATTTATTCTAATACATTTTTTTACAGAAAATTTTGCTCAAACACATTCATTGCATTCTTGTGTTGCGAAGGCATACACATTCAGTTCATTCTTATGTTGGTATATTAATTTTAACAATAAAAAAGGTAATATTAAATAGTTTGAATATAAAAGAGACAAAGATTTAAATAGTTTACTATTCAATCCTATTGTTCTCTATTGCCTATTTTTTGTTTTGTTCCTGTAATCAGACAATATTAAGTTATTTTGGATGTAGGCTTTATTCAACATTTCAACTGTGTTAAATAAAACCAATTGAATTTATGGTGGCGCTGTTCAACTTCTTTTCCCGATAAATTAAGCAAGAAAAAACATAACGATAAACATAGCAATAGAGTTACAACAAAACATAGTAATGAACATAGAGTCAAAACATAGTAATATAATATATATAATAGAGTGTTTGATAAAAATATATACTAATACATATCAATATATAATATATAATACAGAAACAACATAAATAATAAATAATGTGTAAATATTAAAATAATCCATAAATACATATTAAATGCATAGTATAAAATAATAAGGATAGTGCATCATAATATACATATTAAGAATAAATACAATCAGCAATAATGAAACAATCTAATAAATAGCTGATTAATTATAGGTAGACAAAGGGAGCCAACCCCTGAGAGGAAAGATGCTCTAACCCAAAAACCGCTTGATTTGGACGAGGAAGAAGAAACGAGGAAACTAGAGACCTCTAAGTGGCTTGAAAGTCATTTTGGTAGCGAATCTTCACAGTAAGTTCCCTTTCCAGTCTTAACAAGAAACATTTTAGTTATTTTCGTCAAGGAAATTTTTATATAATGATTAATTACCTGTCTGTCCAAAGACTTGGGTTTTTTTTTTCGTTTTTTTTTCACAACTTGTTAAAGCTTGTAATATGTAATATAAGCACAGATAGTGCCCCGTGTCATGGCCACTTTTATATCATACTAGCTGTTGGGGTGGCGATTCACGCCACCCCAATACCTAGTTGGTGGAGGTGCTTCGCCCCCCCCAAGCCCCCCCCCCCCCCCCCCCCCCCCGCGCGCTTAAGTCGTTACGTGCCATATTAGTTACGCGCCATTGTAGTTGTGTCCCTGTGTCCTACCTGTGAATATAGATAGTTATATTTATATTTTTAACTACGTAAAACTTGCGAATATACAACATTCTTGGCTGTCCCATTATCTGTGCATATAAATAGATTTTCAGGTCTACAATGATTGCCCTTGAGCTTTGTTGATGGTGATTGCTAATCGAACATTCCCTGTGTCCCCGTCGTCATTTATATATCCCCCTGTGCCCCCCGGCGTCCCCGTTGTAGTTGTTTCCCTGTGTCCCGGTCATCATTTGTGTCCCGGTGTCCCAGTCTGTAATTTCTCTTTGAGTGTCGCGGTCGTCATTTATATTCCCTGTGTCCCGGTGTCCCGGTCGTCATTTGTGTTCCGGTGTCCCGGTCTGTAATTTCTCTTTGAGTGTCCTGGTCGTCATTTATATTCCCTGTGTCCCGGTCGTCATTTGTGTCCCGGTGCTTTGTTGATGGTGATTGCTAATCGAACATTCCATGTGTCCCGGTCGCTTTCTCTTTGAGTGTCCCGGTCGTAATTTATATTCCCTATGTCCCGGTCGTCATTTTTGTCCCGATGTCTCGGTCTGTAATTTCGTCAGTCGACAAACATGACGTCAGTCGACACACAAACATGACGTCACTCGACAGACACACAGACAACTTATTTTTATATATATAGATATTAAGAAGTAATATTTTTAGCAAGGCGTAACCAATTTTTTTTTTTTTTTTTGGGGGGGGGTATTTTTCTTGGGGGCAATTTACAAAAAAAGAATCTTTAAAAAACGTATCAAATATTTGTTTATATGCATTGTTGTTACGTTTTTAGGAGTTCGGTAAAAATTCTGGAGGTGGGGGGTTAAAACTCGGTGCTCTCCCCCTCCCTGGATACGCCTTTATTTTCAGATGAGTAGGCCCAAACACTTATTTCATAGTTGAATGAGTAGAAGTAAACTCAGTAGCTTAAGGCTTTTGAGATTTTCCTACGCCAAGAGGTAGATACCGGAAACGATTGCTACTGACTCAGCTTTTAAGGTAAAATTTGTATCATTCTGGGGGAGTCTTAATGTTTTCACTTTTACTGTTTAACACATAACTTAATGATGCGTTTATTGTTGTGGCCCACGCAAAATGTAGGAGCATACATGACGCTTTTTCTGAAGATAAGTTGTGGTGTTGCTAAGTTATAAATGTAGGGGCAATGTAGGGGCATACATGACGCTTTTTCTGAAGATAAGTTGTGGTGTTGCTAAGTTATAAATGTAGGGGCATACATGATGCTTTTTCTGAAGATAAGTTGTGGTGTTGCTAAGTTATAAATGTAGGGGCAAAATGTAGGGGCATACATGACGCTTTTTCTGAAGATAAGTTGTGGTGTTGCTAAGTTATAAATGTAGGGGCAATGTAGGGGCAAAATGTAGGGGCATACATGATGCTTTTTCTGAAGATAAGTTGTGGTGTTGCTAAGTTATAAATGTAGGGGCAATGTAGGGGCACACATGACGCTTTTTCTGAAGATAAGTTGTGGTGTTGCTAAGTTATAAATGTAGGGGCAATGTAGGGGCAAAATGTAGGGGCATACATGATGCTTTTTCTGAAGATAAGTTGTGGTGTTGCTAAGTTATAAATGTAGGGGCAAAATGTAGGGGCATACATGACGCTTTTTCTGAAGATAAGTTGTGGTGTTGCTAAGTTATAAATGTAGGGGCAAAATGTAGGGGCATACATGATGCTTTTTCTGAAGATAAGTTGTGGTGTTGCTAAGTTATAAATGTAGGGGCAATGTAGAGGCAAAATGTAGGGGATACATGATGCTTTTTCTGAAGATAAGTTGTGGTGTTGCTAAGTTATAAATAACGGTCTTTTTGCGTGGCTTTATCCAGTAGTAGTATTTGAAATTGACCTAATTTAATGTCTCAGCCCCCCCCCATCTGGCGTGTATTCGACTCTTTGGGTTTTTTTTCTAAGAAAATAGTGAAAGGGTGCTAAAAACTATGCTTTGTGGCTATCCACATGGGGTCGAACAAAAAAAGGGCGGTATAGGACGTTCTAGGACGTTATAGGAATATTACAGGGCTAGGTCACAAGGAAGAATTTAAAGAGAATTGGGACTTTATTAGAGGGAGTAAACAGTGAAACCTTGAACAAATTGGATTGGAGGAGAAGTGTGCGCAGTTTTACATCTTAAAATTAACATATTTGTATATATTTTTCAATGAATTAATCTTACAAAAAAAAACCATTTTCTAATGAAGTCTAATTAAACCATTAAGTTACATTTCTCTTATAACGTAGCAACCAAATAGAGAGAAAATATGTTTGTTTTGTATCATATTTACGTTTGGATATTCAAAATGCGGATGGCAATGTGAATTTCAACAGAGACGGGTTTATTTTGCATTTTAGAAAGGATTTGTAACACTCAAATAATGATTTAAATGAATTCAAATGTAGAAAAGAAAAACAAATCGGTTGGCTCCTTTTTGACTTGAAAAAGTGGCCAACGCTTTGAATGGTCAACTTAGAATGATCAACAAGGACTAACTAACATTTTCAAGTCTCTTTGTAGCCTAGACATTGCACTATTGCGCTGCCTGCTGGGGAAGGGATATACTAAAAGACCTCTAAAAAACACATGAAAAATTTGCTTATATGTATGTTTTGTTACGTTTTAACAAGTAGGACAAAAAATTTGGATGGGAGGGTTCAAAACTCCCCCCCCCCCGGATATGAACTTGAGACTAGCCAGCTATTTTACAGGCAATGGGGCAAACTTTCACCGTACCTGAACTTACCATTTATTGGAAAAATGTTAAAAATTTGAAAAATGAGGTGTTTTTAACTTACGAACGAGTTATTGGATCTTAATGAAATTTGATATTTAGAAGAACCTCGTAACTCAGACCTTTTATTTCAAATCCTTTACCGGATTCAGTGTCATGGGGAGGATTTGGGGGGGAGGGGTTGGAAATCTTGGGAAACGCTTAGAGTGGAGAGATCAGGATGAAACTTGGTGGGAAGAATGAGCTAAAGTCCTAGATACGTCATTGACATAACCAGACTAGATCTACTCTCTTTGGGGGAGTTGGGGGGGGGGGGCCTAATTTGGTAATTCGGAAAAATTAGAAAAAATTAGGTATTTTTAACTTACGAACGGTTGGTCGGATCTTAAGGAAATTTGATTTTTAGAAGGACCTCATGTGTCAGAGCTCTTATTTTAAGTCCCTACCTATCCAGTGGTATTGGGGGGGGGTTTGGAGGAGGAGACGGGAAATCTTGGAAAACGCTTAGAGTGGAGACATCGGGATGAAACCTGGTGGGAAGAATGAGCTAAAGTCCTAGATACGTCATTGACATAACCAGACTAGATCTACTCTCTTTGGGGGAGTTGGGGGGGGGACCTAATTTGGTAATTCGGAAAAATTAGAAAAAATTAGGTATTTTTAACTTACGAACGGTTGCTCGGATCTTAAGGAAATTTGATTTTTAGAAGGACCTCATGTGTCAGAGCTCTTATTTTAAGTCCCTACCCATCCAGTGGTATTAGGGGGGGGGTTTGGAGGAGGAGACGGGAAATCTTGGAAAACGCTTAGAGTGGAGACATCGGGATGAAACCTGGTGGGAAGAATAAGTACTAGTCCTAGATACGTGGTTGACATAAACGGACTGAATATGCTCTCTTTGGGGGAATTTGGGGGATGTTAATTCTGAAAATTCGAAAAACTGAGGTATTTTTAACTTACGGACGTGTGACCGGATCTCAAATAAAATTTAATATTTAGAAGGAATTCATGTCTCAGAGCTCTTATTTTAAATCCTGACCAGATCTGGTTACATTGGGGGAAGTTGGAGGGGAAAATTGGAAATCTTGTAAAACGCTTAGAGTGGAGGAGATCGGGATGAAACTTGATCTGTAGAATAAGCAAATGACACAGATACGTGATTGACGTAACTGGAACGATCCGCTCTCTTTGGGGGAGCTATGGGGGAAGGTCCAGGGCTTTGGCGAGTTTGGTGCTTCTGGACTTGCTAGGACGATAAAAATTGGTAGACGTTTCAGGGACCTGCACGAATTGACTTAATAAATTCGTTTTCCCCGATTCAACCATCTCGGGGGCTAAAGGGAAAGGAAAAATTAGAAAAAGTGAGGTATTTTTAACGTACAAATGGATGATCAGATCTAAATGAATTTGATATTTAGAAGGACCTCGTGTCTCAGAGCTCTTATTTTAAATCCTGGCCGGTATTAAGCCTCTGATTTTCCTTTTAAGTCGATCCATTGATTCTTATAATTTTGCTAGAGCTCATGCCATATGAGCTCTTGGCTCTTCCGACCTCGTCACAAGTTCCATATGACCTCTTAGCTCTTGTTTATACTTAGTGAATGTTTGATTTCTTCTTTTTTTTTATCTCTCTGCATTGTATTTCTAGTTCAGCTTCACTGTGTTGATGAAAATAAGTTAGCTCTACTTTTCCTTACGATCATCAGCGATTTTTGTTATAAAATTTTGCTCCTTATGACATTTTATGCCTAGTTTTTATAAAAAAAAAAAAAGAAGTAATTTATCAAAAAACATTAGTAAATCTTTATTATTTACCAGTATGAAAAGCAGTTCGTCCCAAAATGGGGAAACAGGATATCTTTAGGAAAGATTTAAGAAAAATGGGAAACTTTTTAGGAGGGTGTAAAGAGGGAGGCTTTGAATAGATCGTGATAGAGAAGGAGCGTGCGTAGCTGTGTCAGCCTCATAAATTTTGGTGGTGCAGTCAGTTGCTAGTATTAGTTAATAGAAGTATTTTCACTCTACTTGCTATTTATGTCCTATATTAATGGGAACTTCTTAGGAGGGTGTAAAGAGAATAGATTGGGATGGGATTGGATAGATTGAATAGATTGGAATGGAGAAGGAGTGTCCGTAGCCGTGTCAGCCTCAGACAGGTTGGTGGTGCTGTCAGTTGGTGGTAGTAGTTAATAGAAGTATTTTCACTTTACGTACTATTTCTCTGGGATTATAAAATTAAACTCTTATATTTAATTTAGCAGTGGTGAGAGGTATTTTATGATAGAAAATGTCTTTCTTTGGACCTTTGATTCCACGTAACCCTCTTGTTTCGTTTTATATTCAAAGTTATGTATCTGAAGCTTTAATTTTAAAAAATTCGTATTTGTATCGTTTGAATGTGTAACATAAGCGATACACTTAGTGGAGCTGCAATTTTCGACATGGTTTTTCATTTCTAAGTCGCAATTACATACCCCCAGTTCCAACTTCTTCTTTATATAGGGTTGTAAAGTGATCTGCGTAATTACGATAATGACTAGAAAATGGTCTTGGTTTTAATATTGTCAGTTCTGTTAGGCAGTAATGATAGTGATCCAAGTGTGATTAAAAAAAATAGTCTACATGGAATTGACGAGGATACCCCTTGTAAATATACTTTGCTTCTAGTGAACCCGCCGAGAGAAGAGACTCTGACAGCCCAGGTATTAATATCACAATGAAATCAAAGAAAGAGGAGAAGGTGCCTGAGCCACCATGCATACCATCTCCTCCCCCTGCTCCACAATATGGCCAGAAGATACCATCCACAGTGCATACAACAAGTAAGGATGGAAATGATGATATTCCAAGGCTAATGAGCCCATGGAAAATTGGGGATAGAATTCAGGTTTTACCCATTGGTCCAGAAAATAAATTCTTTCCAAGGGAATTATCTCCCTCCAGAAAGACAACAAGTCCAAGAAAGAATAAGGTAGATATTTTACAATTTTATAAAGGAAGTTTTTACTTATTTTGATCTTAATTTATTGTTCCTGGTATCTTGAGGCCTTGAACTTCTTTTTTTTCTTTTTTTTGCTTTGTTACGACACCTTAGAAGTTCAATTTTCTTCAGAGACCGGAAGAAACAATATTTTTTTTTGTCAGTCACTGTTTCAACTATTTTCAGAAAAAAAGAGCAAAATAAAAATTTTTCTGAAGAACATTAGGGTTTACTGTCATTAAAACTAAAAATGTAGAATTTATACAAATTATGCAAAAATAGTGTAACTAAAAAAACTTATATATTTTTCTAATATCTGCTTATCCATTGTAGCCATGAGTATATAGTTAGGATATTTTCTCATGGGAGACAACTGGCTAGCTATAGGTGGATATTACATGTCAAGACGAAGCTCTATTCTTGTTTTTGAGGATTTTTTTTGGGAGGGGGTACTTCTTTGTTTTATTCCAAAAAAATGATTATTGTTTTTTAAATTTCGGGAGGGGGTGCTTCTTTGTCATATTCCAAAAAAATTATTATTTTTAACATTTGTAAAAGACATGTAAAAACGAAGCTCTATTCTTTCTTTTGAGGATTTTTTTGGGAGGAGGTACTTCTTTGTCGTATTCCAAAAAAATCTATATTATATTTAAAATTTGTAAAAGATATGTCAAAACGAAGTTCTATTTTTGCTTTTGGAGATTTTTCGGGAAGGGGTACTTCTTTTTCATATTCCATAAAAATGATTATTATTTTTAAAATTTGTAAAAGACATGTCAAAACGAAGCTGTATTCTTGCTTTTCAGGATTTTTTTGGGAGGAGATACTTCTTTCTCGTATTCCAAAAAAATGACTATTATTTTTAAAACTTGTCAAAGAGTTTGTCGTACACATACTTTTGAAAAATATTAGAGTGTTTCTATTCTACCTTTGGTGTGAGTAATTATGCGTTTAGATCGAGGCGCATTAAATTCATGTGCTCATAGCCTTCTTTGCCTCTAAGGTAAACGCTGTGGACTCTTTCTCAAAATATCGTATTGAAGTTTATATTATAGACAGCGTTTCCTCTTCTGCCGATTTCCCAATTCATCGCCCAACAAAAAAAGAGAGATTTCGAAAATATTTTCGTAAGAAAATCGGCACACAGCACTCAGGCTAAGAGCTACCTGCTGTTTTTCTACCGAAAATCCCCAAGGTTTTACAGATTGTCAGAAAAGAAAAGTGGAAGCACTGATTATATATAAAACAGACAGTTAGCATTAACATATAGTTTTGATAATTAGTGTTGTATTGAAACAAGATTACTTTAGAGGGTTGGAGTTAATGTAGTAAAGCTGACATCAAAGCTTGTAAATTCCAGGAATGTCTCCAACAATCCCCATCCTGTAAGTTATGAATTGAAACCACAAGTGTTTGTCTCACTCTCTAAGGATGATAAATGAAATTGGTCAAAAAAATCAAAATTATGCCTACAAAGTCAGTTAAATTTTACAGTATCTACTAGATCATACAAGAATAAGCAGAATGTAAAGGAGGTAGGGAAAACGACCAGAGTAAGAATTAAGGTGGTGAAGTATAGGCCAAAGATAAAATTAGTGAAGATTTGGAAAATGCAGCCAGACTGTAAAAATTGTCCAAAACTATACTGGTATGTTAAGAAATTGAGAGGGAGTAGCAAACCCAGATTTATCCCAGTTAAATATAGAACAGTTAGTAATAAGAGAAGTATTGGAGAGAGATGAGCGGGGCCTGAGATCTGTCGACTCCGTCTTTTCTTTTACCTTTATAATGTCAATTTATTTTATTGTTTAAGACTTAGCCAATAATTTAAGTCAATAATCTTTATGCTTGATGAAAACTAGAATAGAGAACATTTGTTTCACTTAGTTTTGGGTTCAAAAATAATAAAATATCCTTCTGTGCCAACAGAGGCGCTTAGAATATCCGAGAAGAGTCGACAGTTATCTCTCATGGCTTCGGTAACGCAGACATTCTCCCACTTGGGTACAAATGTGGTATTGAGACATGTAAGGTCAGCTCGGTACCTGTTCTGTTCGGTGTAGTTTCTGGCCAAATCATGTGCCCGAGGTTGATCATTTTGGTTATCAGTAGTTGAGACGCTTTTGTTAGTTTTTGTCAGAACGAAAGCTTATAAAATCAGTTTCTTGTCAGTTTTCATCAGAACGGAAATTTATAAAATCAGCTTTTTGTTAGTTTTCGTCAGAACGAAAACTTATAAAATCAGTTTCTTGTCAGTTTTCATCAGAACGGAAATTTATAAAATATGTTTTTCTTCAGTTTTCGTCAGGACGAAAGTTTATAAAATCAGTTTTCTCTCAGGTATCGTCAGGACGAAAGCTAATAGAATCAGTTTTTTGTCAGTTTTTGTCAGAAAGAAACTTTATGTAGTCAGTTTTTTATGAATTTTAAATTATGGAAGAAAATTTATGAAATCAGGATTCTGATTGCCAATGGGACAGGATTTAATGATCTAGATCCTCAGTCGAGTGGCATACGAGAATGTGCAATCTGGCAGACTGTGAATTTACATTCTTGACATCAAAATAATTTAATTATACTATTTTGTCAATATCTTAGGCTGATTAATCTCTTATTGTTAATTTTTCTTCTTTTCTTATTGCAAAAATCCTGTTTTGCATAGGCCTATTTTTAAAACGTTATGATTTCTTCAATTAAAGAAAATCGAGTATACTCTTATATTCAAGTGGTAGATAATCAGATATGGAGTCACCTTCACATGTTGGAACTCGAAAGTAAAGAAGGGGGGCGGGGTAACATTTTCTTTGCTAGAAACAGTTTGTGTTTTCAATTATTGGCAGCAATTGCGCTTTTTATGCAATTATGTATATTTCAGATCGTAGAATAAATTTGGTCGGTTGGGTGTGTATGTGGGTCTATAGTTGCTCTTTGTTTTTCACATTATTCATAAATTAATTCGACGGTATTATTTATTATCTGCTTGAAATTTATAAACCCTTGTCACTGATTTAAAACTTGCGCAAAACTGTATGCTTTGATTTCTTTTTTCTTATACTGCAAGTAAATAATGACATCGCATATATTTGAATTGATTTGTATCTGGGGGAGGGGGAAGTAGGTTTATGCGTATTGAAAGAAACATAAAGTACAGTCCTTAATTCTTATACTACCTAATCAATTTGCGTTAATTCCACTTATCTAAGTTCACACCTAGTACCCTCTTGTATATAAACAGAATTGTTTATTTGCGTTTACATTGAATAGACAGCTGCACTTGAAATTTTGTAGAAATATCGTTCAAAGTAGAGCTATTTTCTTTTTGAAGCGCTATTTACAAGTTTTAGTGTTTAAATATCCCAAAAACTGCGAGTTCTTCTAGCTTGGAACTATTGAATCAATTTCTTGCTTGCATTCTGTATATTAAAAGTTATTTTTGTTCTAGACTCCCCAAAAAAATCCTGTTGTAAACATCATTCCTCCAACACCAAGCACTCAAGTTTCAGCTCCGTTCAGTGGGAGTGCGGTCAAACGCTCTCATTCGTTCAATGTTATGCCTCGTGGTCAAAACAGCCAATGGAAAAAGGAAGATCTTATCAAGTATCCACCACCTGTTCCCTCAAAATCTTATAGGAACCGAAATTCGTTCAAATTTGACTCAAGACCAGCAGAACGGTATCAGAGCATGACTCATTTAAGGTATCTCCTTCTATTTTTTTTTTTAAATAGTAATGATATCATTACTAAATATAAAAAATTCTGTTTTGCATAGGCCTATTTTGCCTATTACTTTCTCAATTTTTTATAATAGTAATATTGTCATTATCAAATATAAAAAAATTCTTTTTTGCATAGGCCTATTTTGCCCATTACCTTCTCTATCTTTTTTTAATTGTAATAATGTCATTCATGGGGCTATTTGAAACCAATTGTGTAAATGAATACAAAATAAATATTTTGGAAACGACACTAAAAGCATGTTTAGTACTTATAGTACTTGGCCATTGAGGAGATAAACTTACTATGTCATATAAACTACATATCCTAGTAATATAGAGTAGAAATTAGGAGTTCTTTATGTTGCTGTTAAGGCTTTAAGGGACTCCAAATATAGGCAGATCTGACACGTTTTTAGAAGTTTTATTTTTGGGACAGGAAGAAGAAGGGGGAAGATAGTAAAAATTGAAAATTAATATGTGAGTTATACAAGAATGCAAAAAAAGTGGGAGAGTTTGTACATTTAGACTTTCTAGAAAGAAAAGACTGGCCTGAAAATACTCCTCCATAAGCAGGGGCTTAAGGGGATTTATTCTTCCTTTCCCCTGACTTCGACCTAGCCAGGCATAAGTCACCATCTTTCGGGTCCCATCATGTGTGCTCTAGGTGTGTCGCTTCGGTAACGGGATCATGACGCCCCTGGGATGCGCCTTCTCCTGAAACTCCCTCCGTAGCAGAAAAATTTATGAAAAATGCAAGCCTTTACTTGTATTGTATTAGTTGACCAAATCTAACATACATTTAAAGACTGTTTTGCGAAAGTTCGCAAAATATCAAATGTCAATAAAAGTAAATAAAAAACGAAGTCATTTCCAGGTATGAGATATTTTTCATTTTCTAGTGTTATAGTTCTTATTCGATTTTTTCGAGAATAAAATTTTTTAAAGCATAAGAACCGGTTTGTATGTACAAATCTCTTATAAATTATATTCATGATTTGCTAGTTGCTAATTTTTTTTAGTCTATGTGACTGTACTCATGTAATTTACGCTGTGCAAAACATGGGCTGATTAATTCGCTGTTAGAAAAAAAAGGAATAAAATGCTGTAGTTGTTGTTTGAATGTTATAATATCCCTCTGAAAAAAAAAATTAATAATCATAATGATTAAGGTTAATTTTATTAAGTGAATATTTTTTTCAATCGAAGTTAACATTAAGATATAGAATAAATGAACAACATCCCCTTTAAACATTTTTATATACAGTCTTTCTTAAGATAAGTCTTTATTAAGTATTATATGTCTTATTACGTCTTGTTTCTAAGGCGGGGGGGGGGGGATAGCTTCGAGAAAATCCTAAGAAATATATCTATTATACGGAAAAATTGAAAAATATAGGAAATCATAAAAATATGGATATTTTAGGGAAGGTGACTGGAATGACAGGGAGGGTCCTATGTGTACGTGGCTGGCTAAAAATAACTGCTGCAATATTGAAGCTTCCTCATGGAAGAACATATCAGGAAGAACATAAAGCAAAAGCTGTCGTAAGCGCTGGTTTATACTCATTTCCGTTTTTAAATGAATTCCTATCATCTCTAGGGATAAGTTCAGCCCTGAAAGACGTGTCGAAACAAGCATCCGATTCCCTAGTGAGCAGCAGCTGAACTCATCAAGTAATTTTATGGAGAGAAGCAAAACTGAAACGGATCTCTATGCGACACCTGTTAAAACCCAAAGGACGAAAGCCACGAGGATTAACTCTTCGTCTACAGGTCGTGAGCCACTAAAATCTGATTCTGACTCTACTCCTAGTCAACAAAGGTATACGACTTTTACCATTAAAAATCTCATTATAACTATCATTATTGTTGTTAGTGTTTTAGTGATTAACGCTTTTTTAAATTGTTTTCTTTTCATTTCTTTGTTGCTTTTCTGATGTTTTTACATATTTACATAAAAGGTGTTATTGTTATTAACATTGTATTTTTGTCCGTTTTATTATTGTGCTAGTTAACATTAATTTTGTTATTTTTTGTAATTCAGTCTTTTGGGCGTGTGAGGGTGAACTAAATCCATAAAATTAGTTCTTTAGTCGCACCGAACTCTTGGTTTAATAAATGATGGATGTAGCTCTTAAAAGGCTTAGCAGACATCAGATTAATGCAGTTACACAAAATGTTCATAGATGACGTTCCATTTGGTAGCGTATATTCTCTGCTTACAAAATTGATCGAAGATTGGATGGTGCGGTAATTAAGATAGATGGAAAAATTACTTCACATTCCGTTTGTCCGGCTCTCCATCCTATTGTCTTTTAGCGACACAAATGGATAAAACGGCAAATCTATTCATATGTATTTTCGCCTTGTAGATAAAGTTTTCATACCAAATCAACTGGTTCAGGCATTTGTCTTTTTTCCGAAATGGAGTTTTATACACACATAGTGTTTTACGCACCTTTTCTCGCTCGATTAATTCCAAAAATGTTATTTTTGTTTATGCTAGACGCTTTGAATTAGCCCAGGTTTTTGCAGCAAATTTCATTGGTTTTTAAAGGCCAGAGGGTGAGAAAGAAAATGTTGGAAAATCTCTAAGTATATTTTTTTTTTATTTCAACTGAATGCCCAATATTTTCCAGGATACGTCGGATTAGTCCAGACTTTGAATATGAACAAGTCTATAAATCGCCTATTGGAATGAGAGAGATAAAACCAAAATATGCATACACTGACCCTGATGCTGTCAAGCCAATGGAGGAGCCACAGTCCACACCGAGACGCCGCTCTCCACCAACTTACAAGGAAAAAGATGAACGAAGAACGCCATCTAACCAAACCATAAAGGTGCCGCCTCGCCCAGCACCACCAAGAATTATAGCTAAAGTTACAGTATGTATTCCTGATCTTAAGGTTAGGAGAGAGAAAACATTATCAGTAAATTGTCTAGTAAAATTATTTCAATCGTTCTCTGAAAATTGGACCTTAAGTTTGAACCCTCCTGCAGTGAATTTACTCTGGATAGAAGAAATTTCCCCTAATCAAGAAATTGTTTATTAAGAAAAATCTTTCCTTTATTAAGAAAAAATATTTTTACCCACAGATAAGTTGAAGCCGCGGAAAAAAGCGAAAATACAAAAAGTAAAATTTAATTTGATATTCAACAGCAATTTTGCTGTTCAAAGACCCAGGTTCACTCTCATTTGAATGAATTTCCCAAAACAGAACTGGGTGGTACTAAAGCGGACAAAAAAAAGAAAGATATATTGCGTAAAGGAAGCCTGATAAACAAAAATATCTATTCAAATACATAGGTTCTTGCTCATTTGTATGAGATTCTTAAAACTGAACTGGGGTGGTTCGAAAACATACAGTTAAAGTAAAAATGTATTGTGTAAAGAAAGTCTGAAAAAAAATGTGTTCAAATACGTAGGTTCTTGCTCATTTGTGTGAAATTCGTAAAACCGCACTGGATTGGTGCGAAAACGGACAAAAAAGAGGAAGAATTGTTGTTTAAAGAAAGCCTGATAATAAAAAGTATCTATTCAAATATGTCGGTTCTTACTCATTTGTATTAAATTCCTAAAAACTGGGTTGGTGTGAAAACAGACAAAAAAAAGTACAAGATGTGTTGTGTGAAGAAAGCCTGATAAACAAATGCGTAGATTCATACTCATTTGTATGAAATTCCTAATACCAAACTGAGGTGTTGCTAAAACACACAAGAAACAGTAAAGATGAATTGTGTAAAGAAAACCTGATAAACAAAAGTATCTAATCAAATATGTCGGCTCTTACTCATTTGTATCAAATTCTCAAAAACTGGGGTGGTGCGAAAACAGACAAAAAAAAGTATAAGATATATTGTGTTATGAAAGCCTGATAAAAAAAAACTATCTATTCAAATACGTAGGTTCCTGCTCGTTTTTGTGAAATTCCTAAAACCAAACTGGGGTACATATCAATTAGTCACAAAAAGGCCGTTCTAGCCTGTAATAGCGACTACATTTATGTTACTTTAATCATCAATAATACTAACTCATTAAATGCAAAAAAAAGTGTATGTATAAACATATACACACATACACACACACATACACATATAATAACACATATACACATACATACAAATATACATACACAACTCCAAATAATTACTCAGATTTGGAAAATTCTGGATAGCCCACTCTCATTCAATACGCTTCCCTTCACCATCCTGATCATTTATCATTCAAAAAATGCATTTTTAACCGGTGCTTAAGCTGTGGGAGAGTCTCTGACTCCCTTATATACTCTGGGAATGAATTCCAAATTGTCGTGCCTATGTGTCTTGTCACATGCCCCGATCGCTTTGTATTCCTTACCTCATTAATCAGATCATTTCCATATCGGGTAAAATACTCATGGTAAAACGAATTATGTTTAAAATAACTTCTAAAAACTTCAGGTCCTAAATTATTCAAGCATTGAAAAACAAAAATGCCTATCTGCATATCTCTAATTTGATCTACATTTAGTAAATTCAACTTTTTGAATATACTTAACGTACTATCGGTTCCTCGGTCATAATTTCCAATAATGCGAACAGCTTTATTTTGCTGTACCTGTTCTCTTTTATAATTTGTGTAAAAATCATTTGCCCATATCATACATCCATAATTAATATAAGACGATACCGAATGGTACAATGAAAGCATTACTTTATTTGAAAAAAAAAATTTAAGTTTACGCAGCATCCCAACACCTCTTGAAACTTTCCATGAAATCACATCACTATGTTTTTTCCTGCTGAGTTTATTGTCCACTATAAATCCCAGATATCGAGTTTCTTGAACATCTGCTAGAGTAGTTCCATTATATATAATAGCTCCTGGAGAAGTGGTAGGCGCTGTTCGTATTCTAGTGAATGTCATAAAATTTGTTTTGGTTGTATTTATTGCAAGCCGACTTAGACAGACGAATGTATGCAGTCCTTTTAATGCTTCATTAGCATTATCAGTAAGTTCATTGAGAGTCTTTCCTGTAACTGTAAGTGCAGTATCGTCTGCAAATGAAGTAATTTTGGCTCTTGGTATGTAAAACCGCATACTATCACAATATATATGGTGTAATAGCGGACCCAAGACTGAACCCCGTGGAACTCCACAAGTAATTGAATAACATTTAGAAATCAAACAATCTAATATCACTCTTAAAAACCTTCCATTCAAATAAGATTCAAACCATTTAAAACATTCATCTTTATTCCTAGGCAACGTAATCTTTTCAATAAAATGCTAAAATCTACTGTATCAAAAGCTTTTTAAAAATCTATAAAAATCGACATACAAAAATTCCTTTTATCTAGTTCACTATTTACGGTATCCATCAGGTCCTCCAGAGCATGCACAGTTGAATGAGCTACCCTGAAACCAAATTGCGTCTCGGATAAAAATCCACATTTCAATAAATACTCATAAAGTCTTTTATGCATTGCTTTTTCATAAATTTCTGACAAAACTGGCAAAATCGATATGGGTCTCCAGTTTGAGATGTCGGTAAGTGATCCTGCTTTTGACAGCGGGACAACTTTTGCTAGCTTCAATGGATCAGGAAATTGTCCTTCTTTAAAAGATAGATTTATCAGATAGACTGATATGGGTACTACTGTGGGTAGTATGGATTTCAAAGCCGGTAGATTTAGTCCATCTATTCCTGCTCTGTTCGGCTTAACTGATGCTGCAATTTTATTTACCTAATCTGTTGTACACGATTCAATATTCATTTGGTGCTCATCACCTTGGTTGTCTTCGAACTCCATTGTTGATGGTCGGTCGCTAGGAATTTTGCTTTGGATCATTTTTCCGATATTCGAAAAATGGTCTGCGAACAGTTCAGCTACTTCAACTGGGTATCAGCAATCCTATCATTCGCTTGAATAGCTATAATTTGTTTTTTCTTCGTTCCTTTTATGACTTCATTTATAGCTTTCCAAGTCTTCTTCGGATCATTTTTGTTTTCTTCAAAATAAGCTGCATAATAATTTTTCATATTTTGCCTCCTTAGAGAGTTTGTTTTATTTCTATATTCTATGAACTGAGCGCGATTATCATCATTTGGCTGACTTGAATAATGCTTAAACAGATAATTTCTATGCTGTATCATATATAAAAGTTCCTCATCAACCCATGGTTTCCTAATAGAATTTTTTTCAGTTTTACAGTTTTCACAGGGCATGTCCTGTCATAAATTTGGTTTGAAGTGACGTAAAAATTTTCGAAAGCTTTAGACGGGTCTTTTTCCTCAAGTAGAGTTTCCCATGATATTACTTTCATTTCCTCAGCAAACTTTTTCAAATTATTTGCTTTCAAATCTCTAAAGCTCATTTGCTGACCTTTAAATCTCTGTCTAGTAGTCACTTTCAAACACGCTAATATTGGGAGGTGATCCGATGCAGGGGTTAGTATAACATCCGCATGTGTTGTTCGTATTCTTTCCCCAGTGACGAATAAATAAATCAATAAATGTTGCGCTGTGCGTAATAAGTCTTGTTGGAATAGTCGTTACAGGATACAGATTATAAGACAGCACAAGGTTTAAAAAATCTAAATTAAAACCTATTAAATTCTCCAAATCATAATTAAAATCTCCCATACAAATATATTCAAGTCTTGAACTACTCACTATGCCCATTAAAGATTCAAAACCATGCTTAAAATCTTCAAAAAAATGCAATCGGAGGTTTATAAATCAGAATAAATAAAATTTTTCTTCCAATAACATCCATTTCTAACGATAAGCTTTCAAACTTACTTTCAATCCAAATTTCCATATCATCACGAATTTTATACTTGTCTGACTCTAAAAAAGTCAGGCCTCCTCTACCTAATACTGAGCAACTTCTTGATTCAAGATGATAACCCAGAAAATCGTAAGACGAGAGCGGACTATCCTTACCAAGAAATATTTCACATAGGCCTAATAACTGGATTCTTTTTTGAGAAATAAGAAAATCAACTATTTCATGATAGGAAGATGTAACACGAGAATTCCAGCTGCACACAAAAATAATCATCATTTGGAGTAGTGATTCCTAAGCTATCAATGTATCTATTCGGTTTCGCTGGTTTAAAACTAGTTTCTGAATTTTCTGACGCTATATCACACAATTAAAGTTCATCAATATCAAATGGCTCACTTTGTGTGAGCCACACTTTGTGTGATTCTTGCTCATTTGTGTGCAATTTCCAAAACCAAGCTGGGTTGGTGCTAAAACAGACAAATAAAGTAAAGACTTATTGTGTAAAGAAAGCCTGATAAACAAAATATCTATTGCAATTACGTAGCTTCTTGCTCATTTGTATGAAATTCCTAAAACCGACCTGGGGTGGGGCTAAATAGACAAAAATAGTAAAGCTGTAAAGAAAGCCTGATAAACAAAAATATCTATTCAAATACGTAGGTTCTTACTCATTTGTGTAAAATTTCCAAAACTAAACTGGGGTGGTGCTAAAACAGACAAAAAAAAAGTTAATTATGTAATGAAAGCCTGATAAACAAAATATCTTTTCAAATACCTCCTGGGTAGTCTCCTACTTGTAGTTTTTATTGGAACATCATAGAGGATTTGGACCATTTAGATAAGATCCAGGTGTTCTGTCATCCTGTCATTTTTATTTGTGAGCAATTTCTATTTTTATAATTATTTATTTGTTACGTGTCAAAATTAAAAAAGGGTAATTAAACAAGGTATAGTTAAAAGGATAAATCCAAAATTGGACAAAAGACAAAAACCCCTCTAGTTCAGGGGTAATCACTATTTAGTACAACAGTCATAAATTTAGCTACTGGTTCACCGGCTTGTATAGAGTCTGTAATATGGCACTGATTGGCGCGCTATTTCTGTGCCTCTAGAGTGACTAAAAAAGAACTTCAAATATTTTTAGGATGAGCCTCATATGGGCTGTCTTGAGTACTTTCCGAAGAGAGCCAGTATGAGTAGATGAGGGGCTATAGAGTAGTTGCATAGCCGAGTAAACAAAAAAGGCTTTGAACTTGTGTTTGAAACGAATGATCCGTATGACTTCCGAAAACGGGAGCAGACGTGAGGGATCCAAGCCGACCCTCCGCCCTTCAACGTGGATGTATCACGCAGGTGCAGGCACAAGAAATACTCGCAGGGTTTAGTCAGGATATTACCGTTGTTGATAGGGAGCCTGCTTCGTAGTTTTTTTTTAAAGCTGTTGAAGAGGAGGAGATGAGTTAGAAAAGGGCTTAAGCTCCAAAAAGAATAATTTTGTGTTTTTAATTTCGACACAGAAGTACAATTTCCCTGAAAGATATACGTTAGAATCTATCGTCTCTATCAGCTGTTCGAACATTTTTTAAATGCTTGTTGTTTTTTTCAGCCGCTACCAGAAACAACGATCAAACATTCCTTTGAAGAAGAGAAGTCACCTCCTGTCCGGCCAATGAGAAGAAAACACAAGCAGAAAGCCGACTCTGGGACGCAGACAAATTCATTTGAAACCCAAACTTTAGATAGGAAACGCCCTTCGAAAAGTTATTACCTTGGCGAGCTCGGAAACGACTTTAAAAATGAATTCAACGACAATAGAACGATAAAAGTGGATGATAATAATAAGGTCAAATCCTCCGCCACAGCTCAAAGAAGAATTGAAGAATATAATAATAAGGTTAATGCTGCTGTTGATAGTGATTATGTCTTGAGGTCACAGACTCTTCCAAGATCACCAAAGAAACACTTTACGCCACCAGAAAGCCCGAAAGAGAAACCTATGTTTGGTGAAAGGAAGAATGATGTAAAATTTGAAGCAAGAGAAATTAAACCTCCTCCAAGAGTTTCTCGAAGTCAGAGTTTTCAGCAGAAGCAGAATAAAGTTCATCCGCAGCCCCGATTTGAACCATTCAAAGTCACATTCAATTCAAATGACGAATATCTTAAAAGCCCAGGAATAATTTCTAGTATCAGCAAGAGTCAAGTTGACTTGACAAAAGGTGATAACGAACTAGAGAGAAAATATGAGAACGCCGCACTTTACACACTCCCAAGGAAACGTGCCGAAAATAAAGAAATAAAAAATATATATTATCACACTGAAAAGCAAATTGATCTGAATGGACCAACAGCTAACCCAGCTAAGACTATAAGCAAAAGTACAGTTAACCTTTCACAACCTTTCAGAACACTAGAACACGACGGCAACTTTAAAAGGTTCTCCCTAAATCCAGAGAATTCTTACCGCCCCCAAACAGAAAGAAAGGAAAACAGCCCCCAGCCCCCTTTAAGAAGGGAAAAAACAGTTGGGGAAATTCGCTTAAGCGCAGGAGTTCAACAAAAAAAGCAGCTTTTTGAACAATCTCTTCCGAAAGATTCCTCGACTTTGCCACGCGTGGTTGGTGGTAAGATTAAACCGTCTCATCCGCTATCAAGAAGGCAGACTTTGTCGCCAACCTCTTCTACTGACGAAAAAAGACAGAAGTATTTACAGAGCTTGCTAAGGACTGCTCCAGAACTATACATGACACTTCATGGAAATGAAGAATCTGGAAATAAGGTAAGAATTTAGGCTTGAACTGAAAATGAGTAAAATGTATGTTGCTACAAGTGTATCTCTATGATTCCTTATATTTCTTACATGATTCCTATCTTACAAAATATTTTCTTACATAATTATATATGGTTATTGTGTGATTACTGTGTCTTTAAAATTATATGTCTATAAGATATTTAAAATACATGTAGTACCGGGCGCCCGGCGGCTTCGTCGCCGGGTCTCGGCATCAGGCACGCAGAAAGCTTCTATATATAGATTCTCAGTGTCACTTGTCTTTGAAACGCAAACAATTTGAGTCTTTTCTTGATGTCATGGCGTCCAAATGGACCTTAAATTTGAAGTAGTGCCTTTGTGAAATTATATTTTTTTATTGGACTTTCAACTTTTGTGTCGGCTTGTCTTTTGTCATTATGAAAGACATATCGCCGAACCTTTGTTTCTTTTAATTGTTCAGGTGATGGGACAAAACCTTCTGTTTTTGCCTTGGTTTGTCTTTTGTCATTATGAAAGACATATCGCCGAACCCTTGTTTCTTTTAATTGTTCAGGTGGTGGGACAAAACTTCTTTTTCTTCCAACGATTTATCTAGTCCAGGTTTTTGATTGTCACGGTATAATAGGCACTGATAACCTTATCCATGTCGAAATGTCATGGATAAGGTTACAAAACACATGGTTTTGTAGTTTTTGCCTTTTTTTAGTTTTTTTAGTTTTTTAGCTTTTTTATTAGTTTTTAGTTTTTTTTGTAGTTTTTGTCTTTTTTTAGTTTTTTTAGTTTTTTAGCTTTTTTATTTTTTTTATTAGTTTTTAGTTTTTTTTGTAGTTAGTTTTTTACCTTTTTTTTTAGTTTTTTTAGTTTTTTTAGTTTTTTAGCTTTTTTATTTTTTTTATTAGTTTTTAGTTTTTTATTGTAGTTTTTGCCTTTTTTTAGTTTTTTCAGTTTTGACGTCACCTGATCCAGTTTTTTCAGGTGACGTCACCTGATCCAAATAGATTGTCAGGTTTACCGACTCTTGAACATGCAACATATAATGGTCCATGGGAAAACAATCTGTATTCAGATCTATACCTCATGATTCTAATGATTGCCCTTGAGCTTTGTTGATGGTGATTGCTAATCGACCATTCCCTGTCCCGGTGTCCCGGTCGTCATTTATATCCCCCTGTTTCCCCCGGTGTCCCCGTGTGTAGTTGTGTCCCTGTGTCCCGGTCGTCATTTATATTCCCTGTGTCCCGGTCGTCATTTGTATCCCGGTGTCCCGGTCTGTATATACATTCGTTTTTTAGTTTTGTTTTTCTCCTTTATTTTTTTCCTTTTTTTCTTTTTTAGTTTATTTAGATTTTTAGATTTTTTAGTTTTTTTATTAGTTTTTAGTTTTTTTTTCTTTTTAGTTTTTTTGTAGTTTTTACCTTCTTTTTAGTTTTGTTAGTTTTTTTTTTACTTATTTCCTGGTCGTCATTTATACTCCCCTGTGTCCCGGTGCTTTGTTGATTGCTAATCGAACATTCCTTTTGTCCTGGTCGCTTTCTCTTTGAGTGTCCGTCATTTATTTTTTTCTTTTTTACTTCTTTTAGTTTTTACCTTTTTTAGTTTTTTTTTAGTTTTTTAGATGAAAATTTTTTTTTAGTTTTTTCCTTTTTTTCTTTTTAGTTTTTTATTGGTTTTTACCTTTATTTTAGCTTATTTTTCAGTTTTTTCCTTTTTTTTAGTTTTTTTTATTTTTTATTTTTTTTTAGTTTTTTACCTTTTTTTAGTTTTTTTAGTTTTTTTAGTATTTTAGCTTTTTTACTTTTTTTATTAGTTTTTAGTTTTTTTGTAGTTTTTGCCTTTTTTAGTTTTTTCAGTTTCTTTTTTAGTTTTTTATTGGTTTTTACCTTTATTTTAGCTTATTTTTCAGTTTTTTCCTTTTTTTAGTTTTTTTATAGTTTTTAGTTTTTTTAGTTTTTTACCTTTTTTTAATTTTTTTAGTTTTTTTAGTTTTTTAGCTTTTTATTTTTTTTATTAGTTTTTAGTTTTTTTTTGTAGTTTTTGCCTTTTTTTAGTTTTTTTAGTTTTTTAGCTTTTTTATTTTTTTTATTAGTTTTTAGTTTTTTTTGTAGTTAGTTTTTTTAGTTTTTTACCTTTTTTTAGTTTTTTTAGTTTTTTTAATTTTTTAGCTTTTTTATTTTTTTTATTAGTTTTTAGTTTTTTTTTGTAGTTTTTGCCTTTTTTTAGTTTTTTTTAGTTTTTTAGCTTTTTTATTAGTTTTTAGTTTTTTTTGTAGTAGTTTTTTTAGCTTTTTAGCTTTTTTATTTTTTTTATTAGTTTTTAGTTTTTTTTGTAGTTTTTGCCTTTTTTTAGTTCTTTCAGTTTTGACGTCACCTGATCCAGTTTTTTCAGGTGACGTCACCTGATCCATCCACAGATCCACAGACAACTTATTTTTATATATATAGACTAGCTGTTGGGGAGGCGCTTCGCGCCCCCCAAGCCCCCCCCGCGCGCGTAAGTCGTTACGCGCCATATTAGTTACGCGCCATTGTAGTTGTGTCCCTGTGTCCCACCTGTGAATATAGATAGATTTATATATGTGTTTCAAACTACGTAAAAATTGCGAATATACAACATTCTTGGCTTTCCCATTGTCTGTCCATATACAAAGCCGTATGTACTAATAATGACGTCATATGCAAACGCTCTTTTTACAAACAAACAAACATGCATACACACAACTCGTTTTTATATAGATAGATAGATAGATAGATACAATACAAATTAACTACGTAAAACTTGTGAATATACAACAGTCTTCGCTGTCCCATTGTCTGTGTGTATAAATAGATTGTCAGGTTTACCGACCCTCAAAGATGCAACATACAATTGTACATTGGTAAAGCAATCTGTATTAAGATCTATACCGCATTTTTCTAGTGATTGCCCTTGAGCTTTGTTGATGGTGGTTGCAAATGCTAATCGAATTGGGAATTGCAATCTTTTAAATTGAAAAAGCAGATCCGTTGGAATCATGGGAATGCGAGGAATAAGAACAGCCTCACCCTCATAAGGCCCTGTCAAGATTGTGGCATCTATTAGGTTTTCCATTTTTTTTTTTACGGCAAGTCGCGTGCCATTGCAAAGCTTTGGTGGGTTGATATTTCTTAAAAGTATTATTGGTACGCCTATTTTTAGTTGTAGCAGGTGTGGTGGACACCCTGAAGGATCTATGGAATTTAAAAATTCAGATGGATAATTAACCGCTTCATTTGGTTCCGAAATACAAATTAACTGCGTAAAACTTGCGAATATACAACATTCTTCGCTGTCCAATTCTCGCTGCATATAAATAGATTGTCAGGTTTACCGACCCTCGAACATGCAACGTACAATTGTCCATGGGAAAAACAATCAGTATTAAGATCAATACCACATTTTTCTAATGATTGACCTTGAGCTTTGTTAATGGTGATTGCAAATGCTAATCGAATTGGGAATTGCAATCTTTTAAATTGAAAAGGCAGATCTGTTGGAATCATGGGAATGCGAGGAATAAGAAACAGCCTCACCCTCAAAAGGCCCTGTCAGGATTGTGGCCTCTATTAGGTTTTCCATTGTTTTTTTTACGGCAAGTCGAGTACCATTGCAAAGCTTTGGTGGGTTTATGTTACGTAACAATATTATTGGTACGCCTATTTTTAGTTTTAGCACGTGTGGTGGAAACCCTGAAAGATCTATGGAATTTAAAAATTCAGATGGATAATTAACCGCTTCATTTGGTTCCAAAACTGTGTCGACTGACTTGTAAAGGACTGCCTGGTCTTGAATCTTGGTCAAAACAATATTGTTGATTTCGTGGACGTCTATATTTTTGGGTGCGAGAATCGCTCTTTCACTTAGCCATTTATTGTTTTTATAATTTTTTAGAATATTCGGAAATATATTTTCAATCAATTCATTTTTGGACGTCACTAAATTACAGAAATCAGCAGGTAGTTGTATACGTCCTGAAATTGAGTCTACTGGGAGCTTTCCGTTTCCCATTGCTAGCAATTGATCTGAAAATGTTTGACCAGAGTCATCGTTTTGCAATCGGACACGCATATTTGTAGTTAATTTTAATGTTTTTACGTGTGCCCATAAATTAGAATTTTTCAGGCAAGCATTCATTTCGTCTGCAGGAGTTGATCTAGGTATTATAGGTAATGTTTGCCTGAAATCTCCTGCAAGCAATATTAATGTGCTGCCAAAGGGTTTCGAATTCCCTCTTAAATCTTTCAAGCATTGATCCAGAGCCTCGAGCGATTTTTTGTTTGCCATTGTGCACTCATCCCAAATAATAAGTTTGCATTGCTGCAATACTTTAACCCATCCCAGATGATTTGGATATATTGCACGTGGGAGTTTCTGTAGAATACAAGTTCAGAGGCAATTTCAAAGCGGAATGAGCAGTTCTTCCACCAGGCAGCAATGTTGCGGCTATTCCGGACGACGCAATTGCCAACGCTATATCATTTTTAGATCGAATTGATGCCAGAATCAGTTTTATCACAAACGTTTTACCAGTACCTCCTGGCGCATCCAAAAAGAAAATTTCTCCAACGTTGTTATCGACACAATGCATTATCGTATCATAAATGTCTTTTTGTTCCGACGTTAACTTGGAAATGTTATTTTGTACATACGACAATAGATCACTCGTACTGTAACTTTGTTCACGATCCAATTCTACACATGTCGAAACAGCAGCGATACGGTTAGGTGAAGGCATTCCCAAACCCTGAAGAGGTTTGTTTGCCATACTTATGCAAATATCTTCTATAACAACTAAAGTGTAGTTATAAATTTCTGGTGTAAAATCAAAAGTCATGTCTGACGTCTCTAACTGTTTTCGATGAAGTATATCTTCGGACATTTTGACTTATATTTTTCCCATAAATCTGTAGGAGCTGATGGAGAGCAAGTTGTTAAAATGATGCCAAACAATGCACGAATTTGACTTGGGGTTGACGTTTCGCACGCGTCATTGATGCAGTTATCCCAGTGTTGGTCATTCTCCAATAAATTCAGAGCTTGGCATGCACTACGGTAAGTGTCATGTATAGTACCATTTACAGTCCTCAAATACTCAAAGGATGTCGGACCGGGTACATTCACCAAAAGCAGGCGTAGAAAGAAGCATTCATGTTGATTGGGGTGAACGGTGTAGAGTCTTCCTATCGTGGTATCTTTGAAGATGGTAGGTTGGCCGTCGACTGACTTACCCTGTTTTCGACGTTCAAATACTTTATTTTTAGTATTCCACGTGTAATACGAAGGCACTTCAGTATACAGCAGTTTTTTCGCAAAAGAATCATTTTTGCAAAGCGAAAAAAAAGCTGTTAATGTTGTATCCGGTGGATTCAGGACTCTTTGTTGCACGTTGGTTTCCGTGAAATAAACACGTTGACCATTCTGTAAATGTACCGCTAAGTGAACAACAGCTGGACTACGTTCATGTATCGGAAATGAAAGAATTCGCCAAACAGCTTCATTACTGCTTATGTATCTTCCAGCCTGATATTCCACGATTTCATCGAAATCTTTGATTTCGGACTGCAAGCCAAAAACTGCCATGTCACTGCCTTTGTTGACGTATTTACATATATATTTTATTGCCTTTACGGAGTTACAGTATTCAACGTTTATATGTGCATTAAATGTTTTAGATAATAAAGGGGAATATGGAACAACCCACTGGTTATCTACTTCGATGGTGGTACCGTTACGCTTCTTTATTATTGCTGTTTTACCGCCATCTTCAGTAGATCTTCTTCTATATTGTGGGTAACCATCATTGCCAGTAATTGTTTTGGGTACTAAAAGTCGAGGATATTGCTTTGTGCACCTTCCTTTGGCCATGCATGGTGAATTTTCGTTCAGTGCACCGCAAGGTCCATGTATCATATTTTTTACAATAATATCATGTAACCCCTTATCGACATTTTTATCAGGTATTTCAGCGGAAATCACATCATCAATTTCGTTTGAAGTAATTTTTTTATGTAGCCAGATTAGTATATGTGCGTGTGGCAAACCTCGTTTTTGCCATTCCACTGAGTACATCCAGCATCGCACTGACCCAAACACTTCATGTTTTACAAGGTAGTTTATCAGTGATTTCAACTTTTGCCGGAAGACACGTGCCGTAATGTCATGCCTATGAACCGCCGATTGTCCTTGAAGTAAAAGCTGCAGTATCTCGTCCCAAGATTGATTACATGTAAATGTAATAAATAAATCTGACGACCATAGAGACGAACATACGCAATAGCATCTTGAGCATATTCATGCATATGACGGGGACTGCCAGCATATGACGAAGGTAAAATTGTTAATCTTCCAACGTTTGTGGTATTACCGTCATTTATAACTGCATCTCGCAAATGAATGTATTGTTCAGAGCGGAGCTTGGTCTGATTCAGGCGGATATATAGCAAACGTTCTGATTCAATTTTAGCATACATATCCACGACAAATTGGTGAAACAATTCACGGCATTTTAAAATATAATTTTCTTCATCCTCCCGAATCATTAGTCTATAGGAATAATAATGCATTGCACTGCATTTCTTATTCATTTCTTTGTTAGTGGCTGGATTCATCAATTTAATATTAAAGTGATAGCCGTCGGCTCCATCCCAAAAAATGATAGGATATTGTAGGGCATCGTAGCATCGATGAGTTTCAGCAATTCTTAACAACTGAGCGTTTCGCTTATGTAGAATAATATCTCGAGGTAAAAACTGATCACCGACCATAACGATTGCCACTTCGTCGATAGTCGGAGCATTGTATCTACGCACATGTTGGCCAGGAGGCGTTTTTTCAGCGGAAATAACAATTTTATGAGTATCAGTAGGCATCAAATCGGTGGCTGTTTTGAACAGACGCACTAAATTATTATTTTCGTGGAAAAGATGTTGCAATTGGGAAACGATTGTCCTTTCAACGTTGGGAGAAATTTTGCAACGTGCATTCAATTCAGAATTTCTATCACTGATGAAGTACAATTGTAAAAATTTATGATTCTCGCCTAAGAATGGTAGAAGGGACCCTGCTTTATGATAAATTTGCCCTTTTACTTTGAAAGTAGACATAAATTGATCTGGATTTTCGATTTGGGCTCCAAACGACGTCATTTGGAAACATGAGTTGTATTGTCTGATTTTTGACAAAAAACGCTTAGATTCTGACGTAGTTCCAGTAAGGAAAGTCTTCAATGGCTCTGGTGGTGCAGCCAATAGAGGAAGTTTAACTTTTCCTGAGGCGCAACACATTCCCATTGTTTCACCATTGAATTTCAAGGCCTTGCAATAGGGACAAATTTTAGACATTGTCCCGATTTGAACACATCTACTCAAGCTATAATCATCGACTGGGTTGTACCTGAATGCCAGGCGATAACTTTCAGATTGCTCTGATTCCTCGGCACGCTTTCTTTTCTTACTTTCTCTATCAGCAGCAAGCCTGATTTCTTGCTGTTCTTGTAATTCCTCGGCACGCTTTCTTTTCTTACTTTCTCAATCAGCAGCAAGCCTGATTTCTTGCTGTTCTTGTAATTCCTCGGCACGCTTTCTTTTCTTACTTTGTCTATCAGCAGCAAGCCTGATTTCTTGCTGTTCTTGTAATTCCTCGGCCCGCCTTCTTTTTTCACATTCTTTTAGCAGCAAGTCTGCTTCTGCGTTGCTCTGGTAGTTCCTCGGCATGCTTTCTTTTTTCACTTTCTCTTTTAGCAGCAAGTCTGCTTTCGCGTTGCTCTGGTAGTTCCTCGGCACGCTTTCTTTTCTGACTTTCTCTATCAGCAGCAAGTTTTCTGGCATAGACTCTTTGAGCATCTTCATCAGTCATTATAAACTTAAGCATTAATAGAATTCTACGCGAACATACGTCTTATATAACTTGAATGACGTCACGCCTTCAAAGCAAAAATGATGGCAGCTAATTTCATGACGTCAGCCGAAACATGACGGCGAACATATGTCTTATATAACTTGAATGACGTCACCTTCAAAGCAAAAATGACGGCAACTAATTTCATGACGTCAGCCGAAACATGACGTCACCCGATCCATCCACAGACAGACAGACAACTTATTTTTATATATATAGATAGATACTAGCTGTTGGGGTGGCGCTTCGCGCCACCCCAACACCTAGTTGGTGGGGGCGCTTCCCGACCCCCCCAAGCCCCCCCGCGCGCGTAAGTCGTTACGCGCCATAATAGTTACGCGCCATTGTAGTTGTGTCCCTATGTCCCACCTGTGAATATATATATATATATATATATATATATATATATATATATATATATATATATATATATATATATATATATATATATATATATATATGGTTTTAACTACGTAAAACTTGCGAATATACAACATTCTTTGCTGTCCCATTGTCTTTGCATATAAATAGATTGTCAGGTTTACCGACTCTTGAACATGCAACATATAATGGTCCATGGGAAAACAATCTGTATTCAGATCTATACCTCATGATTCTAATGATTGCCCTTGAGCTTTGTTGCTGGTGATTGCTAATCGACCATTCCCTGTCCCGGTGTCCCGGTCGTCATTTATATCCCCCTGTTTCCCCCGGTCTCCCCGTTGTAGTTGTGCCCCTGTGTCCCGGTCGTCATTTATATTCCCTGTGTCCCGGTCGTCATTTGTATCCCGGTGTCCCGGTCTGTATATACATTCGTTTTTTAGTTTTGTTTTTCTCCTTTATTTTTTTCCTTTTTTTTTTTTTTTTTAGTTTATTTAGATTTTTAGATTTTTTAGTTTTTTTTATTAGTTTTTAGTTTTTTTTTCTTTTTAGTTTTTTTGTAGTTTTTACCTTCTTTTTAGTTTTGTTAGTTTTTTTTTTTACTTATGTCCTGGTCGTCATTTATACTCCCTGTGTCCCGGTGCTTTGTTGATTGCTAATCGAACATTCCTTTTGTCCTTTTTTTTTTTAGTTTTTTATTGGTTTTTACCTTTATTTTAGCTTATTTTTCAGTTTTTTCCTTTTTTTTAGTTTTTTTTTTTTTTTTTTTTTTTTAGTTTTTTACCTTTTTTTAGTTTTTTTAGTTTTTTTAGTTTTTTAGCTTTTTTACTTTTTTTATTAGTTTTTAGTTTTTTTTGTAGTTTTTGCCTTTTTTTAAGTTTTGTTTTTCTCCTTTATTTTTTTCCTTTTTTTTTCTTTTTCAGTTTATTTAGATTTTTAGATTTTTTAGTTCTTTTATTAGTTTAGTTTTTTCAATTTTTTTTTTAGTTTTTTATTGGTTTTTACCTTTATTTTAGCTTATTTTTCAGTTTTTTCCTTTTTTTAGTTTTTTTTAGTTTTTAGTTTTTTTAGTTTTTTACCTTTTTTTAGTTTTTTTAGTTTTTTTAGTTTTTTAGCTTTTTTATTTTTTTTATTAGTTTTTAGTTTTTTTTTGTAGTTTTTGCCTTTTTTTTAGTTTTTTTAGTTTTTTAGCTTTTTTATTAGTTTTTAGTTTTTTTTGTAGTTTTTGCCCTTTTTTAGTTTTTTTAGTTTTTTAGCTTTTTTATTTTTTTTTTTTTAGTTTTTAGTTTTTTTTGTAGTTATTGCCTTTTTTTAGTTTTTTCAGTTTTGACGTCACCTGATCCAGTTTTTTCAGGTGACGTCACCTGATCCATCCACAGATCCACAGACAACTTATTTTTATATAGATAGATATATATATATATATATATATATATATATATATATATATATATATATATATATATATATATATATATACTAGCTGTTGGGGTGGCGCTTCGCGCCACCCCAACACCTAGTTGGTGGGGGCGCTTCGCGCCCCCCCCAAGCCCCCCCGCGCGCGTAAGTCGTTACGCGCCATAATAGTTACGCGCCATTGTAGTTGTGTCCCTATGTCCCACCTGTGAATATAGATATATATATATATGGTTTTAACTACGTAAAACTTGCGAATATACAACATTCTTTGCTGTCCCATTGTCTTTGCATATAAATAGATTGTCAGGTTATCTCCCTGTTTCCCCCGGTGTCCCCGTTGTAGTTGTGTCCCTGTGTCCCGGTCGTCATTTATATTCCCTGTGTCCCGGGTCCCGGTCATCATTTGTATCCCGGTGTCCCGGTCTGTATATACATTCGTTTTTTAGTTTTGTTTTTCTCCTTTATTTTTTTCCTTTTTTTTTCTTTTTTAGTTTATTTAGATTTTTAGATTTTTTAGTTTTTTTATTAGTTTTTAGTTTTTTTTTCTTTTTAGTTTTTTTGTAGTTTTTACCTTCTTTTTAGTTTTGTTAATTTTTTTTTTTACTTGTGTCCTGGTCGTCATTTATACTCCCTGTGTCCCGGTGCTTTGTTGATTGCTAATCGAACATTCCTTTTGTCCTGGTCGCTTTCTCTTTGAGTGTCGTCATTTATTTTTTTCTTTTTTAGTTCTTTTAGTTTTTTCCTTTTTTAGTTTTTTTTAGTTTTTAGTTTTTTTAGTTTTTTACCTTTTTTTAGTTTTTTTAGTTTTTTAGCTTTTTTATTTTTTTTATTAGTTTTTAGTTTTTTTGTAGTTTTTGCCTTTTTTTTTAGTTTTTTGTCCTGGTCGCTAGATTTTTTAGTTCTTTTATTAGTTTAGTTTTTTCAATTTTTTTTTTAGTTTTTTATTGGTTTTTACCTTTATTTTAGCTTATTTTTCAGTTTTTTCCTTTTTTTAGTTTTTTTTAGTTTTTAGTTTTTTTAGTTTTTTACCTTTTTTTAGTTTTTTTAGTTTTTTTAGTTTTTTAGCTTTTTTATTTTTTTTATTAGTTTTTAGTTTTTTTTTGTAGTTTTTGCCTTTTTTTTAGTTTTTTTAGTTTTTTAGCTTTTTTATTAGTTTTTAGTTTTTTTTGTAGTTTTTGCCCTTTTTTAGTTTTTTTAGTTTTTTAGCTTTTTTATTTTTTTTTTTTAGTTTTTAGTTTTTTTTGTAGTTATTGCCTTTTTTTAGTTTTTTCAGTTTTGACGTCACCTGATCCAGTTTTTTCAGGTGACGTCACCTGATCCATCCACAGATCCACAGACAACTTATTTTTATATAGATAGATATATATATATATATATATATATATATATATATATATATATATATATATATATATATCCATCCATCCATCCATCCACAGACAACTTATTTTTATATATATAGATATATATATATATATATATATATGTGTGTGTGTGTGTGTTTTTAACTACGTAAAACATGCGAATATACAACATTCTTCGCTGTCCCATTGTCTGTGCATATAAATAGATTGTCAGGTTTACTGACTCTTGAACATGCAACATATAATTTTCCATGGGAAAAACAATCCTTATTCAGATCTATACCTCATTATTCTAATGATGTGTCCATGTGTCCCGGTCGTCATTTATATTCCCTGTGTCCCGGCGGTCATTTGTGTCCCGGTGTCCCAGTTTGTAATTTCTCTTTGAGTGTCCCGGTCGTCATGTATATTCCCTGTGTCCCGGTGTCCCGGTCGTCATTTGTGTCCCGGTGTCTCGGTCTGTAATTTCTATTCGAACAATCCCTGTGTCCCGGTCCTCATTTATATATCCCGCCTGTGCCCCCGGCGTCCCCGTTGTAGTTGTGTCCCTGTGTCCTGGTCGTCATTTATATTCCCTGTGTCCAGGTCGTGATTTGTGTCCGGGAGATCTATACCTCATTATTCTAATGATGTGTCCCTCTTTTTCCGGTCGTCATTTATATTCCCTGTGCCCCGGTCGTCATTTGTGTCCCGGTGTCCCGGTCTGTAATTTCTTTTTGAACAATCCCTGTGTCCCGGTCGTCATTTATATATCCCGCCTGTGCCCCCGGCGTTCCCGTTGTAGTTGTGTCCCTGTGTCCCGGTCGTCATTTCCCTGTGTCCCGGTCGTGATTTGTTTCCGGGTGTCCCAGTCTGTAATTTCTCTTTGAGGTTCCTGGTCGTCATTTATATTCCCTGTGTCCCGGTCGTCATTTGTGTCCCGGTGTCCCGGTATGTAATTTCATCAGTTGACAAACATGACGTCAGTCGACAAACAACTTCATGACGCATACAGCTCAATCCTTATAATGACGTCACTCGACAAACATGACGTCAGTCGACACACAAACATGACGTCACTCGAACCACAGACACACAGACAACTTATTTATATGTATATAAATAGATAGATATACATATTGTGATTCCTCGGCAAGCTTTCTGTTCTTACTTTCCCTATTAGCCGCAAGCTTGTTTTCTTGCTGTTCTTGTGATTCCTCGGCAAACTTTCTTTTCTTACTGTCTCTATCAGCCGCAAGTTTTTTGGCATAGACTCTTTGAGCAGCTTCCTCGGCTGTTGCCATTGTAGGTTCTTCAGTCATTTTACAATGAAACATTTTTCCGTGAACGAATGTCTTAAATACCTTTAATGACGTCATCGTCATAATGACGACATGGCGACCTGATGACATGACGTCACTCGACAAACAGACACACAGACAACTTATTTATCTATATATATATAAATAAGTTGTCTGTCTGTCTGTGGGTCTGTGGATCTGTGGATCAGGTGACGTCATGTTTCGGCTGACGTCATGAAATTAGTTGCCGTCATTTTTGTTATGACGATGCTTAGTATATTGTAAAACACATTAATTTGGTTAATAATATACCATTTAAAACACCAAAAGGAACATGCTGGAATAGTCACTCGGTGAGAGAGGGTGTCAGAACGGAGAATGAAGGTCCCAGGTTAAAATCCTGGTTAGGCTAAAAAAGGTAAAAAACTAAAAACTAAAAAAAACTGAAAAAACTAAAAAAAGGCAAAAACTACAAAAAAACTAAAAACTAATAAAAAAATAAAAAAGCCGAAAAACTAAAAAAACCAAAGAAACTAAAAAAAGGAAAAAACTTAAAAAACTAAAAACTAAAAAAAACTAAAAAAGGAAAAATGAAAAATAGAAGAGAAAAAGAATACTAATAAAATTAAAAATAAAAATAAAAAAAATAAAAAAGATAAAAAGCTAAAAAAAGGTAAAAACCAATAAAAAACTAAAAAGAAAAAAAGGTAAAAAACTAAAAAAAAATTCATCTAAAAAACTAAAAAAAACTAAAAAACGTAAAAACTAAAAGAACTAAAAAAGTAAAAAAAAAACTAAAAAAAGGAAAAAACTGAAAAATAAGCGGGATATAAAACAGGGGGATATAAATGACGACCGGGACACCGGGACATAAGGAATATAAATGAATCAGAAAATACAACTCATGTTTCCAAATGACGTCGTTTGGAGCCCAAATTGAAAATCCAGATCAATTTATGTCTACTTTCAAAGTAAAAGGGCAAATTTATCATAGAGCAGGGTCTCTTCTACCATTCTCAGGCGAGAATCATAAATTTTTACAATTGTACTTCATCAGTGATAGAAATTCTGAATTGAATGCACGTTGCGAAATTTCTCCCAACATTGAAAGGACAATCGTTTCCCAATTACAACATCTTTTCCACGAAAATAATAATTTAGTGCGTCTGTTCAAAACAGCCATCGATTTGATGCCTACTTATACTCATAAAATTGTTATTTCCGCTGACAAAACGCCTCCTGGCCAACATGTGGGTAGATACAATGCTCCAACTATCGACGAAGTGGCCATCGTTATGGTTGGTGATCAGTTTTTACCTCGAGATATTATTCTCAGGGTTTCCACCACACGTGCTACAACTAAAAATAGGCGTAACAATAATACTTTTAAGAAATATCAACCCACCAAAGCTTTGCAATTGCACGCGACTTGCCGTAAAAAAAAAACAATGGAAAACCTAATAGAGGCCACAATCTTGACAGGGCCTTATGAGGGTGAGGCTGTTCTTATTCCTCGCATTCCCATGATTCCAACGGATCTGCTTTTTCAATTTAAAAGATTGCAATTCCCAATTCGATTAGTATTTGCAATCACCATTAACAAAGCTCAAGGTCAATCATTAGAAAAATGTGGTATAGATCTTAATCCTGATTGTTTTTCCCATGGACAATTGTACGTTGCATGTTCGAGGGTCGGTAAACCTGACAATGTATTTATATGCAGCGACAATTGGACAGCGAAGAATGTTGTTTATTCGCAAGTTTTACGCAGTTAATTTGTATTGTATCTATCTATATAAAAACGAGTTATGTGGATGCATGTTTGTTTGTTTGTAAAAACAGCGTTTGTATATGACGTCATTATTAGTACATACGGCTTTGCATATGCACAGACAATGGGAAAGCCGAGAATATTGTTTATTCGCAATTTTTGCGTAGTTTGAAACACATATATAAATCTATCTATATTCACAGGTGGGACACAGGGACACAACTACAATGGCCCATAACTAATATGGCGCGTAACGACTTACGCGCGCGGGGGGGCTTGGGGGGGGCGCGAAGCGCCCCACCAGCTAGGTGTTGGGGTGGCGCGAAGCGCCACCCCAACAGCTAGTATATATATAGATAGATAGATTGGAAAGTCTTCTTCTAAGCACTTGTAGTGGACACGGTAACACATTGAGCAAAAACGCGTTTTTTTTAGGTTGATCCTGCTAGAATGAATAAAGTACCTGACTCTCCACCTCCAACTTTAATTAAGGCTGAGAGCCCGTCCTCTTTCCTTTTATTCTCCATTTGAAAGTCTGCTTCTAAGGACTTCTAGTGGACGAGGTAACACATTGAGCTAAAACGCGTTTTTTTAGATTGATTCTGCTAGAATGAATAAAGTACCTGACTTTCCACCTCCTCCTCTAATTAAGGCTGAGAACCCGTTTTCCCCTCTTTTACTCTCCATTTGGAAGTCTCCTTCTAAGGATTTCTAGTGGAAACGGTAACACATTGAGCTAAAACGCGTTTTTTTTAGGTTGATTCTGCTAGAATGAATAAAGTACCTGACTCTCCACCTCCTCCTTTAGTTAAGCCTGAGAGTCCTCCTTCTTCTCCAGACACTAAACGAGATAACGCTCGAAAGGATCGCTTCGATCATGTATGCACGAGTACTCCAGCATTGAATAGGTAAGAGTTAGAAAAATAATATTTCAACTTCTTATATTTATTTTCATAACTTTACGGGAAAGACTAATAGACTCAAAAGTGTAATAGTGTGTGTAAGCTTTGATCTCCAAAATGACAAAAAAAAAGTTCCTAACAGAGAATCTTTGAAACTAAAAATTAAAGGATTGATCGGTTAAGAGGTATATTTTGTTTTTAAATAGTTATAAAACGTTGAAAATTGAGTGAAAGTTATAAACTGAAAAGTTATGAAAAAGTACTTGATAGCTTTTTGCTTCTGTTTTCTAGTATTTTTATGCTATTGTTCCTAGTCTTAGGCAAAGATTTTAGAACGAAGATGTTGGAAAGGCATTTCAAGACGAGAAAGCTATTAATTGCTGTAAAACTAATACCTATTGCATTGACCACCCATACTCTTCTTCAAAACAGGTTAGCTGTATGTAAGCTGCGACAAGAATAGGGTTTCGATTATTAATTTTTTGTTTTGCAGAAAAGAGCTTCGACATTTATTTAGCAGTCTGGGTCGGTGTGGGTGTGTGGGGGGGGGTGTCATTAGAGGGGTTCTTTGCCTGTTATGTAATTTTATTGGACGTTGGTGTATTTATATTTCAGCTCACTAGGGCCATGGAAAGTTAATGAAGTATTGATTGCAAGGTTTGTTAGCTTACGCATCTTTTATGTATTAAAATCGATTTATATAGTCTTTTAAAGAAAAGATTAGACTTCACTTCAAAACGTGGCAAAGTTTTTTTAGTTTGACGAATACTCTAGACACAGTTATATTTTCTTTAACACAGATGGTGACATCAATTAGATGTTGATATTGTCAAAATCTACATTTGTGGATATTTCTTCCTTGAGACACTCTTCTAAGCATAATTTTCATGGTATAATTTAGAATTGATACCATTCCATCCGAAGAACTTGTCAATATGTCAAAATTTCGAATAGTGAAATATTATTCCCTCTAGGGAAGGTATATCGAATAATCTAATTTTCATACCCCTCTGAATAATATCATAACTGCTTGTGATCAAGTATGTGCGTTATCGTGTGTCATCAAGTTTAGCACGTGACTTGAACATTTTTGTCCAGGTACTTGTTATTAATATGCTCCTCCCTGCCTTATTTATCTTTCACATGGGTATGACTGAATAGTGCTTTATGCCCGTCTAAAGCATCTGAAAGTAAACATTCAAAATGTTAAATCGTTAAATGTTAAGGGTTCACTTTTTTTATGATGGTTTATGCTCCGCATCTTCTGTGCGAATTTGTAAGTAGGCAAAAATAAATTTATTTTTACAGCATGTGTAAACCCTTCGTTATTTATGGATTTTATTTCTATGCTTTGGGGTAAAAAAAAAGAAACCCACTGTAGGTATGTCGTTGGAATCGATATGATGCGGTTGGCTTGATATTTAAGCGAAATTTGAAAATAATGCACCACCTCTGGGCAAGTCTATGCCTAATGTGCTTTGTCATTTTATGCACCACTTCTTTTCATATGTTACTTTATCTTCTTAGCGGCATATATGCCAATTTACCCTGCACTGGTGACAAAGTTTGTGCTTCACTACTTTACACTGTTGATTTTTTTAGTGTTTAATTTCATTTTTGTTAGTTTATCTTTCTACTTCATAAATTAAAAGTTGGCTTTATTGTAAAACAGATTCTAATATTAGCAGGACCAAAAACCTTTCTGCACCCAAGATTTGCAGTTTTCTAGGTTTTTCTTTTGCTCAACTTTTTCTATATTGTGTTTTTTTTACCAGCGCTTCTCTTAGGACGCCTGAGGGCACTCGAGGTCAATACTATGCACCAGTGACAGCGCTTAGCTACTCAACAAATACAAAATCGTATCAGTCTCTTGGTCCAATTCAAAGTTCTGGATATGGTACTGGCTCACGTAATAATCTGTATTCACCCGTTTCCTCGAAAACACTTGAAAGAGCCAAATCCCCTTACAGCTCTGGTAAGTTACTAAAATAATTAATAATTTTCTAGTTCCTCATTGCTCAGTAGCTAGGTAAGGTGCTTTGAAAAGTTACTGAAATGATAACTGATTTTTTGGCTATTGAATACTCAGTAGCTAGGTAAGTTATTCTGGTAAGTTCTGAAGTAATTACTGATTTTCTAGTTACTCATTACTCAGTAACTAGGTAAGTTGCACCTGTAAGTTACTGAAATGATTACTGATTTTTTACCTGTTGATTACTCAGTAGCTAGGTAAGTTACTCTGGTAAGGTACTGATTTTCTAGTTATTGAATACTCAGTATCTAGGTAAGTTACTCTTGTAAAAGTGGTAAGTTCTGAAATAGTTCCTGATTTTCTAGTTACTTATTGTTCAGCAGCTAGGTAAGTTACTCTGGTAAGCTATTGAAATGATTACTGATTTTCTAGTTATTGAATACTCAGTAGCTGGGTAAGTTACTCTGGTAAGTTACTGAAATAATTACTGATTTTCTAGTTACTTATTACTCAGTAGCTAGGTAAGTTACTCTGATAAGTTACTGGTTTTCTGAAATAATAGAAGTTTATTCCAAAAAGGATAAAAACGTAATTGAGAGTGAATGTGTGAAAGAAAAGGGGAATATCTTAAACTTGATGTGACAAGAAGGTTAGAGGAAAATCGGATCTTTATCAAAGTGTTTACAAGTCAATGAAGCAAAGAAATGAAAGAACTATATTAAAAACTATAAAGAAACAGACACTACAGGTTTTTTTTTTCTTGTTGTTCAAGATAGGGGATTGTTTAGTTTAATGCAGGTTCTATGTATACGATTTTTCTGTCATGACGTTCCCAATGGTATATTTTTTATTTCGACTCGATTTGGTAATGGGTTAAATTTTCCGATTTAGTAATGGTCGATTCGGTAATTGGCCGAGGGTCTTTCTTTACTTGGTTCCAGCTACCGCTGCAGCCACGTTGAACTTTTATTCGCAATAAAACACATTTCGTAACAAATATAAGTTCATAAAGTAATACGTGATTATTATTGATAATCTTTCGTAATGTGAAAAAGAACTGACCGTTATTCGCACTATATAATAATGTTTATTTGTTTCTAACCCTCAACAACCGCAGAAAAGCATAGCGATAAAAAGAAAGAAAAAAACACTTTAATAGACAACAAACCCTAGAAGCTAAATCAGAGAAGTAAGGGCACATTGGGTACCAGCTACTTAGATGTGGACTGGGTTAGTTTATCATCAAGCTCCGTAACTTTCAAACTGATATCTGCGACAGCTGAGAGTCCAATTACAAATATAAAGTTCTAACGTTTATAGCGTAGTGGCATAAGCAATAAAAAAAACTGAAAAGCTAAAAATAACTGTGATCAGCCTGAACGGATATCTTTATAATGAGGAAGAGGATAGATTCCAGAAAGAAACCAAGCTGAATAATTTGCAAAACCGAGTATAATGCAGCGAAAGATGTTCTATTGTATCTGGTGTAATTAAGGAATAGTTTAAGAATAAATTTACACAATTTTCTTCTTCCAATCAGTAAAGTCGGGATGCATCTTAGGATTTGGTTTTAATAACTTCAGTCTTCAACTACTGAAAAGGGGTAACCAACGAGATAGAAAACGATAAAGAAGATAGGCGGGAGGAAAAATAAGAAACCAACTATATAGTAAGCAATAAAAAGGATAAGCCAAAAGATAAACCGTATAAAGAGGAAGCCGACGACAAAGAAAACGATACATAGGATACGACATAAGATAAGGAAGAAACCGTTGAGATAAAAAACAATAAAGAGGATAAGCCAAAGAATAAAGAGGGAACAAGCGAGATAGAAAAGGACAAAAAGGATATGGCAAAGAATAAACAGGATATTGAGATAAAAAACCAAAGAGATGAAAACCGATAAATACGATAAGAAGGAACCAACAGGATAGAAAACAATAGAGGGAATTGACCAAAGGATAAAGAAGAAACTAACGAGATAGCTATGATTCTTAGTCGAGTCGTAGCGTTGCTACGAATAAAACGTATTCACACTCTGAAAAACTAAGAAAAGTTTAATTGCTTGTGAAGTATTGAAGCATCAGGAATAAAATGTTTAAATGTTTCAAATGTTTAAAAGGGACATTTCTGATTTTTTTTTTCCTAAACAAAACTTCGTTAATTTTTATTTTTATTCTTCAATAGTGAAAAACTGCGTTTACGCTTTTCTGTCTTGTTATACATGGTGCTGTCGCTGTGTTTATATTCCAAGAATTGGCAAACTTTTCCAAAATGGAAATCGAAGAAACACGTGACTGAACTGCTAAATAAAACTTAAGTAAGCAACTAGAACTACATGTCTTAAATGTGAGTTTAAGTCAAGCCAAATAGCTAATTTAAATCACCAGTTTTCTTGAAGGCCACTAGAAGCGTCCCTTTTTTGCTTGTTTTGGCGCATCAATCCCAAAGATTCTTGACAACCCTGATAAGAGTAGGTGAGTTTTCTAAGGCTCACAAGGGAGTATACTTTTTTCTACGGCTGTCATCCGACAAACGTTGTTCCAAATGTTCCAAACTAAGTTGTTTGTAGTTATGCGCAGTTTTTACTTATACGTCTACCAAGCAAAAAAAGGCGTGATCGAAATTGTAGCCTAAAATGCGTCAGGTAAAAAAAAAAAAGAAAAAAAAAATCTGCGAGATCTTTTTAGGTCAATTTGATTAAATCTATTCTGAAGAATACGGATGAGCCTTCATTTGTAACTCGGACTAAAAGTTACATAACATCTTTTGCATTGCTACAATGACTTTTAATGCTAGAACAAGGACAATAAATTTATTATAATAAATAGAAAACGGAACTATTTTCTGAGGAATTAAGGAAGTACAAAATAAATGATGCTAACATTTAAGTATAAGATTAATAATGTTTATTTGACATTATTCGCAGTGATCAGGCTGGGTTGCATCCAGGATTTGTGTTCTTTCTGGGGGTCATTCTTTTCGGGAGGAGGGGCTCAAAAAAGTTTGAAAAGTGCATGCAAAAAATTGTGTGCATTTTTGTCATGTTTTTAAGAGTCGGACAGACATTTTAGGAGAGGAGGAGGTTTTAACCCAATAACCTCCCCCGGGATGAGTCCTTGTAATCAGGCTTCATAAATAAGGATAAAAATACTCAGTTTTTCATTAACAAATGTAGTATATATATTTTTTCTAAGTTTCCGTTATTGTTTAATAGGAAGTACACCTCTTCCTGCCAGTTCCTTCAACTCCCGGCGTGATTCGCGGGACTTGATAGCACCTCTTCGCTCTCCTCCACCGGAAAATTTCAGTGAAACTATCCGTGTGAAGTCAAACAAACCTCAGACCTTTGGCGATGCTGAAACCGATTATGTCCAACGATACTCTAAAAAGACAGTACCAACAAAGGATGGATACACAATGGAGGTCGTCGAAAGCTCTGAAAATACTACTCATAGTCGATCTAGGTATTTACGCTATTTTTAACTTCTTTTGTTCTCTCTTGGGTTAAATTAATTTGATTATTTTAATAAGAAGAAATGTTTGCTTCGTTTGGACAGAGGAAACCTAGGGCTAAGGGCTCAATAAGTAATAATTCTAAGGCATAGATAATTTCGGTATATCAAAAAGAGGAAGGTTAATACCGCTTGCGGCAGGGAGGGGATATCAGGGGTTGCCTGAAGCCATTCATTTGGTACGAAACGGTTTAAGGGCTTGTAATATCAATATTCAACAAGAGGGATACCAATATTTCAACTCTAATCATTTTGGGAAGAAGGACGTATCGGAAGGGCTTTTGGCCAAGCCTTAGGAACAGACGGGTCAAAATGTGCATCCAGCATGTGGTAAATTTCAGTTCTAGGTCTGATTGTAACTATGCCAAAATCCTAGGTCCAATGGGTTCTTGTTCATTTATACCTGTTTCGGAAAGTTTTTTCTTAGCGACTAATGTGCTTCTAAAATCATACCTTCTATGATTGCTTATGCTTTTTCTCATTCTTTTTGTTGCCCATTCTTTTGTTCATTCTGTAATTGTACATTTGTTGATATGGGTAAATGTAGAAAATATGGGGAGAATGAGGGCCTGATTTCATTTTGTGGCTATAAGTAAACGTTAAGTTCCACGGTATGTTATGTGCAGTCGTTTCCAAAGCTGAAAAACATGTATCACATTTTTACACAGTTGCATCGATTGGAGGGAGAATTGCCCCCCCCCCTGAATTTTTGACCTCTTCTTCACCTTAATCGAAAATTGTTGACTAAAAAATTTCTCTTTTTGGTATTCTTATTAAAATAAAATAAAAAACAGTAAAACTGCCCCCCCCCCCTCTAGATTCTGAGAAACTCACTCCCCTCCCCTATTTTTATTAAATTAAAGCCATTGAGTTTAAATCAGAACAAAACTAGATTTTCAGCTTTTGCGGGAATAGGTCTAATTTGTATCAGGTATTGGATGGAGAACAATGTGCAAGTTTAGAAGTTTAAAAGCTGAGAACAATAAACCGAAACAAAGCCAAATAGATTTCGTTAACTATTTTTTACAAAAGAAAATTACACATTTTTAGAACACCCAAGATATTTTTAATAATAAAAAAAATGGACTTTAAGTTGAACAAACGGTTGACCAGCTTCAAACTTAAGCTGGAGAGAAACCACACATTTTTTTTTTTTGAATATCCTTCCAAGAATACAATTTTATAATCAATATTTACAATTCAGTTGTATGACTTTTTATCCATAACAACAAAATTACAATGAATGTTACCTGGCTTAACTGCTGAAAAAATTTAATTTTTCGAAAAATAAGAATTTACAAGGACTGAGAACTTTTTCTTAGAACAGTTAATAAAATAAAATCTTAGCCAATATTCGGCTACAGGAAAAACTAAACCAAAGAAGCTAATAAAACTAAATTTAAAACCAAAAATAAAAACTAGGGTTCAAAGACCCTTAGTTTTATATCTTCTCAATTGTAAGCTAAGAATGACAAAAAAAATCGTTAATTCATGCTAGTGTTTGGGCCTGTTTATTCATGTAAAAATTCTTTCATTTTTTAATTTTTAGCTACAAAGAGACAGACGGAAAGAGATTCCATGGGAACGATTACAGCTACGTTGAAGTTCGACCAAGAGAATCCGGTGGTGTAATAATTCAGCTACGTAGTGGTGATGGTAGACCTTATTAATGTGGTGCAGCTAAAAATAGTACCAGCAATTAGTGTAATGAAAGTTTCAGAGACTAATACAAAACTTATATGACTTGCAGTTGAACCCAGCTCCGCAGGTTAATCCCAGGGAGCATTTAGTGAATGATATCAAGGCCTTTTTAATTCCACAGATGATTAGTGTAGTCTTTGTTGCCTTATATTTTAAACTTCACTTTTCGGCTTTTTAGATCTACTCAATTATTATGAATATAAAATTATGCAAATATATAAATATGAAACTTAAATCCTTGTAACTGGTGTTTAATTGTTCGGAGTAAGAAAATTTTGAATTTTATATTTTTTTTTTTTTGTTATTAAGAGAGCCTGAAAATTTTTTACAACATGGAAATAAGCTTCAAACGTATGTTGTCAAGATTAGTGTTACAAAAATCTGTAGCAAGTTTGACATTGCTCAATCTAATGTTCCAGCTTATATACTTGCTCAGCCTTATTCTATAGCAAATTTATTTTGCCTTACTTATTCTATAGCAAAAGGCTATAGAATAAATGCGGTTAAAATCAGCAGATCAGAAAGAAAAGAGCATTAAATGAAATGTTTTTTTTTCTGAAATTTAGAATGTTTTACAGGAGTTTCTAGTAAGCCTATTTTCAGAAGAGTGAACCGAATCTGGTGTACTTACTTCATGCTGCCCAATTCTGACCGTGACATAACTTTAAAAAAAAAAAAAATTTTTTAGATTCTTATGTTGCTGGAGTGTAAAAATATTAACCTTGACTTAACCTAAATTAACCTTGACTTGATGCCCACTTAATTGGACAATCTGTCTTGGTTTTTTCTACAAATGGCCATGACTTGACTTTTCCCACAACTATTTCATTTTTAATACAATACATGACTTGATGCCCACTTAATTGGACAATCTGTGTTGGCTCAATACATAGGATCAAGAAAAAGCTAAGAAATAAGATTTTGAGCAAACAGTAGCTGCAGGTGTTAGTGGCAGATACCTCCGGTTTTTCTGACTTCTACTGTTAGATTTCTTTTAGCTTACGTAAAATGTATTCCTTTCGTACATCCCCCCCCCAGATTTTGAGGCCTGAAATTGCTACTGGTCATTAGACAAAATTTCAGTTTGCACCCGTGTATTTGGTTAATTGTACATGTTCACAAGGAGGGACTGGCAAAAAAATCTCAAAAAAAGAGAGCTTGTGTGAAGTGTATGGGCCTAAAAGTCGGAAAAATCAACCTATTAGCTCTTCCTATAATTTGATCTTTCTCTTTTCTCTCTTCTATTCTTACATTATATTAATTTTGTCGTTTTAAAGGGCATATTATTTTTCTATTTTCAATTTTCTGGTTCAATGTTGTTTGTTTAGAGTAAAAAAGACAGTAACATAAAATAATTTTTAATTATTAATAATTATAAATATTTATTATTAAAATAATTTAATATTAATAATTTAATAATTAATTATTTAGATAATTAATTTTGTTGTTTTAAATAAAAAAAGTAAAATTTTTGACCCATCTTAGGTTCATTCACACCTGAAGACGACGATTTTCTAAGATTTTTCTTCTGACTGTTTAAAAACAAATTTTAGGGCTCTACCACATTTTTACAAATGCGGCTACCTTGAAAATAAATATACAAAACTAATTGGTTAAATTTGACATGACTTTTTGTCGGTAAAATTCAAACATCAGTAGCCTGTTGATTCCCAAAGACAATTACACGTTCAAAGGAAAGCCGTAACTTCTAAGGCTATTTGGTGCCATTTTTTTCGTCTTTTTTTCGCTGATTTGTCAAAGACGTTTCTATTTCAAAATTTAACGGCTAAAATTTCATGGCCAAAATTTGCCGCGTCATCCCTAGATTTTTCAAAATATCTCTGGGGGCATTTCAATTGACAAATAATTTTTTCGAATTTTCACTGAAAAAACGATAAATTTACCACCCCTCCCTTAATTCTAGAAATAGTTTGCTTAAGGGTTTTTTTCATTAGAAATTAAATCCCAAAAATTTTTCTCAAATTTCAAAGATAAAAGAAGGACGTTACTGGTCTGATCCATCCTAATGCTTTGATCTTTTAACGGAGAAAATGTCCAAGATTTTTTTTTTGGCGTTTACTTTGTGAAGAAAGTTATTGTTGTATTTTAAAATATGGTAGGTCAATGGCCTATTATCCTACACTCCAAACGCTGAAAAATTTGCAAAATGTATTGTGATTCTGGACAGGGAGTGTTTCCGACTGTCCTTCCAAAATCTAATATCAGCATTTTGTGAATTTTCAAGAAAATTGCAGTGACATTTTGTTTTTTGTTTTCTATTTCTCCGACTTGAACAAGAGAAATCGATGAAGACATACCGTTTCATACATAGATATGAGCTTGGAACATCCAAAGTTAGGTCCTCTGATGGTGTGATTTTCATTAAGATTTTTAGACTTTTAAGGAGTATTTTCCCTCTTTTCCAAAAATCCGGCAAATTTGCTGATGCTCGTAGCCTTTGATGGGTAACACTAAACTTAATGAATATCATATATTTGGAATCAGCACAATAAGCCGATTCTTTTAGTATATCTATTGATATCACATTTCCGTTATTTAGAGTTTCAATTAATATTGAGCTGTGTCACTCCTTACTTACATTTCGTTACCATGAACTGTTTGATTTCCTGATTTCTTCCTGTCTTTGCCAACCATTTAATTTCTTTGTCATGTTTGAAGGACTTAAAGACACTTTTGTGAAGGCTGATGGACGTTCAATACTGTAGCTTGCAACGCACTCATAGGTGCTTTCACGTTCCTCTTTTCAAACTGAGCGATTTTAAAGCGGAATTTGAAGACAAACACGTCACTTATTTACTGCACTTCTTGTGGTGCACACAAGCAGTAGTTCCACATTTGACAATGTCCCTCAGTCTATAAGATGAAATTCCTCTTTAGGCCAAACATTTACTCTTTTTAAATACCCACGAGAAGTGCCATTAAAAAATACAGATGTAGCGAAGGATAAGTCTGACCGGGTCTACAGTACTCCTTTTTCGGGCGAAGTCATCATAGTAACTTTAAACGGCAAAGATCGACATGGTTACGGCCAAGATTCATATGGAAGCTTGATAAAATGAAAGGAAAGTTTTGTCTGCTGTTAACTTAAGAAACAGTTTTTCGTCACCCGATTGGGTATTTCAAAGAAAATCGTCGGAGTGTTCTTAATTTTGAGTCGTTTAGACTCAAAATGATACAAATTGAAAAAAAAACCTTTGAGTAGTTTCAATTTTATTTTTGTATGCTACACCCTAATCTTGATAACTGCCGCTAAGTCGGAGGAGCTCATGTCCTGCCTTTTTGTTAGTAGCCTACAGTCTACTGCATAAGAACGACAAAATTTACGCAGAAAAATATAGATTTATTGGTAGTAAATTAAATACACAAAACACGGTGTTAACAATAACATTAGAGCTCGGATGTATAGCGGTCGAATGCAAATTTCTGGTTTACGGTGAAAATGGAATTTGACGAATACCCTTGAATTTTGGGCTATAGTTTCTTTAAACAAATTCCTTAGTTTCGCATTTGAGTCGCTATGATTAGTAATTAAAAAATTTAAATAGTTTTGTAAGCTTTGTTATGTTATAACGCCTATATTAATTTTTTCATCCATTGGCGCACTGTAGAATCGGTTTCTTTTAGCTTAGCGTGATACTTTTACAAAGAACAGAAAGTGACATAATAAATGGGAAATATACAATTTGGGCTATATATTTGCACATTAGAGAAGGGTAGGGGTAAAGTATTTTGACAATGTGAAGTTAGAAAACAATTCTTACTTCATAATATGCAGAATAATTGTATCTAGCACATTTTGCATGCAGACCTGCTCCCGCTAAACTTTACCCCCCCCCACCCCTCATGTGGAAGTATATAGCCCAAATTTGTTTACAGTATTATACTTGTGATATTTCATTAGAATTAGTCAGAGAAATAGGTTCTACATAGATGTCAATAGAGTAAATTGCTCCCAGTGTGGAGCAGACCTTCCTCAAAACATAGGTGACATGCAGTCGGATTCTAAGAGAATTCTTTTATTTATCTCATAAGCATATTCTCTTATCAACTGCCACTGTCTCTCCACTTCTTTATAGCTTTTTTTTTAATTCAGTCTTTTAACTAAATCAAACCGTACCAAGAAGGGGACTATAGTGTCAACAGCGCCATGTAAAGCAATACACCCGGATTCAGATACATTAATAATTTCGGGGATGAGCCCCTACAGCTAGGTACGATTCCCTTGTTTAATCTAACAAACTGTTAAATAAGTTCTGACAAAAAATTACCTTTTAGTGACTAAAGAAAAGAGTACTCATCCAGCGGCGTCAATTCTCGAAAATTTAGAGGGACAAAATACATGGTTTAAAATCAGAAGGTATGTGCAAATTTGTCGTTTTTTTTTCTATTGCAATGCCATCCGCCCAAAACAGCGATATTTTTCAAAATATATGGGGGATATTCCCATCCCAATTGATTCTACTTATAATCAGTAACATTTTATTGATTGAAAAAAAGGGAACTTCTCTATTTCCGCGGACAAATTTGCTTTCGTAAAGCTGAAATGGTGGAATCAAACAGTTCGTGGTAACGAACTGTAGTAAGGAGCGACCCGGCTCAATAGTAACCAAAACTCTAAAAAATGGAATTTTGATACCAATAGCTACATCAAAAGAATCGCATTTTAATGCTGGTTTTAAATATATAAGTTTCATCAAGTTTAGTCTTACCCATCAAAAGTTACGAGCCTGAGAAAATTTGCGTTATTTTAGAAAATAGGGGGAAACTCCCCCTAAAAGTCATAGAATCTCAACGAAAATCACACCATCAGATTCAGCGTATCAGAGAACCCTACTGTAGAAGTTTCGAGCTCCTATCTACAAAAATGTGGAATTTTGCATTTTTTGCCAGAAGGCAGATCACGGATGCGTGTTTATTTGTTTTTTTGTTTTTTTGTTTTTTTGTTTTTTTTCTTTTTCCCAGGGGTGATCGTATCCACCCAGTTGTCTTAGAATGTTGCAAGAGGGCTCATTCTAACAGAAATGAAAAGTTCTAGTGCCCTTTTTAAGTGACCAAAAAAATTGGAGGGCACCTAGGCCCCCTCCCACGCTAATTATTTTCCCAAAGTCAACGGATCAAAATTCTGAGATAGCCATTTTATTCAGCGTGGTCGAAAAACCTTATAATTATGTCTCTGGGGACGACTTACTCCCCCACAGTCCCCGTGGGAGGGGCAACAAGTTACAAACTTTGACCTGTGCTTACATATAGTAATGGTTATTGGGAAGTATACAGGCGTTTTCAGGAGGATTTTTTTGGTTTGGGGGAGAGGTTGAGAAGAGGGGGATATGCTGGGGGAACTTTCCTTAGAGAATGTATAATGGGAGAAGAAATTTTCCATGAAGGGAGAGCAGGATATAGGCTATTAGCATTATTAAAAAAAAAAAAAAAATTAAAAAATAAAAGTGAAAAAGCTTTTTCAGCTGGAAGTAAGGAACAGCAATAAAATTTAAAACAAACAGAAATTATTACCCATATGAGGGGCTCACCTCCTTCTAATAACTCGCTCTTTACGCTAAAGTATTTTCAGTAATTTCAACTACTTATTCTACGGCTTTTGTGATTCAGGGGGTCATTCTTAATGAATTGGGATAAAATTTAAGCTTTAGTGTAAAGAGCGAGGTACTGACGATGGGGCGAATCCCCTCATATATGTAATAAAAACATGAGAATACAAAAGTTCTTTACGTAAGGTAATTTATAAGTTACGTAAATCTTTTGCCAATAAAAAGATTCGTAAAAAATTAAAAGTTCTAGTTGCCTTTTTAATTAACCAACAAATCGGGGGGCAACTAGGTTTCGTCCCCCGCTCTTTTTTTCTCAAAATCATTCGGTCAAAATTATGAGAAAGCCATTAAGCCAAAAAAAATATGCAAATTTCGTTTTGATTATTCCTCTGCGGAGAGCCAAAATCAAAACATGCATTATTCAAAAACGTTAAAAAACAAGTTTTTTTAACTGAAAGTAAGGAGCGACATTAAAGCTTAGAACGCACAGAAATTACTTCGTATATGAAAGAGGCTGCTTCCTCATCAACGCCCCGCTCTTTACGCTAAAGTTTTTTACTGTTTAAAAAAAAAGAATTGAGAGAAAGAGTCAAACTTTAGCGTAAAGAGCGGGGCGTTGATGAGGAGGCAGCCTCTTTCATATACGAAGTAATTTCTGTGCGTTCTAAGTTTTAATGTCGCTCCTTACTTTCAGTTAAAAAAACTTGTTTTTTTATTTAATAATGTAAAGCTTGAACAGATTCCAATTCATTGAACCTAGCTTCGGGTAAACAGAAGCGGTGTCTAAAAAGGATACAGGCAAAATTAGGTGGCTCATATTCCTGTTCTGCCTCCATGTAAAAAAAGGACGGAAAAGAACTAATCACACTGTAAGCTGACTTACCATTTAAAAGCCTGGGAGAGCGAAATAGAAATCGATCATTCATAGTCCATTGTGGTTAATGCAAGGTGCATCCTCAATGAAATTATCATAAAAGGTTAGTAATTAATTTGGATGAATTACAACAAAATGTTGTTTCAATGTTTATAAACTGTAATAGTGGCCACCAGTGTTGTCACTTCAGCGCTGACAAGAGTATGAATGCATTATTTTTTTGCTATATTATATCCTAACGATGGAGTTAATAGCGAGTAAATTTAGTGATTTTGTACCTCTACAACTCGAATTTTCATTTGGCTTACCTCTCGAAGAAAAATCTTTGTCCCGTGAATTTCAAGTTAACGAGTCAACTATAATTGTACATTCCTCCAGAATGGACTTTAACGACTAAAAGTCTTGCCGACCAAAAGTCTTACATGGGAAATATTTGTTACTAGATAGCTCCATTAAAACTGTTATTTATGTTACGATCACTGTGAGCAGTGGTTCACTCTTGATTAGGTTGCAGCTACTGCTTTAATAATGGCCAATTTCCTTTATTTAGCTAATACAGGTAACAAGTCATAATTTGGTATATAGAAAGCGACTGCAATGTTAACAAACTTAGCAATTTATTGAAAAAAAACGAGACTAAGGATTTGATAGAACGTATAATCATATCTGTAAACAACACCTAGTTGGTGGGGGCGCTTTGCGCCCCCCAAGCCCCCCCGCGCACCTAAGTCGTTACGCGCCATATTAGTTACGAGCCATTGTAGTTGTCTCCCTATGTCCAACCTGTATATATATATATATATATATATATATGTTTTTAACTACGTAAAACTTGCAAATATACAACATTCTTTGCTGTCCAATTGTCTGTGCATATAAATAGATTGTCTGGTTTACCGACTCTTGAACATGCAACATATAATGGTCCATGGGAAAACAATCCGTATTCAGATCTATACCTCATGATTCTAATGATTGCTCTTGAGCTTTGTTGATGGTGATTGCTAATCGACGATTCCCTGTGTCGCCGTCGTCATTTATATATCCCCCTGTGCCCCCTGGCGTTCCCGTTGTATTTGTGTCCCTGTGTCCCGGTCATCATTTGTGTCCCGGTGTCCCGGTCTGTATATACATTCGTTTTTGAATTGGTCTTTTTTTTAGGTTTTAGTTTTTTACCTTTTTTTAGTTTTTTTAGTTGTACCTCATGATTCTAATGATTGCCTTTGAGCTTTGTTGATGGTGATTGCTAATCGAACATTCCCTGTGTCCCCGTCGTCATTTATATATCCCCCTGTGCCCCCCGGCGTCCCCGTTGTAGTTGTGTCCCTGTGTCCCGGTCGTCATTTATATTCCCTGTGTCCCGTTCGTCATTTGTATCCCGGTGTCCCGGTTTGTATAGGCTATACATTCGTTTTTGAAATGGTATATGATGAAATAAATTTTTGTATTTTTCCCCTTTTTTTCTTTCTATTTTTTTTTGTTTTTACTTTTTTTTAGTTTTTTCTCTTTTTTCTTTTTATTTTTTTTTTATTTTTATTTTTTTTTAGTTTTGTTTTTCTCCTTTATTTTTCATTTTTTTTTCCTTTTTTTATTTTTTTCTTTTTTAGTTTTTTTTAATTTTTTTATTAGTTTTTAGTTTTTTTTTTAGTTTTTTTGTAGTTTTTACCTTTTTTTAGTTTTTTTTTAGCTTTTTTTACTTATGTTCTGGTCGTCATTTATACTCCCTGTGTCCCGGTCGTCATTTGTGTCCCGGTGCCTTGTTGATGGTGATTGCTAATCGAACATTCCTTGTGTCCCGGTCGCTTTCTCTTTGAGTGTCCCGGTCGTCATTTATATTTCCTATGTGCCGGTGTCCTTGTCGTCATTTGTGTCCCAATGTAATTTCGTAATTTCGTCAGTCGAAAACATGACTTCAGTCGACACAGAAACATGACGTCACCTGACACACAGACAGACAGACAACTTATTTTTATATATATAGATGTGCCGGTGTCCCGGTCGTAATTTGTGTCCCGATGTCCCGGTCTGTAATTTCGTCAGTCGAAAACATGACGTCAGTCAACACAGAAACATGACGTCACCTGATCCACAGACACACAGACAGACAACTATATATATATATATATATATATATATATATATATATATATATATATATATATATATATATATATATATATATATATATATATATATATATATATATATATATATATACGTCTTATTTTAGAAGCTATTCTTTTCTAGACTTGTTTTAATACTGAGCCTTTTTTAATAGGATTTAAACTGTTAGTATCATATTTTGATAAAGAAGTATACAGCATGATACGTAATATGTAACAATATATAATATAAATGGAGGTTGGAGGTGCTAAGCTGTTCAATCATAACTATCTCACGTTTAGGTCGTACTCAACACCGTCTCCAGGGGGTCACAGAATTTGAGACCCCTCCCGAAAGTTTTGTCCGAAACATAAAAACATAAAAAAAACATGTAAAAAGAAAAATTTTCGATACATTTCCAATTGTTTGTAAACCCTCCCCCTCCACACGAAAAAAACTCCTTCCCTTAAGAAAAGTCCTGGATACGCCCTTGGTCGCATTTAAAACTTTTCACTTCTGAGATACTAGCAAAGAATTGCTTTCCAAGTTCTTCTCAAAGAGAAGATCCATGGGTAATGCAGATTGGGAGAATCAAAGCGTGATTGAACACACATTGCCCTGCTGATCCTCCATTTAAGAGCAGCATAACTGCAAGCTTTAGGTGCATAACGGTTTATAGCCAATTGGTTTTAAAAATTCAGATATGATCTTTAGACGTGACAGAGGCAAAGCACTTAAAAGGGTTGAAATTAATTATGTCAGTAATTACAAGTGAAGCTCAGTATGATAGATCTAAAAATAAATAGCTGATTTTAGGGTTCAGACCAATAGCTTTTCAATATAACTTCGAAAGAAGAATATGTGTCATAATTGTGAACAAGACGGGTATATACTGATGGTAAATATCATTCAAATCATTTTCTTTGTACTTGTGAGCTCACAACTTAAGAAATAATACATTAAATCATGCATATTTCATATATTCCAGTAAACCTATAGATAATTAAAAAGATATGATCTGGCTCAAAACGAAAAATTGTGCTTTATAGTGTTTCAGAAATTTCTATGCCAATGTTGTACACTTATTTCATTTTTTTTGCTTGCATATTTACGGCAGTGCACCCATAAGGTAAGACAGAACGCACTCCCCCCCCCCCCCATCAGACCCAAAAGAAGAAACAAAGTACAAAATCTTATAGCACCTAAAGAAGATTGTAGCTTCTCTAGTTAACATTCTGCGTAGCCTTCACCCTCCGAAGAACTATTTCTATCACAGGATCCACCACTACCCAGAGATGTAAATGTAGGGCCCTTGTTTACACCTTGTAGACTATATAAAAATGTCTGTAGCGGTATTATTGGCAATTCTCCTGGAAGCCTCTTTCACTTGATTTCGGAGGGAGAAAGAGAGAGAATATGGAAGACGGCTTTTTTTTTACAGAACGTTATCTATTATGGTTTTTATACTAAAATACACACGAAAAATATTGCTCACAAAATTCGATTATAAAAAGGCAGAATATAAATTATTAGCTTAGCTATAAAATAAACTAACCGATAATATATAGTATCAGATTAAGCTTTGCCAGTAGCATACTTAAAAAGAAAAGATGTGCAAATTGACTAAATATGGTTTCCTTCAATGCATAATATAAATCTCGAATACACTCCACTTATTTAGCTACACAACTCGTTTCATTTTTTTTTTTTTTTACATTAGAATCTACATCATATAATCACTTAATCCTCTATAAACGACAAAAATGAAAATTCTGTCAAAACAAAAGCAACAAGAGTTACAACAAACATCTCTTCAAGAAGATATTGACTATTTACAAGACTTAGAATCATACCTGTGCTCAAAATTTTAAAAACAGCAGGACAGAGTTGCTTACCAATACTGTACAGCTGCTTTGCCTCTGTTTCTCTCAGATGCTCGAGCAGGAGCAGGCCTTGCCATTTCAACTTTTCCCTTTTTGGCACGTCCTTTACCCTTCTTCTCTTCAGCCAAACCATTTGCTTTAATTAAAATAAAATATGCCTCACAAGAAACTCTTTATAAAATGTTAAGAAATAACTGATCTTTACAGATAAGAAAAAGAATATTTTTTTATTAAGCGGGAAGAAAAAAGAACAACCTCTGCGTGTCATTACTCACACTCAGCAACCTTCAAAAATACATCAAATGCTAAGGATAAGTGATATCACACTATTTAGGGACCAGCAACGGACTCGCTGCTGGTCCCTTTAACACCCAATTGACACTCCTTTCTACTACTACTACTACTACTACTAATAACTCACTGCAGCACCAAGCCGCCTGAGGCCAACACAGCTACGCACGCTCCTCCTCCAACCTAATCTATTTAAAGCCTCCCTCTTTACACCCTCCCAGGAAGTTCCCATTTCCTTTAAATCCTTATTTATGACATCCTCCCAACCCAGACAAGGACGACCTGCTTTCCGTGTAGCCCCAGACAGTTGGCCAAAAAGGACAATCTTCGGTAATCTGTCATCCTTCATCCGTAGAACGTGGCCTAGCCATCTCAACCTTTCTTTCATTATAGCCCCAGAAAGCGGGATTGAACCACACTTTTCGTACAACCTACTGTTTGAAATACGGTCAGTCAGCCGGGTACCCAGAACAATCCGTAGGCAATTTCTCTGGAAAACATCTAGTAAATTTTCATCTGCTTTTCGGAGTGTCCATGCTTCAGAGCCATGTTTGACCACTGTCATCACTGTAGCTTCCAATATTCTAATCTTGGTTTGTAGGCTTATCTTTCTATTCTTCCAAACTTTTTTTAACTGTGAAAAAACACCCTGAGCTTTAGCTATTCTACTTTTAACATCTTCACTGCTCCCACCATCTTTACTAATAATACTACCAAGGTAACTGAAGCTCCCAACCTGATCAATCTTTTCGTTACCTAAGGTCACCTGTTCATCTTCACTTATTCCTAACCTTAGTGACTTAGTCTTCTTAACATTAATTTTCAAGCCTATTTTAGCACCCTGAACTCGTAAAACCTCTAAAAATTCATTCATTTTGCTCACACTTTCATCTAATATGCTTAAATCATCAGCATAATCTAAGTCCAGGAGCGTTCTTCCTCCCCATTTGATTCCATGGTCTCCAATTGCCTTTCCTGTGCTCCTTAAGACGAAGTCCATCAAAATGATCCATATAAAGGGGGATAGAACACAACCCTGCTTAACTCCTGATTTAATACAAAACCAGTTGCTAACCTCATTTCCTACCTTAACCGCAGCAGTATTATTCTCGTACATAGCGCAAATCACTTTAATGTATTTTTCTGGTATACCATATAACGATAAGACCTTTGTTAACGCTGTTCTATCAACAGAATCGAAAGCTTGCTCATAATCGATAAAACTAAGGACCAAAGGTGTTTGACAACGAAGAGACTTCTCAATTATTAACCTAAGAGTGAAAACATGGTCGACACATCCTCTACCTTTTCTAAAACCGCATTGTTCTTCCCTTAAAACTTTGTCTACAGCATGTCTCAGTCTAAAAAGTATCATATTACTCAGTAATTTGCTACTCCTTTCTCACTCCTAAAAAGATGGATGAGCTTTAAAAAAGACAATATTCTCCTAAAAGTTCCTTTAAAACGCGAATTTTTTTCCAGCAAATTTCAATTTCTTTAAGTATTCGTCACGAGCTTTCAAGAAAATATTTTTTTAAACAAACTTAAATTTCAACAAAATTTAATTTTAGGATCTTTAAACCACAAAGGATAAAACTACAAAAGAATTTTCGGTCAAAATAATGAAAACATTTGGTGAATGAAAACACACTAAAAACTAATAGTAACTATAAATGAAGGTTACATATGCCCTCTAAGGGTGTAGGTCACAGTGGAGTCAGGCACCTGTAAAGCATTTGATAAAATTTTGATACATACCAGTAAACAATATCCTGTCAAAAGAGGTTGCTTTTATTGAGAAGAAAATGGAAGGATGTCTGATTTTCACTTGAATAAAAAGACTAAACTATATTTTGGGCGCAAGTGTCTAAACCCCCCCAGAGACTGCGTAAATGTCTAACACAGTACGGTAAATTTTGTCAAAACTTTATTAAGCAACATCAAAATCCATATCAAAAGACAAAAGAATCTTGTTAATAAAATTATAAATAATAATAAAATAATAATAATAAAATAAAAAGACGAACACTCCTCTGACCCTACATTTTTTGAAGTTTTTTTTTTCAGATTAGTGTTGTTTGCCATAATTAGGATTTTTTTCATTATTAGGTTTACAGGTTGCACAGACTTCAGCACTTTACTCTTACTCTTCTGTGCCACCACCAAAGGTTTTCTCAGATGTTCAAAGCAGGAAAACTGGTTATTTTAAGTACAAAATACATCAAAATGAAAAAACACACCTCCCCCCCCCGGCTCCATCTTCGGACGGTTAATAACTGGAAACCCGGATTTTGTATGTTGTTCATTGGACTGTTATACAACTGTTAAGATTTCTCATTGCGTAATTTCTCTTCTTTGCTGCAACACTTGAATCGTTAAAAGAAACAAGCAGAATACAATTAGATGTATCCGTTTGGTATATATTTTCCATAATTCTCAGTTATAACTTCCATAATTTTGTCCCTAAAGTATTAAATCTTCATCATATTTTGGTACATCTTGTTAGGATTAGCCTAACTTTACTTCTTTAGTGTGGTTGCTATAATGCGTAAGTACTAAAAACCGAACATGGTTGAAAAATCAGCAAAAAATAAGCTAAGAACACATGGTAATAAGCAGCTTATTAAGCGTACTAAGCACCATATGGTACTGAGCAGCTAAGCAGCTTGTGTTCCCTTAGCAATTTTTAGAATGTTATCTTTCTGCTCTCTTATGGTTTTCATATCCCAAAGAAAAACGACAATTTCGATATTATTTCATAGCTCATAATGAAGCTAATTCACCGAATTAGCTTTTTGAAATTTGGTGTATCTATATGGCTTCATAGATTAAAAAAAATCTCTGAAAACTGATTAACCAACTACTGAAAACTGATAAAAACCAAGCGGATACAACTTCGAATTTGTCTTCAGCAGTTCAACGAGAAACGTACAATCAGTAGGGCATTCCGACCGTTAAGTTAAGTAGGTCAATTGGACAAAAGTGGGCTATTGAATACATAAAATTAAATAGAAAAAGTAACACTTTTAAATCAGAAGGAAATAAAGATTCCATTGACATGTCCATAGTCAACAAAAGGGATAAATATAACAAAATAGAATAGTCTAACCCGTCTTTCTAAAAATATAGTTTTAATAAATTATTTAATAATTTAGACTTGTAATCTTCAACAATTTTAATAAAGTTCTTGTTAATGCAAAGCTTAGATTTGTGAGTGTTTACTTTTTAGTAAAGCAATGACGGAATTTACAGTTTCTAGAGCTCCATAGACATTTTTTTCACTCAATTTCTGCTGAATTTTCATAAACGTTCCTTATTTTCAAACCTGGCGTCCGCTAAGCGCAAAACCAACCTGATTGGCTAAGGAGTTTCCTAGTTTTCCTAACTTTTTTAAAGACGCATACAGTTGTATGAGTTCCCACGTCACCAATTTAAGGCAGCAGTTTTTTTTGAAATCTTTAATTCCCTTTGTATTATAAACATCTCTCAAGAAGGCAAACACTAGAGACAAAAAGAAAGTCAGAAAAAAAGATCAGTCTGGTGCATGGCCCCTTCCAAACTAAACACTATAACAACAAAAGTATAATAGTATTCAATTCCCCATTCAATATTGTTTCCAAACATAATAGCCACTGTCGAGACAATCGTGTTCCACACTCCCCCCTTTCTATGTAATAAGACATGATACAGCACTAGGCTATATAAAAACCTTGCTGATAAGGTCAGTTTGCACGTTTGTACGCATTTTTAACCAGCAGTTGGTTCATATTGCAAAATAATACCAATTTGAAAAATAAAATAAGGGCGGGGGGGGATTGTCACGATGGCCGCCATTATATTCGGAAACAGAATCGAATTGCACTACATTGTGTTATTGTGTTTAGCTTCAGAAGTGGCCATGAGCAAAACTGTAACCAAAACTTAAAATTAAAATAGAATCCAAAAATAGACACGAAACAGATAGAAAAAGTAAAAAATTTCCTAATGTGAGGATGTGCTGCTCCCTTCCCACATTAAACAAATTTATCAAGGTTAGCGAAATCAGAAAGAAGTCCTCTGTACAACCCAAAATACTACTGTTCTTCGATTCAATTGTTGCGGGTTGAATACTTTTTTTTACATAGTCAGCTCACCTTTCTTTCCTTCTTTGGTTTCTTCAGTCTTGTTATCGGCAGGTTCCTCCTCTTCAGTTGTCTTTTCCTCAACTGCTGGCTCTTCAACCTTTCCACCTTTCTTGCCTTTACCTGTCAAAAGATCCAACTTGAGACAATAGAAACAAAAATGCAACATGACTTTATAAAAAGAATAAAAAATACATCAGAAATAAAAATCATTTTTTAGCATTTAAAAGTCTTCCTATCTTATAAACATAAGTTATGTATTCAGAACATAAGTCCAAACACAATTTGATTAAGAACATATTCTTATTGCTCCTCAGGTTCTTGGATACGTAAATGGCTAGACATCTATCTATATAAAAATAAGTTGTCTGTCTGTCTGTGGATCAGGTGACGTCATGTTTCTGTGTCGACTGACGTCATGTTTTCGACTGACGAAATTACGGACCGGGACATCGGGACACAAATGACGACCGGGACACCGGCACATCTATATATATAAAAATAAGTTGTCTGTCTGTCTGTCAGGTGACATCATGTTTCTGTGTCGACTGATGGCATGAAGTTAGTTGTCGTCATTTCTGCTATGACGGTTCAATACCATTAACGGTATTTAAGACATTTGTTCACGGAAAAATGTTTAATTGTAAAATGACTGAAGAACCTACAATGACAACAGCCGAGGAAGCTGCTCAAAGAGTTTATGCCAAAAAACTTGCTGCTGATAGAGAAAGTAAGAAAAGAAAGCGTTCCGAGGAATCACAAGAACAGCAAGAAAACAGGCTTGCAGCTGATAGAGAAAGTAAGAAAAGAAAGCGTGCCGGGGAATCACAAGAACAGCAAGAAAACAGGCTTGCGGCTAAAGAACGCAAAACCGCGCAGTTAGATGAAAATCCACCTGGACAGCGAGAGTCAAAACATATCAAAACTGAAAATGATAGCGATGATGATTGGGTTTCGGATTTTGACTTGGATAAGGTCATCAATGCCTACCAGATTTAAGTTAAAAAAACAAAGGTTCGTCGCTATGTACTTCATAGTGACGCTGAAAAATAAAAAAGAAAAAGAAAACTGAAAAAAGAAAAAGGTAAAAAACTAAAAAAAAACTAAAAAGAAAATACACTCAAAGAGAAATTACCGACCGGGACACAAATGACGACCGAGACGGAGGGAATATAAGTGATGACCTGGAACCTCAAAGAGAAATTACTGACTGGGACACCCGGACACAAATCACGACCGGGACACAGGGAATATAAATGACGACCGGGACACAGGGACACAACTACAACGGGGACACCGGGGGCACAGGCGGGATATATAAATGACGACCGGGACACAGGGATTGTTCGAATAGAAATTACAGACCGAGACACCGGGACACAAATGACGACCGGGACAACGGGACACAGGGAATATAAATGACGACCGGGACACTCAGAGAAATTACAAACTGGGACACCGGGACACAAAAGACGACCGGGACACAGGGAATATAAATGACGATCGGGACACAGGGACACATCATTAGAATAATGAGGTATAGATCTGAATACGGATTGTTTTTCCCATGGACAATTATATGTTGCATGTTCAAGAGTCAGTAAACCTGACAATCTATTTATATGCACAGACAATGGGACAGCGAAGAATGTTGTATATTCGCATGTTTTACGTAGTTAAAAACATATATTTATATCTATCTCTATTCACAAGTGGGACACAGGGACACAACTACAATGGCGCGTAACTAATATGGTGCGGAACGACTTACGCGAGCGGGGGGGGCTTGGGGGGGTACTCTGAATATCTCAAATACTTTTGCTAGGGTTACTAAATGGTCCTCTGGAGTTTTATCCATTGCTATGACGTCATCCACAAAGTGAATGATATTATTTAGACCTCTTAATAAATGAAGTAAGGGTCTACAAAATGCACTTGAAATAGTTTCAGTCCAAACGGTACTCTTAAGTATTCATAAGAGCCACATTATGTCGTAGAAAACGCAGTTTTGTAAACATCTTCTTCTGCTATTTTTACTTGATGATAGCCTTGTGTCAAATCCAGGGAAGTAAATATTTTATTTTTATTTGATATAGAATCTAAATTTCATCTATTCTAGGAAGGGAAAATTTGCCACTGACTACCTGTTTATTTAGGGCTCTATAATCTACTACTAGTTTAAGATCATTATTTTTCTTTGGCACGATTATAACGGGTGCAGAATATGGGCTTATGCTCGGTCTTATGACTTAATTCCTTTCGAGTTCCTGTATTTTATTTATTAGCCATTCTTTATTTTTATAAGGAATCCGGTAAGGTTGTTTTACGACTGCCAGCCCCGTAGTTTGTATTGCGTGTTCATAAAATGGGATAAGTCCTATGTCATTTTCAGATGTCGAGGAAACATCTTTATATTCCCATAATAAGTCGCATAATTTTGTTTCAATGGAATGTCCGTTATAAGATTTGGTTCGATTTTTTCAAGATACTGAATTCTTGCCAGGGGGAATTTTTTGTCAACTTGAATGTTTATATTGTTAACTAAGTTTTTCTTCGCATTTTTCAAATTATTTATATCGGTTTCCGATAATACTTGTATTTCTACTAAGTATGTTCCTTTGCTTAGGGTAATCATGTCATTTGCGTGAGTGTTCGTTACCCAAATGTACCCTTCACCCTTTTCGTAATTTATAATCTGTTCTTCACAGATTATATATTTTGGTATATCCTCCGACGGTGATGCTACCCAGATTTCATTTTTATCATTTATTGGTTCTAACATTCGGGATATTTGCACTCTCTGCATTGATTTAGCGGGAATCTTAGTTTTTCGTACTACAAATCCATAATATTTTTCGTTATTATTTTCTTCTATTGAATTTAGAATATTCTCCGCTGTTTTTTTCCTGGGAATTTCTATATTTGCTAGTTTTTCCATGAATAAGAAATTTCGTGAATTTTTTTCTTCCTATACTCTTTCACATTGCCTATGCTCTCCTTTACCTTGTTTGCTTGTATGTTATTTACTATTGATGTAGTTCCCGTTGGATAGATAAACTTTAAGTTTACTACATGTAATAAAATTTTATTGGCTTTTAAAAAATTAGCGCCTATTATCGCCTCATATGCAAAATTTTTACAAATTATAAATCGAGCATAGAAATTTCTATTGTTTTTTTGCCAGATTAGATGCACAGTTCCCTTTACGTCTAGATCATGTCTGGTTACGCTTGATAAATTGGGACAGATATTGCTCATTCTTTGTTTAATATAATTGGGTAATTTATTAAATTCTTATGTATTTATCACATTTACTGTTGCCCCTGAATCTATAACAGGTGAGAAATAAATATTCCCTGCATTAAAATTTTCAAATATTGGTAATATATTATTATTATTTGCACTCAAAAATGTTATAATCACTGGTGGGGACCTATAAATTATTTTGCAACCAAATTTTGTTCCTACGAATTTCGGAGGCTTGAATCGTTTCCCTGGGGTTCCCAGATGTCAGGTGCAGAACTATTATTTGTTTTACATTGGTTTCCTTGATTATTGCTTGAGGTGGAGTTGTTATATGGTTGCCGTCGGCTGATATAACTACCTCTTGTATTTCTATTCCAAATATTACTAGGTTGATTGGTCCACAATACCCTCCACGATACTGATTGCGTTGGAAATTCTGATTTTGGGTTGGTTAATTACCTCCTGTTACAAAGGTGTTCCTTCGATTGCCCTTAAGGGTGTACCCACTACAGTTTGTCCCCCTGGACAAACGGTTACTCGTTCCCCTAAAATTAGGGCGTTAATTATTGTTTGCAAAACAATTTCTTGCAATATGTTCTAACCGGCTACAGGTGTAGCACCTTAGTGGCTCATTATTAGTTTGTGCCCTCAATTAACTATTGGGGGAAAACGTACTTGTCTTGGAGGTGTGGTGGTTCAAATTTGATTTCGAATGGGTTTTGGCGATGATTCTTGGGAGAAAAATTGTGGAGAGGAATCTCTTGATTTTCCAGGGGTTTTACTTTCTACAGCATTTATTGACAGTTTTTGATGGTGTTGGACAGTCGAATCATTTTCTACAGCTCTTTCTATTTCCTGAACTGCTAGTTCTAGGTTATCAATATTTTTAGCTATTAGTAGGCGATATAATTTTGGGTTGAGCTCCTGTTTAAATTCGTTAAAAATTATTTTCATATAATTCCCCTTCTCCTGGACCTAATCGCGCTTCTGTTGCGATTCTAATTTTATGTAAGTACTCACGAAAGTTTTGGGTCTGTTCGAATGTAACTAGCCCGTGTTTTAGTTTATTCAATGAACTTGTGTCAATAAATCTCTTCTGGAAGGCCTGTTGCAATAATTCTATTGAGTTAATTGTTGAGGTGGCTTCTGTGCCTATCGTATTTTCGATTTGTTTTAAAAACTTTAGCGCCTGTCTTTTTAGTCTTAAAAGTAACATGCTTTTTAATACTTTTAAGTCAATTTTTGTCATTTCTACGAATTGTCCTAAATGGCTGTTGATTTGATCAACGTCTATATCTCTTTCATATTCCGGTAATGATTTTGCAACTTCTAGTTAAGTTGCAATAATTTGTTGCGCTTTCAATATTTCATCTTGTTCCTGGTCCATATTTATATTAGTGTTTTTTTTTAAGTATACGGTATATAATAATCTCTAATAGTTTTTAATTTTACTACTGTTTTATTTAAATTCTTAAAGATTTTGATTATTTTTGTATGGGGTATGCCTATATATAAAATAAATGCAAAAATAGAAATAATATTGCACTGCACATAAAAATCGAAAAATAATTTGTAAATAATCATAATTGTCTATGTTAGTAGGCATTCATTGTTGCAGGTATTTTCAGGTCCTTTTATTGTCTTTTCTTTCTGGCTGCACCAAATGTTACGGAGGTGGTTTTGGTGAAATATTTATTTATTTGGGAAGTTGTTGTGAGTTTTGCTTAAGGGGGGATTTTTTCTGTGAGGTACTTGGGACTTTTCTAAGTCTTAGTAGCTTAATGTTGAGATGAAATATGGGAGCTAAATTACTAACAGAATAAAAAAGCTCTTTAGACAATCCCCATTGACCTAGGAGACAGAATCATCTCAGTGATGTTCGATGTCTTCTAAATAGTATAGATTCCCTTGGGACCATACCTGAAGATAAACCAGTTATAGAGATTTGATTTTGATTGGTTGAAAAAAGAAACATTTCTACTCTTTGTTTGACTTGTGTTTAGAGGCACGTAGTCCACAAAGTATTGAATAACTGCTAAATTCCAGACTTAATTTTAAATTTTTTTCTAATTTGAAATTTACTAAAGGGGTATGAATGAGAAATTTAGTCCTGAATTTAAGAGTTTCTAAACGAGTATGGATGAGAGATTTAGTCCTAATATAAGAATTTCTTAGGGGGTATGAATGAGAGATTTTGTCCTGAATTTTATAGGGGGGGCTGGTCTATATGTTAAATACCTCTAACACCAATCCAACACCAGCTGTACCTCTTTCAAAAAGAATTTGAATTTGTAATTTTTAATATTTACTATACTCCCGGTAATACATTCATATAATATTCTTCAGTCTATCAAGATCAGAATGCAGTTTTGCTATCTTTTTGGACTTCTGGATGTACTTTTTAACTTGTCTCAATGGGCTCCTGAATACACCCTCACTGATTTCATAACCATTGTTTATAGCTTTCATCACTCCAGTGTTTACTCATTGTTCTGCTTGTGGCTATTTGTCTATATCTGTTTCGATAGTCATAAATATTATAATAACACTCTTTAATCTTATGGATATCTTTGTTTCAGTATAAGCTCCTTGATCTGTTACTCAACCCCCTAAATTACAGTTTTTGCAAAACATTAAGTTTTGCCAAAGTGTACCTCTAACACTAATCCAACAATAGCTGTACCTCTTTCAAAAAGAATTCGAATTTGTAATTTTTAATATTTACTATGCTCCTGGTAATACATTTGTATAATATTCTTCAGTCTATCAAGATCAGAATGTAGTTTTGCTATCTTTTTGGACTTCTGGATGTACTTTTTAACTTGTCTTAATGGGTTTCTTAATACACCCTCGCTGATTTCATAACCATTTTTTATAGCTTTCATCACTCCAGTATTTACTCATTGTTCTGCTTGTGTCTATTTGTTTATATCTGTTTCGATAGTCAAAAATATTATAATAACACTCTTTAATCTTTTGGATATCTTTGTTTCAGTATACGCTCCTTGATCTGTTGCTCAACCCCGTAAATTACAGTTTTTGCAAAACATTAAGTTTTGCCAAAGCGTACCTCCAACACCAATCCAACACCAGCTGTACCTCTTTCAAAAAGAATTAGAATTTTTAATTTTTAATATTTACTATGCTCGCGGTAATACATTCGTATAATATTCTTCAGTCTATCAAGATCAAAATGCAGTTTTGCTATTTTTTTGGACTTCTGGATGTACTTTTTAACTTTTCTCAATAGGTTCTAAAATACTCGCTGTTGTCATAGTTTTTTTGCAGCTTTCATCACTCCAGAACGGCATAAAAATAAAACTATTTTAGATGAGCTATATTTTTTTGTAGCCCCCAACCCCGAACAAAAATCTGGATGCCCCTTGGCCGTAGGTAAAGTGCCCCTTTACAAAAAAAACGAAGAATCTAGAAAACAAATGACCATAATCTGCTTTTTGGGCCGACTTAACCAAAAATTAACACAACCAAATTTCACGTCCGAGAATACTAGATCAAAAGTTTCAACCAGAGGTTTCAGCCTAAGATAGCGAACTAAAATACGACATTTCGCATTTCCAGTTAATAAAGCATTGAAGCTTCCACTCAATAATTCTAGCCCGTTAGTTCAAGAACGGCTCCTGAAACAAAAGGGTCGTTTAATCAGAACAGGAAGGAAGGTCTCTTATCACCATAATTGTTGTTTAGGTACAGTTTCGGGTTGTTTTGGGGAGAGAGTTGACTAGCGAAGGGGAGGATTTATTACTTTCTTTTAGAGTCTAGCTTTGTCCTGCCTCTAAATGGGTTTTCTAGTTGGATAATGATCATAAGGAAAAGATTTCTACACATGTCCTCTTCATAACCACGCATATGCTTATGAAATGGTACATTATGTGTCATTCTTTTAAAACGAAATGAATAGACATATTTCAGTATAAACAATAACTGTATTTATTATGGTTGCATTTAGACTGACAAAGCAAAAAAGAGGTGGTTTTCTCAAGCATATCAATTCATCTATCAATTAAAATCTTCAGAAGAAACTAAACGTAATTGAAAGTCAAGCTAAACTTTCAACTCAACAAATATGTTGCCTTAAACGGAAAGTACTGAAACCCTCATAAGATAAAATCTTTTTGTTAAGCTTTACTGGGTAGCATTTGCCTACCAATTTTTTTTCTTGTCTAACATTTTGAACTAGCTGTTGGGATGGCGCGAAGTGCCACCTCAACACCTAGTTGGTGGGGACGCTTTGCGCCCCCCAAAAGCCCCCCTGTGTGCGTAATTCGTTACGCGCCATATTAGTTATGCGCCATTGCAGTTGTGTCCCTGGGAACCACCTATGAATATAAATAGATTTATATATGTGTTTTGAACTACGTAAAACTTGCGAATATACAACATTCTTGGCTTTCCCATTGTCTGTGCATATACAAAGCCTTAGGTACTAATAATGGCGTCATATGCAAACTCTCTTTTTTACAAGCAAACACCCATGCATACATACAACTCGTTTTTATATAGATAGATAGATACAATACAAATTAACTGCGTAAAACTTGCGAATATACAACATTCTTCGCTGTCCAATTGTCGCTGCATATAAATAGATTGTCAGGTTTACCGACCCTCGAACAAGCAACGTACAATTGTCCATGGGAAAAACAATCAGTATTAAGATATATACCACATTTTTCTAATGATTGACCTTGAGCTTTGATGATGGTGATTACAAATGCTAATCGAATTGGGAATTGCAATCTTTTAAATTGAAAGGCAGATCCGTTGGAATCATGGGAATGCAAGGAATAAGAACAGCCTCACCCTCAAAACGACCTGTCAATATCGTTGCCTCTATTACGTTTTCCATACGGTAAGTCGTGTGGCATTGCAAAGCTGTGGTGGGTTGATATTTCTTAACAGTATTATTGGTACGCCTATTTTTAATTGTAGCACGTGTGGTGGAAACCCTGAAAGATTCACGGAATTTAAAAATCCAGATGGATATTAACCACCTCATTTGGTTCCAAATCTGTGTCGACTGACTTGTAAAGGACTGCCTGGTCTGGAATCTTCGTCAAAACAATATTGTTTATTTCGTGGACGTCTATATTTTTGGGTGCAAGAATCGCTCTTTCACTTAGCCATTTATTATTTTTTTAATTGTTTAGAATATTCGGAAATACTTTTTCAATCAATTCATTTTTGAACGTCACTAAACTACAGAACTCAGCAGTTACTATACGTCCTGAAATTGAGTCTACTAGGATCTTTCCGTTTCCAATCGCCAGCTATTCATCTGAAAATGTTTGACCAGAGTCGTCGTTTTGCAATTGGACAAGCATATTTGTAGTTAATTTTAATGTTTTTACGTGTGCCCATAAATTAGAATTTTTCAGGCAAGCATTCATTTCGTCTGCAGGGGTTGATCTAGGTATTATAGGTAATGTTTGCCTGAAGTCTCCCGCAAGCAATATTAATGTGCTGCCAAAGAGTTTCGAATTCCCTCGCAAATCTTTCAAACATTGATCCAGAGCCTCGAGTAATTTTTAGTGTGCCATTTTGCACTCATCCCAAATAATAAGTTTGCATTGCTGCAATACTTTACCCATCCCAGATGATTTGGAAATATTGCACGTGGGAGTTTCTGTAGAATGCAAATTCAGAGGCAATTTCAAAGCGGAATGAGCAGTTCTCCCACCAGGCAACAACGTTGCGGCTATTCCGGACGACGCAATTGCCAACGCTATATCATTTTTTGATCAATTTGATGCCAGAATCAGTTTTATCACAAACGTTCAGTACGTCATAGCGCATCCAAAAAGAAAATTTCTCCCACGTTGTTATCGACACAATGCAATATCGTATAATAAATGTCTTTTTGTTCCGACATTTACTTGGAAATGTTATTTTGTACACACGACAATAGATCACTCGTACTGTAACTTTGTTCACGATCCAATTCTACACATGTCGAAACAACAGCAGTACGATTAGGTGAAGGCATTCCTAAATCCTAAAGATTTCTTTGCCATATATACGTACTAATGTTCTATAATAAATAAAGTGTAGTTCTAAATTTCTGATGTAAAATCAAAAGTCATATCTGACGTCTCTGACCGTTTTCGATGGAGTATATCTTCGGACATTTTCGATTTATATTTTTCCCATAGCTCTGTAGGAGCTGATGGAGAGCAAGTTGTTACTATGATACCAAACAATGCACGAATTCGACTTGGAGTTGACGTTTTACACGCGTCATTGTTGCAGTTATCCCAGTGTTGGTCATTCTCCAATAAATTCAGAGCTTGGCATGCACTACGGTAAGTGTCAAGTATAGTACCGTTTACAGTTCTCAAATACTCAAAGGATGTTTAACCAGGTACATTCACCAAAAGCAGGCGTAGAAAGAAGAATTCATGTTGATTGGGGTGAACGGTGTAGAGGTTTCTTATCGTGGCATCTTTGAAGATGGTAGGTTGGCCGTCGACTGACTTACCCTGTTTTCGACGTTCAAATACTTCATTTTTAGTATTCCACGTGTAATACGAAGGCACTTCAGTATACAGCAGTTTTTTTGCAAAAGAATCATTTTTGCATAGCGAAAAGAAAGCAGTTAACTTTTTATCCGGTTGATTCAGGGCTCTTTGTTGCACGTTGGCTTCCAAAAAATAAACACGTTGATCATTCTCTAAATATACCGCTATGTGAACAACAGCTTGACTACGTTCATGCATCGGAAATGAAAGAATTCGCCAAACAGCTTTATTACTACTTATATATCTTCCAGCCTGATATTGTACGATTTCGTCGATATCTTTGATTTCGGACTCCAAGCCAAAAACTGCCATGTCAATGCCTTTGTTGACGTATTTACATATGTATCTGATTGCCCTTACGGAGTTACAGTATTCAACGTTCATGTGTGCATTGAATGTTTTTGATAATAATGGGGAATGTGGAACCACCCACTGGTTATCTACTTCGATGGTGGTACCGTTACGCTTCTTTATTATTGCTGTTTTACCGCCATCTTCAGTAGATCTTCTTCTATATTGTGGGTAACCATCATTGCCAGTAATTGTGTTAGATACTAAAAGTCGAGGATATTGCTTCGTACACCTTCTTTTGGCCATGCATGGTGAATTTTCGTTCAGTGCACCGCAAGGTCCATGCATCATATTTTTTACAACAATATCATACAACCCCTTATCGACATTTTCATCAGGTATTTCAGTGGAAATCACATCATCAATTTCGTTTGAATTTATTTTATTATGTAGCCAGATTAGTATATGTGCGTGTGGCAAACCTCGTTTTTGCCATTCCACTAAGTACTTCTAGCATCGCACTGACCCAAACGCTTCAAGTTTTACTATATAGCTTATCAGTGATTTCAACTTTTGCAGGAAGACACGGGCCTTAATGTCATGTCTATGAACCACCGATTGTCCATGCAGTAAAAGCTGTTGCATCTTGTTCCAAGATTGACTGCATGTAAATGTAATAAATAAATCTGGACGACCATAGAGACGAACATACGCAATAGCATCTTGAGCGTATTCATGCATATGACGGGGACTGCCAGCATATGAGGAAGGTAAAATCGTTAATCTTCCAACGTTTGTGGTATTACCGTCATTTACAACTGCATCTCGCAAATGAATGTATTGTTCAGAGCGGAAATTGGTCTGATTCAGACGGATATAAAGCAAACGTTCTGATTCAATTTTGCATACACATCAACGACGTATTGGTGAAACAATTGACGGCATTTTAAAATATAATTGTCTTCGTCCCGTCGAATCATTAGTCTATAGGAATAATAATGCATTGCACTACTAGTGGCTGGATTCATGAATTTAATATTAAAGTGCTAGGATTTCCTAGCACATACCATAAGGATTTTTATAATGATTATAGTTGGACGTTTTGGACGTACTTGGTGTAAAAAACTCTTCTAAGCCAATTTGAACTATTTTCGCCGACCCATAAAGATAGACATACAGAGCCATATGAACAAAAAATAGCAACAACTTTAAATAGCCACTGCAAATCATAAGCCCTAGGTTCAGTACGACCAAAGAAATAAGAAGAAAAGGAACTCCATTTGTAGCATAACTAATTTTTGAAATGTTATATAGACTCAGATAAAAATATAGTATACAGTATTTCATAATATAGTATAACATTTTACATAGTAACATAAAAATAGCGACGAAGGCCACACTGCGTTTCCATAACAAACAAATAAAACGTAGGGACAATAGTAACATAACTAATATTTGTCGTTATGGACTTTCTCAACAAGGCTGTGGCTTGAAATTTTCATTGATCATATTTTGCGGGACAAAAACAAGAAATGATTAACCGTTTCGGAAAATTCTAAATTTACCATCGTTCTTTCTTAGAATAGATAATTTTGCTATTTAAAGTTATAACACAGCCTTTGTTAACTGTTTAAATTACTTGGTACAAAAGTTGAGAGTTTCTTCTCCCGAACCTATATAAACGTCATTAAGGAAATTTCTTTCAAACAGTTCGTGGTGACGTAACTGTAAGTAAGAGGTGACCCTGCTCAATAGTAACCCAAGCTCTAAAAAACGGGATTTTGGTACCAATAGATACACCAAAAGAATTAGGTTTTTATCCTGATTATAAATATATAAGTTTCATCAAGTGTTTTAATCTTTCCCATCAAAAGTTAGGTTTCAAGCTCCTATCTGAAAAAAATGTAGAATTTTGTATTTTTTGCCAGAAGAAAGATCAGGGATACGTGTTTATTTTTTTTGTCCCCAAGGGGTGATCGTATTGACCGAGTGGTCCTAGAATGTCGCGAGTGGGCTCATTTGAATTGAAATTGAAAGTTATTGTGGCTTTTTACTTAAAAAACTAAATTTAATTAAATGGAAAAAACTTTTTTTTTTAACTGCATTTTTATGTACAAGCTTGATGAATGGACGTCCTCAAATTGAGTGACAAAAACAGATATAAGCAGGATGAGAAAGCAGTAGCTCTAAAGAACGTCGAGTTTTAAAACGATACAGTGCTAATCTTGCAGTGCTGTCTAAGTATTGCATCAGTAAACTATTTCACGATCGCCAGTCAAAAAATTTGAAGCTTTCAATTTAACATGTAACATTTCTTTTGAATATTATTATGAAGTTTTCCCAAAGCGTACCTTTTACGGGGGGGGGGTTGGCGAAATATTTATTTATTTGGGAAGTTGTTGTGAGTTTTGCTTAAGGGGGGATTTTTGCTGTGAGGTACTTGGGACTTTTCTAAGTCTTATTTGCTTAATGTTGAGATGAAATAGGGGAGCTAAATTACTAACAGAATAAAAAGGTTCTGTAGACAATACCCAGTGACCTGGGAGACAGAATCATCTCAGTGATGTTCGAGGTCTTCTAAATATTAAAGATTCCCTTGGGACCATACCTTAAGACTAGAGGAACTGTACCTGATGCCCTAATACATAGACAAAAGATGATTAAGGACAATAAGTTTTATTTGCTTACAGCATACAACTTTGGATAAAACAGCTCCAATAATTTATTGCATGAAAGGGTGCACATGAACTCTGGAGCTTAACTATTATAAAACTGTCCTAAAACTGACTTGCTAGCTGCCTGTGTCGCGCAATATAAGTCCAAGAATTGATTTCTGACAACCAGAACTTGGTGGAAGCTTGGTGACCTGGGCAGTTAACCTTTACCGCAGAATTTTGCAATACTGCTGGTAATCCCCAATCATGATACTTTGACCATTCTCCGCTCCCAGGAGTTATTTTTGTAACAAGGATTTCCCTTCTGGTTTTGAGTTAAAAAAGCAAAGTTCAGATAAGCCAGTTATAGAGATTTGATTTTGATTGGTTGAAAAAAGAAACATTTCTACTCTTTGTTTGACTTGTTTAAAGGCACGAATTCCGCAAAGTATTGAATAACTGCTAAATTCCAGACTTAATTTTAAATCTTTTTCTAATTTGAAATTTATTAAAGGGGTATGAATGAGAAATTTAGTCCTGAATTTAATTCCATATCCTTATAATGATTATTTAAAATTTATAGACATATTTTCCTACACCCTGTATATATCCTGTACCTAGCACTAAAAAAAATAAATAACGACAGCACTTGACATTAACTGTTATTAAACATGAATACCTGGTTCCAATTGTTTGTAATTGTAAAATATACAACATTATATAAAAAAATTACCACTGGTACTTTTATTTAATTTAAACTATTAATTCACTATTTGGCACTTTTATTTGTTTAGCACTTATTATTTTGGGATATTATATTCACACCAATCACAATTTTCGTGTCCTTGCCCTATTTACTGATTGAACTAATATAATGTCATTTTCTAATCTATCACCTTCAAGTGTTTTTGTTGCTTCAAAATTTATCTATTGTAAAGACTGTCTTGTTTTATTGCTTTTACAAAATGGGAAGCGCGGGACCCAGAATCACCTATCCCCAGCAGTTTATTTACAAAAGTACCGCCGGTATTACGGCTCTTCCGTCCCGTTCCCACTCTCTTCTGTATTTTAAGCGTTATTTTTATTGTCTTTAGTTCAATGGATTGAGGTAGTATTCAAGACCTTACTTTGTAGTTGATTCCTAAGTTTATAAAACTAGGATTTAGGACGTTCTGTTCTAAATTTTCATCTAGGTTTGTGAGGTAGCTGATTTTAGATTTCCATATTGAATTAGGTTATCATCTATGGTGTCTTCGTGGATATCTAGTCTACGGTGTTCAGTCAGGTTGATGAAAATGGTTGTAGTACAATAGATGGTGCTATTTGAGTTGTCATTTGGGTGATAGCTGTCTGGTTGAATAAGATGTGTTTTTCAGGCATTCTTCGGCGGTTGATAAATCATGTTAGGTGTTTTCCAGTTTTGACCATGACGTATCGTCGGCTAACGTCAAGTGTGTGCCAAATTCTGTAATAAAAAATTTCCAAGCAAAATCATGTCGTTAACACATAAAATGATACTAGCGATACGATACTATGAAGCATTATTATAACATAAAATTGCGTAATAATAACATAAAATTGCATAAGAGTAATATTATTTAAAAATTCAAAGGGAAATTGAATGTACAATAATTTTAGAGGTACATTCGAAGTAACGTGAGGTATATGAGGTTATATAGTAATTAAAAATATTTTATGTGTATTACACTAATACTATATTTTTATGGTTACATGTAAATATAAGAACACTCAATAAAAGGGGTTGGTTAAATATAAGATTACATAGAGGTCTTAATTTATTTTTGATCATACTTTAATTCAATTTTTTTGAACTTCCAATGCATGATTTGTCAAAAAGTAATACATTTTGCATCATAGCCTTTCAATGATCATGCCTTGGAATATTTTTAGTTGGGAAATAGAGTAGTAAAATTACAAGAGACGACCTCCTAAATCTCTTGCACATAAGAAAAGAAAGGAACGAATTTTTTTCGTGCTTGTTGGAGGTCTATATTTCCATAAGACTTTTTGCCAAGAGTATTTTTGATGTATATGGAAAAAAAATACAGTATATTGCATCATAGCCTTTTAGCCGTTATACACCAACAATATTTCCTACAGTAGGGAAAGGATGCTAACGTACGGGAAAGGACCTCTCAAATTTCCTGTATTCTTACATCCTCCCTGTTAAAATGGCTTAAATAACATCAGGAGCAGTAGGGTTCAATTGATGCATCTCTTGTCCTTCAATTATATCATTATTTATCGTTTTTGCTTCAGGAGTTTTCCATAGTTAATTGTTAGTAGCGCTCTTATTGTTAGTAAAATTAGAAATACCATGAATATAGTAATTATAATATTATACCATGAGTTTGGTGAGAACAATCTGTATTGACTTTCCACGTATATCAACCTTTGGCCTTCGTCAGTGAATAAGGGTAATTGCATATCTAACGCTTCCTTTATTTTTGTTAATTGCATTGTACCTTTAATCTTTTCTATTTTTGGCCATATGGATGATTTAGATTCCTCATCATTTATATTAGGAATTGTGAAGGATAAGTTTATTCCTTGAAAGTTTATTATTTTTGGGCTCATGACATTAGTGCTGGTTGTGATTAGAGGTGTTTGCACAGTTGTTTCTTTAATTACAAGTGTACAACCTTGTTTGATTGTAATAGTTCCAACGTCCTGTAATAATATTTCGGTTCGATAACTGGGGTAAATTTTTCTGTATTGTTGTAGCAGGATAGGGTTCCTACCGTCTTTTTAGGTACTGTAAATAACCATAAATCGTTGCGTAAATTAATGAAAGTTTCTCTTTTGGTATTTCCTATTAAGGCTTCACAAGAGTCGGGAATATTTTGTTGCTGTGATTCCTTTAGGAGCAGATCTAGCATGCATATTCCTATCTTTACGTTATATATAGGTAATGTTAGTTGGCAGACCAAATTTTTAAATGACCCGCATTCTTTTAATTCTTCGGCATTTGCTAGTGCATATTTTCATCTGTGTTGATCTATTAACATATATTCCGCTTCCGGGATGATGCTCATGAAGGAGTTTGTCTCTTTTATGTTAATGGGGAAGGTAGATATTTTGTACAGGTCATATATGGATTGTTGATTAATTAATGGAATTGTGACTACTGCAAACAGTTGTTCATTAATCTTGGTTATATGCACCTTTAGTTTGGTATAATATAAAAACAAGTTAACTACTTCTGGTTCTAAGAGTAAGTGGAGACCAAATGTTAAGTGAATTTTATTTCGTTTAGGATGTTCTTAAGGTCCGAGGGATCTAGTAAGTCGTAAGAAAGGGATCCTCCCGTTAATTCAAATAACGCGAATTCAAATTCACTGACATCAGTAGCTAAGTTCAACAAAGACATAATAACAATATCGAGTGACACCATTGTTAGGCTGGAATCAGAGATTACTCTGTCTACTTCATTTTTCAAATAATTAATTGTGTTGACTGTTCTTGAGATTTTTTTGGATATGGCCTCAATTTTATTTTTTTGATAGTTGCCAATACTTGCCTGTATTTTTATACCTGTAGGGTTGTATTCATGGCGTTTTTGAGTCTTTTAAAATCATCTCTTAATATATTTAAATCTTCTTCAGTGGACAAGCCAAATAGACGAGAAGCAAGCTCCCCTACTGTTGGGATTTAACTTGTTGATCTTTTATATTTACTCTTTCGGAAAAATACTTCAAATATACGGTTGTGCTTTGTTTAAGTTTTTGTATTTCTGTATTGAATAGTTAAAATAACGCTTCCAACCTTTGTCTATATAATATGAGGAATGCCTGTTGAGTTGATATTTTATGAGCATTTTCCATGGTTAAATCTCGGAGGGGTTCTAGTTCATTCTTTGCTGGTTCGTCGGCTCGTATGGCCAGTTGTGCGCAAGTTTACCATCTATTGTCCAACATTCTCTCCAGTGGTTTTCATCTTGGCATATTTTATCTCCATCCATACAATGTGTTCTACCATAGTCAGTGTCGACAAAAGGGATTTGCCATCTAACTTGTATTTTCCTTTCTTCGTTGAAGTCCATACCCAGCTAGTAGATTGGTATGGTTGCCTTACTGTTATTAAAATTTCATAGTTGTTATTTGGTATCAATACACTAGGGACAGTTTCTGTAGTAATTTCTGACATTGAGGTGTCTAACTCTATTGGTTGTGGGCCAGTAGTCGTGGGGTTTGACGTGGGGAATGTTTCTTCTTTTTTGATCGTTGGGGTATAGTCAGTTTCGATGGTTGTTGGTCCAAATTCAGTTTTGGACGTAGTTTCCTCGTTTTGAGTATTGTATTTCCAGAAGGTAGTCGTTTCATATTTCTTTGAGGTGCTTTTAGAGATTTCCATTAATTCGTTTGTGTTTTCGTCTGTATTAGTTGTAAGATGTGGAATTTAGGAGGTCGTTCTGATTTTGGTAACTTCTGTTGTAACATTTATTATTCTACAGAAGTATTGGCATTTAGACTTGTATTTCGGTTTACTGGTACCATTAGTAAAATTTGATGCTACTGTTTCTGGTATTTTGTTTGTTCGTTTTACAAGGTCAGATACAATCTTTGTTGTTTAGGCTTTAATTGGAGTGGTTTCTTTTGTGTTTAGGGAAAAATCTGTTATATCTTTCGTTTCAACTTCTGTTGGTTTTATTTTAGAGAGATTTATCTTTTCTTGTATTGGTTTTTTTCAGCCGTGTTTGATTTTGGACTATTCCATAGTTCTTTGAAGAAATTCCACACTGCGGGCAATTCGTTTAATAATGCATATTGTCCATCATAAAATTTTCTTTGTCTAAGTTGTGTCTTAATTAGTTTAATTTTGTTTTGGGTCTTTTTATTGGTATCTAGGTTTTGATTTTCATTAATTGATCTCTTTTTCCTTCGTTCAATGGCTTTTCCGAGTCCTATAGCTTTATCAATTTTGGCCATTTTTGCATCAAAATCATCAACTATTTTCTTTATTTTGGGATAGGTAGGGGATGGTATATCTTCTTTTCTTTATGGTTGCTTTTGCTTGCCTGTAGTCCCTTGTCTGATCTTAAGAATTGAAAAATTGATTCTTTCAGGTCATATATATTTTTTTCCAGTCTTATAACTTGTTGGAACAACGTTTCAAATGGTTTAGTGTCTAGCTTCATAAATATTTTCCAAGCGTTGTTACTAGTTAGAAGTGAATTTTCATGTTTGATTGTTATCCCATATTTACGACATCTTGTGGAAGGGCACTTATACACATGGTCATCAAAAATGTTAAGATCATCACTTCTTATCTGTAAATAATGTTGAATAAATTTTTTTTTGAATGAATACGGTGGGAAAAAAATGAATTGCGTGACAATGAGATTTATTAAATAGTATTTGAATTGCTGAGCATAGATTAATCTGAAGGGCTAATAACCTTATAGTTTAATTACCAACAAATAATGTTAAAATAGTTACTTTAAAAATATCAAATAATATCAATTGGGGCTGAGAACGGAAGTGATCGTTTTTTTCATAAAATCAATCAACAAACAAGCAGTACGTGGTAACGAACTGTAATAAGGAGCGACCCGGCTCAATAGTAACGAAACTCTAAAAATGGAATTTTTTGCTAAAGGACACAGTAAAAGAATTGAATTTTCAATCTAATTCTCAATATATAAGTTTCATTAGATTTAGTCTTTGTCATCAAAAGTTACGTGCCTGACAAAAGGTGCCTTTTTTGGAAAATATTGGGAAACATTCCCTAAAAGTCATAGAATCTTAATGAAAATTACAGCATCGCATTCGGCGTATCAGAGAACTCTATAGAAAAAATTTCAAGCTCCTATCTACAAAAATGTGGAATTGTTTGCCAGAAGATTAATCACGCCTGCGTGTTTTAGAGGATAATAGAATAATACTTTAAGGTTGTAAACATTAGGTATTTTAATATGTATATTGTCAACAAATTAAAGAAAAAACTTAAAACTTACTAATAATTTATTAGTGACTTTTTTGAAAATCTTTGTTTTAGGCCTGGGATGGGGTTAACTCTAGACCTGTTATATGTTCATTACTCGCTACTAAAACAGAGCTTAGGGGGAGATGGATAGAAAGTTGCAATATTTACATTAAATTTATTTTATTATTTATAAAAATACCTGGATATTGAAGAAAATAATAGCATTTGCGTTCTGAAAGAATCACCGTTAAACTTCTTCATGTTTTTAAGCAATTAAGAACGAAAAGTATTTAAATTTTGCTAATTAAGAGGAAATTCCTCTAACAACACATATCTGATAAAAGTATGAAATAATTTATTTGTTTGTTATGGCCTGAAACTTATATTACTGATTATGTAGGTATAATAGAAGGGTTGACCTATTTTATTATCAAAGTTTTGGTTTATGGTTCAAATTTGAATTTGGTTAAAATCTAATTATGGATGGGTTAATGTAGTTTGGAGCTTAAAATGAGGGATTGTTGTTATATAATAAGATTATAAGGCCTAGTAACTATGTTTCAAAGATCACAGCTCTTTTTGTATGAACTTTTAGAAATAATTATAGCTATTCCAAAACTGGCACAAATTGGATGAGTGTGTCATATTGAGGTATAAGGATTTCTTCCAACAAGTTAGCGTTGTTTTGCACTTGAACTCCTTCCAGCTCAAAATTAAGTAGCCTGGTTGGTAAAAACAAAATAAAAAAAATATGACTTATTATTTAAATTGACTTATAATTAAAATTTAGTAGAATTTTAGCCTAACTTAAATAATAAGTCGTAGACTATTAGTCTTTTGTAATACAAGTTTATATTGTCTCATAATTAAGAAGAGATTGTATCATAATCATTTACGAAAAGTTGAATCATTCGATTAATAATTTCGAAAAATTTTACAACTTTCCTCCTTTTTTTCTTGCTTAAAAAAAATATTTGTTATAAATTACACAATCCCAGCCGAGTTTTAGACAAAGAGCTATTTAAACTACCCTGTCTTGTAAAATTTTTTAGGCGAGAAAAATTATTATATTTAAATTTATACGCATACCCACATATGTATTCAGCATGTTGTTTAATATAGCCTACAGTTTAAAATAATAGCATTTATGTTTAATTAATTTTTTTTTTAATTTTTAACCGAATGAGTCGGTTAAGGGATTAACATTAATGCCAAGGGGATGGTTTATATATTAATTAACTTTTTTTAAAGAAAAAAATTATGATTAATCGGTCTCCTATAAACAATTTTGGCCTATAATCTTAAGAAGAATTAAGTTCTTTAGGCTATTAATTTTTAAATGATAAAAATGTATTTTTTGAAATAGCATATAAATTAGCTAAATTATAAGCATATAAAAATTTTACGTCGGTTTAACTTCTAACCACAAGTCATTCTTTCTTCACTAAGACTTTTGCTAATCACGGTGTAATTACGGTAATCACGGTCTGCTATCACGGTGTAATTTTTACTCCGTCGAGGATTATTCAGAAACCTTATAGTATTAATTCCTTTAATTTAGAAGGACATTAAATTATTTTATTACTATAGGCACAGTTTCTCAGTGCAGAGTGACACGTGGTAAAAAAAATAATTATGAAAAATGAATTAAGCATTTCATACGGTTCATTGAGTTTTGTCTTACAGGGCGCATATAACGACATAACGCGGCGCCGGATTTAATGTTTTCCTATGTGACACGCGAGACAGAATGCTGGGTAGCGCGATTTTTTTTTGTCCTTAGGCAGGAATACACTTTTAATGCAATCATCTAGTTTTGATTTTCCTTTTAGGTATGACCTGAACATTACAGAGGTTTATTATACCCAAGTTTACGACCTGTCATTTAGGCTCATAAATAACGTTTCTTTTGACTTTTCAGATCCTTATAATTGAAAGTTTTATTTGACTACATTAGGGGGAACGTACGAAGATGTCCTTTTTTTGTTTTTGGACTGAGTGCTATTTAAATTAAAGACAATATATTACATTGTAAGCTGATATATGCAATTTCTTTAATAGGGTAAGTCTAACTGTTGATCTTAATCTTAAGGGCTCAACTTTTTTGGGATTTGTCGTAATTCTGTAAGTCCTTTTCTTTTTCATTCCTTGTTCGGTTATTAAGTTGGAAACACCATATTTGGTTTAGCTAAGCGTGGTATATAAATATATTTTGTGAACAAAATACTTACCAATTATATTTACTGTGTTTTGGAGTGTGCTCAAAGTTTGGATCTTGCTATGAACCTATGTAGATTTTGGACAAGGTAAGAGGTCGTATTTTGTCAAATGCATTTGGTACTTTTAAAATTAATGAAAAAAAAATTTATTTTATTTTTATAACGCGCTATAGTCATATCAATAGTCTAGAGCTCTGCCTTTTTTTCTCAATGGGCAATAGTTATCGCCAGGGCTCCGCCTTCTTTTTTCCTAAGCCAATCAAATCTTATCGATAATTAGGCTATATTGTTGAAAAAAAAATTTGATCTAATTGGAGGGAATTGAAGAATTGAATTAATATATATATATATATATATATATATATATATATATATATATATATATATATATATATATATATATATATATATATATATATATATATATATATATATATATATATATATATATATATATATATATATATATATATATATATATATATATATATATATGTATATATAATTTATATATTATTTATATATATATAAATTATATATAATTTATATATATTTTTGTTTTCTTTATTATTATAAGGATTCAATAGGCTAAGTTTCGAGTGTTCTTATTTTCTACAAAAGGAACCTTTGGACAAAATATTATCATCACAGGTTGTTGTATTTCAGATGGGGTATATTCTTACTCTTATTTATAATGGCCAGTAAAATCCTGACAAGATTAGCGGTTTCGGTAATTTTAGACATATTAAAATGACTGTAGGCATATGGGTAAAGATAGTTATATGGTGGTTATTTTCTAGTAGTGTTACTGTTGGTAAGCGTAATCTATATATATAAAAATAAGTTGTCTGTGTGTGGATCTGTGTGTGGATCAGGTGACGTCATGTTTGTCCGCATATGACGTCTGAATTATTTCACACTAATACAAAAGAAGAAAAAACTAAAAAAGGTAAAAACTACAAAAAAAACTAAAAAGAAAAAAAAACTAAAAAAGCTAAAAAACCAAAAAAAACTAAAAAAAGGTAAAAATCTAATAACTAAAAAAAAACTGAAAAAAATAAAAAAAGGCAAAAACTACAAAAAAAATAAAAACTAATAAAAAAACTAAAAAAGCTAAAAAACTAAAAAAACTAAAAAAAAACTAAAAAAAGGTAAAAAACTAAAAAAAACTAAAAACTAAAAAAGAAAAAAACTAAAAAAAAGGAAAAAACTGAAAAATAAAAGGGAAAAAGAAAACTAAAAAAATATGAATAAATATATATAAAAATAAGTTGTTTGTGGGTTATGTCTGTCTGTCTGTCTGTCGAGTGACGTCGTGTTTGTCCGCATATGACGTCTGAATTATTTCACACTAATACAAAAGAAGAAAAAAACTAAAAAAGGTAAAAACTACAAAAAAAAACTAAAAAGAAAAAAAAACTAAAAAAGCTAAAAAACTAAAAAAAAACTAAAAAAAGTTAAAAAACTAAAAACTAAAAAAAACTGAAAAAACTAAAAAAAGGCAAAAACTAAAAAAAAACTAAAAACTAATAAAAAAACTAAAAAAGCTAAAAAACTAAAAAAACTAAAAAAAACTAAAAAAAGGTAAAAAACAAAAAAAAACTAAAAACTAAAAAAGAAAAAACTAAAAAAAAAAGAAAAAACTGAAAAATAAGAGAAAAAGAAAACTAAAAAAATATTAATAAATATAAAAAATATAAATATAAATATAATATAAATTAGCAATCAACAAAGCACCGAGACACAAATGACGACCGGGACACAGGGAGTATAAATGACGACCAGGACATAAGTAAAAAAAAAAACTAAAAAAACTAAAAAAAATGGTAAAAACTACAAAAAAACTAAAAACTAATAAAAAAACTAAAAAATCTAAAAATCTAAATAAACTAAAAAAGAAAAAAAAGGAAAAAAATAAAGGAGAAAAACAAAACTAAAAAACGAATGTATATACAGACCGGGACACCGGGATACAAATGACGACCGGGACACAGGGAATATAAATGACGACCGGGACACAGGGACACAACTACAATGGGGACGCCGGGGGGCACAGGGGGATATAAATGACGACCGGGACACCGGGACACAAGGAATATAAATGACACCCGGGACACTCAAAGAGAAATCACAGACTGGAACACCGGGACACAAATGACGACCGGGACACAGGGAATATAAATGACGACCGGGACACAGGGATTGTTCAGATTTTTCTATGGCTTTCACGAAAGCATTTCTTGCGAGTTCAACTTTGCTATTATTTTTCAGATGTAAGACTTTTAACGTTAGATGGAAAGAGATTTGTTTGATTAAGGCCTATGTTAAGGTTGGATTTTTTTCTATTATATGATTTTGCAAAATTGAAGCATTCATCCTTGTTTGAGTGTTTGTAATTTGGACGGCGAGAAAGTCATTTGGTCGAGGTTCTTTCCTCGACCAAATGAACTCGACCAAAACTCGACCAAAATTGAAGCATTCATCCTTATTTGAGCGTTTTTAATTTGGACGGCGAGAAAGTCATTTGGTCGAGGTTCTTTCATTATTCCAGATCTTTTGACAAGTCCAATTTCTAAAAAAAAATTAAGTTGGGTTATTTTAATGATAGTTAGGTGGAATTAAACATATTTTCATAAACATTTTCACGGGATTAGCTGTGTGAATAATTAGGGGTTCAAAGGTTCGTGCTACAGTTGATTTTATAATTACTTGGAAAATTAAAAATTGGTCCATTTAGACGTGTTAAAAAATCTTTTGACGCGGGTATGCGACCTGACCAAAAGGTTAATTTAGATATTTGACTGTTATTTTCGGAGTTATCATCAGCGAATATTAGGTATTGTTGTAAACATTTAGGTAGTTGAAGGTCGATCAAGGTATAATTTATATCTGCCTTCCGCATAAGAAAACGTCTAAGAGGACGTGTTTTCTGCACTGTTTCTTTAAAGTCAGATGTGGTGACACATTACGGATTATTTTGAAAATTAATATTTTATGGGAATATAAGGGGTCTTTACAGCCTATTAATTTGTCGAATATGATTACATCTGTTTGAGGCGCTATTTTTGAAGCAAAATTTTCGTCACATTTGCTACAGATAATGATTATTTTCTTTCATTCATCATAGTTCCGCTCATGAAGGTGGAATTGCCGACCGTTTCCTATTAAATTACTTGCTGAATAATGGGTTTTATAATTTTTGTAAATGCTGTATAGTATGTTTGGTTGTTCTAATATGACATTTTAATTTTTTCTTATTAGTATTGATAAAAATCTTAGGGGTCTTATAATCGCAAAGCCTTCATCATTATAAACTCTCTTGAAGTTTTCGCGAATCAATTTTGCTATTAGAGGATATTTTTTGGCGGGGGTTTTGTTAAGTAGGGTCGCAAAAGTTAAAGACGGAAGTCGTTACTTACATTGGAAGTCTTCTCTTCTTATTTTACGTGTAAAGGAACATAATAACAAGATGAATAAGATTTTTGTTATTAGATTATTACTGAGGACTAGGAACTTCAAGTAGAAGGTAGAGGGTTTGGTAACGTAAATCTCTTGTTGCATTCTTAACGGCAGTTTCTAAATCTTTGTCCAATAATTCGTGGTCGATTTTAGACAAGTTTGGCAAACTGGGTTTTACACGGAAACCAAAATGTTCGGTTTTTGGGGTATCTTGGGGTGTTTTTATTGACCTGGTTTTTACGTCAAAACTTTCCCCAATCTTCAACCTAGTAAGGTTTGGATAACTTAAGGTTCTTTTTAATGACATTATTTTTTTCAATATCTGTTAGTTAAAAGCGAGTTAGTTAGTGAAATAGCGGTTACCTGATTGACACCGGTTTCTTCTAGAATTGGGTATGACGTGTTTATTAAGGGTATTGATTTTCCTTTTTCACAGCCAACCAAAATTTTCTTTTTATTTAATCAGTCCTCCTTTGTCTATAAATTAGAAAAAGTACATAAAGGGTGTGGAAATAGTTTGCTGAAACACTGTTTTAAGATCGTCAATGTCATAATTTTCCGTAATTCTCAATATTGGTCCATAATTGGTCAGTAATTTACTTTCTGATTTTAAAAGATAGGGGGTTGTAAATGTTAATTGGAAGTCTTTGTTGCCTATTTTGGGACCATTTCCAATGTACATTAAATAATTCTTTAGGACAACGGGGATTTGGAGGCTATTTATAGAATGATAAATATCCCTTTTTCTTTAGATTTGGCGTACTTGCTTCCGGCATTGATCTTTTAGACTTAGTTTATTTGGGGCTGTGTGAATTATCTTGTAAATCAATTGCTTACGAAAGCATAGCGGGTTAGCTCTGTCCAGCAATTTTTCATGCACAATAACGGCTTTATTTGGTAAAATTTTCATCATTCATGTAGAATTTAATTGTTACATTTTTTTTAATTCTATATATTGTTCATCATAAATATAATGGGTTGTGTTGTTTACAATCATTGGGTCAAAATCTGCACTGTACCATAAATAATTTTCGTATATCCCCAACAGTATATTTTCATCTTCAACTATTTTATAATTTAAGTCTAACAGCAATTCCAGAAACTTTAAGGGCCAAACTATTTTGAAACCTGATTCTTCTTGCATGTGCCAAAAGTTTTCGCGTATTAAAGATGCTATTAAAGGATACTTGCCGGGGGGCATTGCACGGAGTAGGGCTGCGAAGGTGTATAAAGCATTTTCGTGCCCATAATTGTAATCTTTACTCATTATATCTTGTCAGAAAGAGCCATATAATAAAATGATCATACCGTGTATAATGAAGTCGTCATTAAAAATGACGGGAACTTGTAATAAAGAACTTAAGGTACTATATTGTAAGTTCCTTATTGCATTTGTTATTGTGGATTCAAAGATTATTTCACGTAACTCATGGTCTATTACCGAGAGGTTTTGTAAACTTTGGGTTTTATTTGGAATCCAAAATTCTTGTCTCGTAGGTACTAGGTCTTGGTTGGGTTCTAAAGCATCGGTACTACTTAAGGCTCTTCGTCGCGGCATTTTTTCTCTGTTAGTACTAGTTACGCATACAAGCAGGCTAATTAGCTAATGGGTAATTACCTTTTCGGCCTGGAGTCCTTCTGGTGTTTCGTCTAAAAATTTATACATTTTCTTTATCATTTGAATTTTTTTGATTTTAGTTTACTTTTGTACGCGTCTTTTTTTGCATCTACTGATTTTTTTCGCTTTAAGAAAATGTTATTTCCCCTTACTGCATATTCTTGAGACGTTGGGTCATACATAAATTTGGCATAATGTCGGATTTCATCTAAGGGGTGGTGTATTCCTTCGTACTTGATACAATTTTTATTTTCTTCGATTTTGTAACAAATTTTAGGTGGTCAACATTTATCAATTAAAAGTAGATCGGTTTGATTGGGGCCCATACAAAACCAGCAGCGTATATTAAATCTTTGTTGTAGTTTTCTTATTAATGGTTGAAGGCTTGTTAAATTCTTTCCTTTTTTACTTTTATTTGAGTATTTAATTTTTACTTCCCCTCTTGCAGGTTGGTACTTTGGGGTATTTGCTAATTTTAAGCCAAATCTATAGGTATGAGGCTCGAATTTTGTTAAATCGTAATTGAGGTACCACGTTTCAGCGTACACTTCTTTACCATTCTCGTCTTGAACTAAGATCGCAGCCTCGTATATAAAATTTTCTTTAGCATGATTGAGATAAATTCCGTATCTATGCTTTGGACATATTTTGGTAGTAAATTGGGTAATCCATTAAATTTAGAAGGGTTTAGCAACTTGGAAAAATTGTAAATTTGTAATTTGAATAACAATCAAAGAAATACAACTTATAAGGATTTATAATCGAATTTGTTCAAAAAATGTGCGAGCATCGTATTTTATGGGTAGAATTTGTTGGTATAATATGGATTGAAGCAATGAAGAAATAGTAATTGGGAAATCGGACAGATACAGCTTAAAATTTGGTGGAACTCAGACAAAATTCGTAAGCAGTAACTATATCAACTACCGACTATTGGCTTACGGGGAATTGGGATTACAATTTAATTTCACTTGTTCACTTTATTACTGGCTGTAACAATGAAGAAGTAGCTTTCAAGGAGTCCTCCTAGGTGATATGTAGAAAAACAAGCTGAAACACGCTAAGTTTTTCTACCATAACCCATGAGGGCGTCCGTTATCGTTATTCCAGGTTGCGTGTATAGTAGACTGCTCTTAACCTCGGTTGCAATTCTTGTTTCTAAACTAAATCTTCTTGTTTGGTATGCATAAGCTATTGCAATATTAATAAGCTTTCTAATTAATGTTTTGTTATTGTTAAATTATTCTTATGGTAATATATGTTAACAAAGCGACGGGTTATATTATTGGAGAAATTAAAGTTCAAGAAATAGGAAGAGTCTCGCCCACTTATCTCGCGAAACGTTTAGTTGACGGGGCAGTCCCAAATTCTAGTCGCAAATATTTAGAACTTTATGTTACAAGAATAAGCGGTTTTTATTTTAGGGATATTTTATCGGATCAGTTTACAATAGGGAAATAGCAATTAGAAAATTATGGGCGGCAAATAGGAACACATTTGTTTCTTGGTAACAGTTTGCTAGGGCGCTTGTTGGCAATTAAATTTTTTGACTTATTTTTGGAATAATAATGCACTTTATATTAGGTGTCTGTTAAACGATGATACAACCATACAAGTTACCTTAAACATAAGGTTTCAATTCCTGTTAGGCCAGTGTTAATTATAGAAGTGTTGATAATCTTTAAGGTTTAGGAGTTATTTTGCGGTTAAGAAAAAGGCTAATGAAGCAATTGCACTCTTGTGGTTATTATTGTTAAAAAGATGATTCGAAACTTACTTAGAATAATGAGCACTCTTTGACAAGGTAGGCCAATATTTTCAATCGGAGTCTTAGCAAACTTTCTGAAAGGTATTTTCTTTTAGGGATGTTTATTACGGAGCGGTTCCTTGGTGAGGAGCAAAAAAAATTAAATTGAATTTTTTTAATCATATCTTGATTTTATCAATAAATAGCTATTTTTATTATACCCCGAACTGATAGATTGTTTATTTATAATCTAATCTGTCTGGTTCTTTTATAACACGGCCCGATCTGGTTGTTACCTTTTCTTCTGAAGGCGCTGTTTTCTTCTTCGGTTTTGCTAGCGATATTAAGTCAAATTTTTTGTATTGTTTCTTAAGGAATTTTTGACCTTTCAGTTGTGCCTTTTTTGCTTGGGCCGTTGCACTGTGTGGTCTTATTCCTTCCGAGTCCTTGAACTTATTGGCGTCTGATTCACTGTCAGTATCTGAGGAACTAGTAGATGTAGATATAGTATCTGGTTCTCTTGAAGTAGAAGTTTGAGATTTAGGTGTTGACCCTGCTTGACTTTCGTAAATTTCTTCTCCTCGCGAAGTAGAGGGTTTACTGATTGATTCGTCCTGTTGATTTCTTGGCTCAGGAGAATTGAAGGATTCTTGGGAGCTTTGGGAGGATTCAAATGTCTTCTTGGGGTGCCTCCATTGCTTGAAATCCATATCTTCCGGGGAGTGCGGAACTGATTGCATCAGGGTTTCCTTCCAAGATAACCAGTCCTTTGGTTTTGCTTTTGAAACGGTTATATCGTGATACTGGTGTTCATCAGTAGCTGGATTAGTATTAAATGTACTTTGTCTAGTTTTAATTGGGTAATTAATAAGGTCCATGGCTTCTCGTGAAGTTTGTCGTTGGGGCTGGTTGACCTTTTCTGACTATGTCACCAGGGGTCTGTATAGCCTTATTTAATTCATCATGTAACGAAAAATGTCTGTCTATTGGTGTGACAGGTTTTACCAAATTGTCGGGAAAACGTTTTGGAGGGTAAGGAGTTGAAATTCTATCAGGAAAAAATTGCGTTTGTGGAGAAATCGTATAGTCCAATGCTTCTGACTCCTCACTTGAAGATGAGTCGCTTTTCTTCCATCTCCGCGTGACGGGGGTATTTTTTACCCCCCACGCTCATTTTTCCCAGAGTCAATGGATCAGAAATTTTGAGATATTCATTTTGTTTTACATAGTCGAAAACCATACTTACTCCCCCACAATCCCTGGGGTCGGGGCTGCAAATTACAAACTTTGACCAGTGTTTACATAGAGTAATGGCTATTGGGAAGAGTACAGACGTTTTCAGGGGGATAGTTTTGGTTAGGGGGTGGGGTTGAGGGGAGGGGGCTATGTGGGAGGATCTTTCGTTGGAGGAATATGTCATGGGGGAAGAGAAATTCAATGAAAAGGGCGCTGGATTTTCTAGCATTACTATAAAAAAAGCAATAAAAAAATAAACATGGAAAAGTTTTTTTTAATTGAAAGTAAGGAGAAGCATTGAAACTTAAAACGAACAGAGATTATTACGCATATGAGGGGTTCTAAAAAAACTTTAGCATAAAGAGCGAGGTATTTAGGAAGAAATAAATACTTCGCTCTTAATGCTAAAGTATTTTTAGTAATTTCAACTATTTATTCTACGGCCTTTATGGTTCAGCGATCACTCTTAAAGAATTGGGACAAAACTTAAAATATAGTTTAAAGAGCGAGGTATTAACGAGGGGACAAACCCCTCATATACATAATAAAAAAATAAGAACATAAAAGTTTGTTACGTAATTTAATTCTTAAGTTACGTATATTTTTTACTAATAAAAACGATCGTTAAAAATTAGAAGTTTTAGTTGCCTTTTTAAGTAACCGAAAAATTGTAGGGCAACTAGGCCTCCTTCCCCGCCCATTATTTCTCAAAATCGTCTGATCAAAACCTGGAGAAATCCATTTAGCCCCCCTCCCCAAAGAAAAGAATTAATATGCAAATTTTATTTTAATAATTTATGTGCGGAGAGCCAAAATGAAACATGTGTTAATTCAAAAACGTTAAAAATTAAATAAAAAACTAGTTTTTTAACTGAAAGCAAGGAGTGACATTAAAACTTAAAACAAACAGATATTACTCCGTATATGAAATGGGTTGTCACCTCTGCAATCTGTCGCTCTTTACGCTAAAGTTTGACTGTTTGCCACAATTCTACTTTTTAAAACAATTAAAAACTTTAGCGTAAAGAGCAAGGCGTTGAGGAGGGGACAACCCATTTCATATATGGAGTAATTTCTGTTCGTTTTAGGTTTTAATATCGCTCCTTACTTTCAGTTAAAAAATCTAGTTTTTTTTTATTTAATATAAACAAGAATTGTATTTATTTTGGCTGTATTTAGACTGACAAAGCAAAAAAAAGAGATAGTTTTGTCACGAATATCAATTCATCTATCAATTTAGAATCTTCAGAAGAAACTAAACCTAATTGAAAGTCAAACAACTAAACTTTCAATTCAACAAATATGTTGCCTGAAACGGAAAGTAATGAAACCTTCATAGGATAAAATCTTGTTGCTAAGCTTTAATGGGTAGTATTTGCCTCCCAATTTTTTTTTCTTTTCTTTTTTTGAATTTATATTACTTCAGTGGAACACTGTCTCGTCTATTGATTACATTATTTAATTTTGTTTCAATTGATATTTAAACTTTTGAATCACACCCTGACCTTCTTCTGTTTAGTATATGGACGGGCTATTCATTATTTGGTAATCTGTCGACATTGTCTTGGATTTTGGTTGTTTCTATTAATATGTTTTCGTGGAACGTTTTTGAATAGATTAAATAGAAGGCTATAAGAAAAGGTCTATTGGAGGTAGGAACTTTATAAGGAGGGATAAGGAGTGAAGTGCTGAGAAGAGTGGGATGGAAGAGGAGCTTGCGTTGCTATGCTGATCTCCGTCAGCTTCATACTACAATGAGTTGTCGAGAGCAGTGGTAGTAACAAGATTTTCATCATTATAAACTAACATTACTATTTTCTATTATACAGCCATTTTGTTGGGTTGTGACCATTATCTTCTAGTAAAATGGTAAAAACTGAGCATAATTATTCATCAAAATAAGATCAGAATAAAAGTATACGACTTCTATAGTTTTAGATGTTCAAATGCGGCAATAATATTTTGTTGTGCTGTTGGTTCTTTCGGCAAATATGCATATTGATAGAATAAAGAAATTGTAGTAAAATTAAACTGTCTTTATTTTGTTATTGCCATAGGATATTAACAGAGAAAACAACAGCCCCAAAAATAGGGCAAGTGAGTGAAAATAAAGGGAATCTTGGGAAGAATTGACCGAATCTTTTGATTTTCCTGAAGACCATGTGTGGGGCCCCCATTCACCCTTTAAGTACATGCCTGATACACGATGTATTATGATCTTTGTCGACACAAGGAATGAACAATGTATTTTCTGTTAGCTCTTAAAAAGAAACAATAATCAAATAATTATTAACCGAACTCTTTCTTATCAACGGTCCAAAAACGAAGCTGCCTACTGACCACAGGCTCAACATTATTTGCACCATGGTAAGCGTGGGGCACTCACCATGGTGAGTCACATGGTGACTCACCATGTGAGTCAAAGTATTTTGTATAAGTATGCTTTGTTTCTGTTCTTTCCATGTACTTGAGCTTCCCTATTGCGTCCACTTTGAAGCACACACGTCCAAATCAGATTTGCCAGTTCTGTTTTCGTCTTTGAATACCTTACGATACATGACACTTACCGTAGTGCATGCCAAGCTCTGAATTTATTGGAGAATGACCAACACTGGGATAACTGCACCAATGACGCGTGCGAAACGTCAACTCCAAGTCAAATTCGTGCATTGTTTGGCATTATACTAACAACTTGCTCTCCATCAGCTCCTACAGAGTTATGGGGAAAATATAAATCAAAAATGTCCGAAGATATACTCCATCGAAAACGGTAAGAGACGTCAGATACGACTTTTGATTTTACATCAGAAATTTATAACTAAACCTTAGTTATTATAGAAGATATGCGCGTATGTATGGCAAACAAACCTCTTCAGGATTTGGGAATGCCTTCACCTAATCGTACTGCTGCTGTTGCGACATCTTTAGAATTGGATCGTGAACAAAGTTATAGTACGAGTGATCTATTGTCGTATGTACAAAATAACATTTCCAAGTTAACGTCGGAACAAAAAGACATTTATGATACGATAATGCATTGTGTCGATAACAACGTTTGAGAAATTTTCTTTTTGGATGCGCCAGGAGCTACTGGTAAAACGTTCGTGATAAAACTGATTCTGGCATCCATCCGATTAAAATATGATATAGCGTTGGCAATTGCGTCGTCCAGAATGGCCGCAACGTTGCTGCCTGGGGAAGAACTGCTCATTCCGCTTTGAAATTGCCTCTGAAATTGCATTCTACAGAAACCTCCAAGTGCAATATTTCCAAATCATCTGGGAGGGGTAAAGTATTGCAGCAATGCCAACTTATTATTTGGGACGGGTGCACAACGGCACACAAAAAATCGCTCGAGGCTCTGGATCAATGTTTGAAAGATTTGCGAGGGAATTCGAAACCCTTTGGCAGCACATTAGTATTGCTTGTGGGAAATTTCAGGCAAACATTCCCTATAATACTTAGATCAACCCCTGCAGACGAAATGAATGCTTGCCTGAAAAATTCTAATTTATGGGCACACGTAAAAACCTTAAAATTAACTACAAATATGCGTGTCCAATTGCAAAACGATGACTCTGGTCAAACATTTTCAGATCAATTGCTGGCAATTGGAAACGAAAAGCTCCCAGTAGACTCAATTTCAAGACGTATACAATTACTTGCTGAATTATGTAATTTAGTGACGTCCAAAAATGAATTGATTGAAAAGTATTTCCAAATATTCTAAACAATTATAAAAATATTAAATGGCTAAGTGAAAGAGCGATTCTTGCACCCAAAAATATAGACGTCCACAAAATCAACAATATTGTTTTGACCAAGATTCGAGACCAGGCAGTCCTTTACAAATCAGTCGACACAGTTTTGGAACCAAATGAGGCGGTTAATTATCCATCTGAATTTTTAAATTTTGTGGATCTTTCAGGGTTTCCACACGTGCTACAGCTAAAAATAGGCATACCAATAATACTGTTAAGAAATATCAACCCACCAAAGCTTTGCAATGGCCCGCGACTTGCCGTAAAAAAAAAACAATAGAAAACGTAATAGAGGCCACAATCTTGACAGGGCCTTTTGAGGGTGTGGCTGTTCTTATTCCTCGCATTCCCATCATTCCAACGGATCTGCCTTTTCAATTTAAAAGATTACAATTCCCAATTCGATTAGCATTTGCAATCACCATCAACAAAGCTCAAGGTCAATCATTAGAAAAATGTGGTATAGATCTTAATACTGATTGTTTTTCCCATGGACAATTGTACGTTGCATGTTCGAGGGTCGGTAAACCTTGACAATCTATTTATATGCAGCGACAATTGGACAGCGAAGAATGTTGTGTATTCGCAAGTTTTACGCACTTAATTTGTATTGTATCTATCTATCTATCTATCTATATAAAACCGAGTTGTGTGTATGCATGTTTGTTTGTTTGTAAAAAGAACGTTTGCATATGATGTCATTATTAGTACATAAGACTTTGTATATGCACAGACAATGGGAAAGCCAAGAATGTTATATATTCGCAAGTTTTACGTTGTTCAAAACACATATATAAATATATCTATACTAGCTGTTGGGGCGGCGCTTCGCACCACCCCAACACCTAGTTGGTGGGGCGCTTCGCATCCCCCCGAGCCCCCCCGCACGCGTAAGTCGTTACGAGCCATATTAGTTACGCGCCATTGTAGTTGTGTCCCTGTGTCCCACCTGTGAATATAGATAGATTTATATATGTGTTTCAAACTACGTAAAAATTGCGAATATACAACATTTTTGGCTTTCCCATTGTCTGTGCATATACAAAGCCGTATGTACTAATAATGACGTCATATGCAAACGCTCTTTTTACAAACAAACAAACATGCATACACACAACTCGTTTTTATATAGATAGATAGATAGATAGATACAATACAAATTAACTGCGTAAAACTTGCGAATATACAACATTCTTTGCTGTCCAATTGTCGCTGCATATAAATAGATTGTCAGGTTTACCGACCCTCGAACATGCAACGTACAATTGTCCATGGGAAAAACAATCAGTATTAAGATCTATACCAAATTTTTCTAATGATTGACCTTGAGCTTTGTTAATGGTGATTGCGAACGCTAATCGAATTGGGAATTGCAATCTTTTAAATTGAAAAGGCAGATCCGTTGGAATCATGGGAATGCGAGGAATAAGAACAGCCTCACCCTCAAAAGGTCCTGTCAAGATTGTGGACTCGATTAGGTTTTCCATTGTTTTTTTTACGGCAAGTCGCGTGCCATTGCAAAGCTTTGGTGGGTTGATATTTCTTATAAGTATTATTGGTACGCCTATTTTTAGTTGTAGCACGTGTGGTGGAAACCCTGAAAGATCTATGGAATTTAAAAATCCAGATGGATAATTAACCGCTTCATTTGGTTCCAAAACTGTGTCGACTGACTTGTAAAGGACTGCCTGGTATCGAATCTTGGTCAAAACAATATTGTTGATTTCGTGGACGTCTATATTTTTGGGTGCGAGAATCGCTCTTTCACTTAGCCATTTATTATTTTTATAATTTTTTAGAATATTCGGATATGCCTTTTCAATCAATTCATTTTTGGACGTCACTAAATTACAGAAATCAGCAGGTAGTTGTATACGTCCTGAAATTAAGTCTACTGGGAGCTTTCCGTTTCCAATTGCCAGCAATTGATCTGAAAATGTTTGACCAGAGTCATCGTTTTGCAATCGGACACGCATATTTGTAGTTAATTTTAATATTTTTACTTGTGCCCATAAATTAGAATTTTTCAGGCAAGCATTCATTTCGTCTGCAGGAGTTGATCTAGGTATTATAGGTAATGTTTGCCTGAAATCTCCCGCAAGCAATATTAATGTACTGCCAAAGGGTTTCGACTTTCCTCTCAAATCTTTCAAGCATTGATCCAGAGCCTCGAGCGATTTTTGTGTGCCATTGTGCACTCATCCCAAATAATAAGTTTGCATTGCTGCAATACTTTACCCATCCCAGATGATTTGGAAATATTGCACGTGGGAGTTTCTGTAGAATGCAAATTCAGAGGCAATTTTAGAGCGGAATGAGCAGTTCTTCCACCAGGCAGCAATGTTGCGGCTATTCCGGACGACGCAATTGCCAACGCTATATCATTTTTTGTTCGAATTGATGCCAGAATCAGTTTTATCACAAACGTTTAAACAGTACCTTCTGGCGCATCCAAAAAGAAAATTTCTCCGACGTTGTTATCGACACAATGTATTATCGTATCATAAATTTTAAAATATAATTTTCTTCATCCTGCTGAATCATTAGTCTATAGGAATAATAATGCATTGCACTGCATTTCTTATTCATTTCTTTGTTAATGGCTGGATTCATCAATTTAATATTAAAGTGATAGTCGTCGGCTCCATCCCAAAAAATGATAAGATATTGTAGGGCATCGTAGCATCGATGAGTTTCAGCAATTCTTAACAACTGAGCGTTTCGCTTATGAAGAATAATATCTCGAGGTAAAAACTGATCACCGACCATAACGATTGCCACTTCGTCGATAGTTGGAGCATTGTATATACACACATGTTGGACAGGAGGCGTTTTGTCAGCGGAAATAACAATTTTATGCGTATCAGTAGGCATCAAATCGATGGCTGTTTTGAACAGACGCACTAAATTATTATTTTCGTGGAAAAGATGTTGCAATTGGGAAACGATTGTCCTTTCAACGTTGGGAGAAATTTCGCAACGTGCATTCAATTCAGAATTTCTATCACTGATGAAGTACAATTGTAAAAATTTATGATTCTCGCCAGAGAATGGTAGAAGGGACCCTGCTCTATGATAAATTTGCCCTTTTACTTTGAAAGTAGACATAAATTGATCTGGATTTTCGATTTGGGCTCCAAACGACGTCATTTGGAAACATGAGTTGTATTTTCTGATTCCTGACTAAAAACGCTTAGATTCTGACGTAGTTCCAGTAAGGAAAGTCTTCAATGGCTCTGGTGGTGCAGCCAATAGAGGAAGTTTAACTTTTCCTGAGGCGCAACACATTCCCATTGTTTCACCATTGAATTTCAAGGCCTTGCAATAGGGACAAATTTTAGACATTGTCCAGATTTGAACTGAACACATCTACTCAAGCTATAATCATCGACTGGGTTGTACCTGAATGCCAGGCGATAGCTTTCAGGTTGCTCTGATTCCTCGGCACGCTTTCTTTTTTTACTTTCTCTATCAGCAGCAAGCCTGATTTCTTGCTATTCTTTTGATTCCTCGGCACGCTTTCTTTTCTTACTTTCTCTATCAGCAGCAAGCCTGATTTCTTGCTGTTCTTGTAATTCCTCGGCACGCTTTCTTTTTTCACTTTTTCTTTTAGCAGCAAGTCTGCTTTCGCGTTGCTCTGGTAGTTCCTCGGCACGCTTTCTGTTCTTTCTTTCTCTATCAGCCTCAAGCCTGTTTCCTTGCTGTTCTTTTAATTCCTCGGCACGCTTTCTGTTCTTTCTTTCTCTATCAGCCTCAAGCCTGTTTCCTTGCTGTTCTATTGATTCCTCGGCACGCTTTCTTTTCTGACTTTCTCTATCAGCAGCAAGTTTTTTGGCATAGACTCTTTGAGCATCTTCATCGGCTTTTGCCATTGTAAGTTCATCAGTCATTTTAAACCTAAACATTAATAGATTTCTACGTGAACATATATGTCTTAAATATCTTTAATGACGTCACCGTCATAGCAAAAATGACGACAACTAACTTCATGATTAAATATCTTTAATGACGTCACCGTCATAGCGAAAATGACGACAACTAACTTCATGACGTCAGTCGACACAGAAACATGACGTCACCTGACAGACAGACACACAGACAGACAACTTATTTTTATATATATAGAAGATAGATTCATAGGTAGTATACAGGGACACAACTACAATGGCGCTGAACTAATATGGCGCGTAACGACTTACGCGCGTGGGGGAGCTTGGGGTGGGGGTGTGAAGCGCCCCCACCAACTAGGTATATACTAGCTAGTCTATATATATAAAAATAAGTTGTCTGTCTGTGTGTCTGTCTGTGGATCAGGTGACGTCATGTTTCTGTGTTGACTGACGTCATGAAATTAGTTGTCGTCATTTTTGCTTTGACGGTGACGTCATTCAAGATATTTAAAACATATGTTCACGTAGAAATCTATTAATGTTTAAGTTTACAATGACTGATGAACTTACCATGGCAAAAGCCGATGAAGATGCTCAAAGAGTCTATGCCAAAAAACTTGCTGCTGATAGAGAAAGTCAGAAAAGAAAGCGTGCCGAGGAACTACCAGAGCAACGCAAAAGCAGACTTGCCGCTAAAAGAGAAAGTGAAAAAAGAAGGCGTGCCGAGGAATCAAAAGAACAGCAAGGAAACAGGCTTGAGGCTGATAGAGAAAGAAAGAACGGAAAGCGTGCCGAGGAATCAAAAGAACAGCAAGGAAACAGGCTTGAGGCTGATAGAGAAAGAAAGAACAGAAAGCGTGCCGAGGAACTACCAGAGCAACGCGGAAGCAGACTTGCTGCTAAAAGAGAAAGTGAAAAAAGAAGGCGTGCCGAGGAATTACAAGAACAGCAAGAAATCAGGCTTGCTGCTGATAGAGAAAGTAAGAAAAGAAAGCGTGCCTAGGAATCAAAAGAATAGCAAGAAATCAGGCTTGCTGCTGATAGAGAAAGTAAGAAAAGAAAGCGTGCCGAGGAATCAGAGCAACCTGAAAGCTATCGCCTGGCATTCAGGTACAACCCAGTCGATGATTATAGCTTGAGTAGATGTGTTCAAATCGGGACAATGTCTAAAATTTGTCCCTATTGCAAGGCCTTGAAATTCAATGGTGAAACAATGGGAATGTGTTGCGCCTCAGGAAAAGTTAAACTTCCTCTATTGGCTGCACCACCAGAGCCATTGAAGACTTTCCTTACTGGAACTACGTCAGAATCTAAGCGTTTTTAGTCAGGAATCAGAAAATACAACTCATGTTTCCAAATGACGTCGTTTGGAGCCCAAATCGAAAATCCAGATCAATTTATGTCTACTTTCAAAGTAAAAGGGCAAATCTATCATAGAGCAGGGTCCCTTCTACCATTCTCTGGCGAGAATCATAAATTTTTACAATTGTACTTCATCAGTGATAGAAATTCTGAATTGAATGCACGTTGCGAAATTTCTCCCAACGTTGAAAGGACAATCGTTTCCCAATTGCAACATCTTTTTCACGAAAATAATAATTTAGTACGTCTGTTCAAAACAGCCATCGATTTGATGGCTGTTTTTTTATCGATGAATAAAAAAAGATATTGCCATCTATGCTACATCTTGGTTTATTGTGGCTAAATTCGACTCTTTGCTGTTAATGGGATAAAGCTTCTGCATTATTTTTAGGTTATTTTCATATTGATTTATATACTCTAGAGATAGATTTTTAGCTAAGGTGAATTTGAGAAACCCTTTTCAATTCCTAGTATAGGTCTTTTCTCTAGAAATTTCTATAAGCGCCATCTTTTTTCACATATTAATTAGGTCGCCATCTACATCGCCAATATCATATGGCACCATTTTTGTTGCTCTTCATATAACACTGGTCGATAGTTGCTAAGTACTTATTTTCCAACAAATATAATCAATTCTGATGCTTTTACGATCTAAACGACTACATCTGACTAGTTTTTAGCAAGAAAGACATTTCATTTAGCCATCAAGTAGTGAATATAATTGGAAATTCCAAAATTTAATGGCAATCACGCTGCGATAGAGGTGGCGAGAGAAAGGTAAGCAGAAGGGGGGTGAGTGAGTTGGTAGCAAGAGCCGTGGTACCCGCCGGGCGTGCCCCTTAAATTGCGGGGACAAGGTAACCAACCCTCAACACTTCCCTTACTTTTCTATTCATTGTTGCCAGAGCATCGCGGCGAAGTGATTCGGACATCTTTTTGGCCCACCTTCCTTAATTGCGGGGTAAGGGTTCAATAGCCAGACGAAATTTCGAGCTCAAAACACTCGGCGCTTCTACTTGATTTGCAACTAAACAAATGAACCAACCACCATGTTCTGTTTGCAGTCAAAATGTAACGAAAAGCAGCGGCGGTGCAAAATGCACGAAATGCCATAAGTGGTGCCATCTGACGTGCGGAAAGACAAAATACTCACGTGAACTAGCAAGCATCTTTGTTTGCTCTAGCTGCAAGCCTGCGAATACAAGCTCACCTGCATCGGGAGTCAAAACCCGATCGAACCCAGAAGTAGCCCCTAGTCCAAATCTACCGCCGAAAAACAACTCAACTCCGATCAGCACAAACAACGATATGCCAACAACATTCAGAGGCAAAAACAACATCTCGGATCAGAGCTTGGGACAGGGAAAAGCCACCTTACCTGAAGCGGTCGAGCTCAGCGCTGCAAATGAACTATGCAGCTACTGTCATCTACAGACAGAAAATTCCACGGCCATCAAATGCTTTTTCTGTGGTGAATACGAGCACGCGGGATGTAGACAATTAAACGCCGATCTATTCCTAACAATTAAGAGCCTAGATCCTGATTCACGTCTTTTCAAATACGAATGCGAGAGCTGCAACAAAAGAAACGTATCGTTCCTGCAGCTAAAACTGAGGGAAGCGTTCCAGTTAAATGCACCCAGTCCTTCGCTCCCAGCTCCAGTTCCAACGGAAAGCACCATCCAAAGCTATGATACTACTGTTGATGTGATACTGAAGGCTGATAAGGAAAAACAACTTAGAGAAGGAAAACGGACAAATGTTGCGATCTTTGGTCTCCCGGAGTCAGAAGACACCTCTGACAAAGACTTGGTGATTAACCTAACTACAGAGAATGATTTGGGAGCTCACCTGCAGGACGACGACATTCGTGAGGTCGTACGCGTGGGAAGTCAAATAAATGGCAGTAAGCCACGCGTCTTAGTAGTCAAACTGAAGGACTCAATCGACACAATCAAGAAGCGACAGAAGATTCTCAGCGCAGCCCCAAATTTAAGAAAATCGACCAACGAACTTGTAAAAAACCAGGTCTACATAAACCCTGATCGAACACCAATGCAAAGGGCACAACTGGCACAACAGCGTCGAGCAAAGTCGAGCCAAGGTCAGCAAGCACAGCAACACTCTAATGTTACTGGAAGCACCAATTCCAGGTCCAACGGGAACCAGAGAATGAGACAACAAGCGAGACCATCAAATGGTCCCAGCCAACGACAGCCCCAAAATTGACGAGAAAAAGGCCCAAGCCATACAAATGAATCCGAAAAAAAAATAAAATGCCTCTATTTCAACGCTGACTCTCTCTTAAACAAAATGGAGGAAGCAAAGCAGGTTATCAAACTGGAAAATCCGGATATTGTGGCAATAGTAGAAGTTAAACCAAAAAACTACAGATACTTACCTACCGTCACAGAGCTCAGTATCGAAGATTATTATCTGTATGAACAAAATCTGGAAGAGAATACAGGTAGAGGGATAGTCTGCTATTGTCGAAAAGGCATCAACGTGCATCCAATATCGAGGTCAACCGACACGATTGAGCCCAAAGAAAGTCTGTGGATCTGCATTAAGTCTAAAACGACCAGCGACACTGTTCTTGGGATCTGTTATCGTAGCCCCAACAACACTGACACATCCGACGAAGCTCTGTTCTCGCAAATAGCAGCATTCGCTAAGAACACCAACCAAAAGCTTGCTATTATAGGAGATTTCAATCTCCCTAAGATAGACTGGAATAGGCGATACACCACGGAATCTACCGCAAGCTTGACGAGTAAATTCCTGGACGTTATTAACGAACACTTTTTAGAGCAGCTAATATCTGAGCCAACAAGGATGCGGGGATCTGACACACCAAGTATCCTCGACTTGTTACTAGTAAGCGATGGAGACCTGGTATCAGATATTAAGCAGTTGTCACCAATCGGTAAATCGGATCACTCGGTAATTGTGTTTAGCTTGGAAACGGAGGTTTTGAGGACACGTGTGGCACTGAAACGTAACTACTACAAGGGAGATTACGTTGCTATGAGAAGAGAGCTTTCGGATGTCAACTGGACTGAAGAATTTAGTGGGTTGGAGTCGTTAGACACCATTTACACAAGGTTCACTAAGATTGTAGCCTCAATGGAAGAACAATTTATTCCTATGCACAATAAATACACCCGTGTTGCATTACCTAAAGCCAATATTGAACTGATTAAAGCAAAACAAAAAGCATGGAGAGACTACAAAAGTAATCGACTAAGTAACGACCGAGAGAAAACATTCAAGAGGCTCCGCAACAGGGTTCGAAAAGCAACAAGAAGAGAAGGAAAGCTTAGAGAACGTAAATTAGCTTTCTCCTTGAAAGAAAACCCAAAAATTTTCTGGAAATACGTTAACAGCAAAAGGAAAAACAAAGGTGGAGTCTCATCTCTTTACGATCCCGTGAAACAAAAGCTGGTACACGACACCATGGACAAGGCAAATTTTCTCAACAGCCAGTTCTCTTCTGTTTTTACTCAGGAACCTGAGAACGAAGACCACTTTAGCCGCGAGGAACCAATTCAGGGTATAAGCGAATTGATAAGACCGATAGAGATCAAACATAGCGATGTTCTAAAAAAACTCAGAGAACTTAACCCAAGCAAGTCCACAGGCCCAGACAATCTACATCCAAAACTGCTCAAAGAACTTGCAACGGTAATAACAGAGCCACTAGTCTACATTTACAGAAAGTCTCTTGAACTCGGTGAGCTTCCCACTATTTGGAAAAAAGCTATTGTCGTCCCAATATACAAAGGTGGGAAACGAGAAGACCCATCAAACTACAGACCGATAAGCCTCACTTGTATCACGTGTAAAGTACTTGAGTCTCTCATTGCAGACCACACCCTAGAACACTTAAAACGAGAAAAAATACTTACCGAAAAGCAGTTTGGTTTTCTTAAGGAACGATCTGCAGAGATCCAACTGCTTTGTGCCACAGATGATTGGAAGAAAAACATCGACAAGGGGTTCCAGATTGATCTCATATACTTGGATCTCAAGAAAGCCTTTGACAAAGTTCCCCATAAGCGTCTCGTCAAGAAGCTCAGGAAATACGGTCTCTCATCATCCGGGTCCTCATTCAGTCTTCTTCAATGGATTACGGACTTCTTAACTGACAGAAAGCAAGTTGTGTGCGTAGAAGGTTGTCTCAGCAATGTCGAAGAAGAAGTTCTTAGCGGAATACCCCAGGGGTCAATTCTCGGCCCCCTTCTGTTTAATCTCTACATCAACGACCTAGTTGAGGGCATCAAATCTGACATCCTTCTCTACGCGGACGACACAAAGCTCTATCGCGTCATCTCGTCATGTGAAGACATTCACCACCTGCAGGCGGATCTCCAACGAATCGATGACTGGATGAGGAAGTGGATCATGGAAATCAATACCCAGAAAAGTCATATCCTCACTCTGGGTCCACAAAACTTTTCGTCCTCATACTTTCTTGGTTCCGCTGCACTCACTCTTAGTAGAGAAGAAAGAGACCTAGGCATCTTAGTGGATTCTGAACTGAACTTCAGTAGCCACTATGAAGCTGTCGTCAAGAAGGCTTCCAAAGTTGCTGGTATGATCAGAAGAAACTTCTCGTGCGAGGACGACAAAATGCTTGCTACGCTCTATAAGTCCCTTGTCCGCCCGATTCTTGAGTATGGACATTGTTCTACAAGACCATACTACAACAAGGACATAGATGCTCTCGAAAATGTTCAGAGGAGGATAACTAAATTCTCTCCCAGGTTACGCTTCCTTCCCTACGAAGAGCGGCTTAGAAAGCTTGAAATCCCAACCCTCGCATATAGATTCCATCGCGGTGATCTTATTGAAATGTACAAGCTCTGCAATGGAGCCTATGATAACGTACCAGCCCAGAGAATCGTGCAGTTCAATAAAAATCATCTCCGAGGACATCAGTACAAAGTGAGTATGGAACGTTTTTACAAGGACATGGGCCGATGGACTTTCGGCAACCGAGTTGTTCAGCATTGGAACAACTTACCAGAAAGAGTAATCTGCTCCACAAACCTACGGACATTCAAGAAGGAAGTTGATGAATATTATTCAAGTGACATTTTCTCCTTTTGCAAATTTAGAAGAAATGCAAATTAAGATTTTGTTTTGTAGAGGCTTAACGGCCTGCCATCAAATTTGCGAATATATTTATTTATATTTATTTATTTGATGCCTACTGATACGCATAAAATTGTTATTTCCGCTGACAAAACGCCTCCTGGCCAACATGTGCGTAGATACAATGCTACAACTATCGACGAAGTGGCAATCGTTATGGTCGGTGATCAGTTTTTACCTCGAGATATTATTCTTCATAAGCGAAACGCTCAGTTGTTAAGAATTGCTGAAACTCATCGATGCTACGATGCCCTACAATATCCTATCATTTTTTGGGATGGAGCCGACGGCTATCACTTTAATATTAAATTGATGAATCCAGCCACTAACAAAGAAATGAATAAGAAATGCAGTGCAATGCATTATTATTCCTATAGACTAATGATTCGGCAGGATGAAGAAAATTATATTTTAAAATGCCGTGAATTGTTTCACCAATTCGTCGTTGATATGTATGCTAAAATTGAATCACAACGTTTGCTATATATCCGCCTGAATCAGACCAAGCTCCGCTCTGAACAATACATTCATTTGCGAGATGCAGTTATAAATGACGGTAATACCACAAACGTTGGAAGATTAACAATTTTACCTTCGTCATATGCTGGCAGTCCCTGTCATATGCATGAATATGCTCAAGATGCTATTGCGTATGTTCGTCTCTATGGTCGTCCAGATTTATTTATTACATTTACATGTAATCAATCTTGGGACGAGATACTGCAGCTTTTACTTCAAGGACAATCGGCGGTTCATAGGCATGACATTACGGCCCGTGTCTTCCGGCAAAAGTTGAAATCACTGATAAACTACATTGTAAATCTTGAAGTGTTTGGGTCAGTGCGATGCTGGATGTACTCAGTGGAATGGCAAAAACGAGGTTTGCCACACGCACATATACTAATCTGGCCACATAAAAAAATTACTTCGAACGAAATTGATGATGTGATTTCCGCTGAAATACCTGATAAAAATGTCGATAAGGGGTTACATGATATTATTGTAAAAAATATGATACATAGACCTTGCGGTGCACTGAACGAAAATTCACCATGCATGGCCAAAGGAAGGTGCACAAAGCAATATCCTCGACTTTTAGTATCAAACACAATTACTGGCAATGATGGTTACCCACAATATAGAAGAAGATCTACTGAAGATGGCGGTAAAACAGCAATAATAAAGAAGCGTAACGGTACCACCATCGAAGTACATAACCAGTGGGTTGTTCCATATTCCCCATTATTATCAAAAACATTTAATGCACACATAAACGTTGAATACTGTAACTCCGTAAAGGCAATCAAATACATATGTAAATACGTCAAGAAAGCCAGTGACATGGCAGTTTTTGGCTTGCAGCCCGAAATCAAAGATTTCGATGAAATCGTACAACATCAGGCTGGAAGATACATAAGCAGTAATGAAGCTGTTTGGCGAATTCTTTCATTTCCGATACATGAATGTAGTCCAGCTGTTGTTCACTTAGCGGTACATTTACAGAATGGTCAACGTGTTTATTTCACGGAAACCGACGTGCAACAAAGAGTCCTGAATCCACCGGATACAACATTAACAGCTTTTTTTTTCGCTTTGCAAAAATGATTCTTTTGCAAAGAAAACTGCTGTATACTGAAGTGCCTTCGTATTACACGTGGAATATTAAAAATAAAGTATTTGAACGTCGAAAACAGGGTAAGTCAGTCGACGGCCAACCTACCATCTTCAAAGATACCACGATAGGAAGACTCTACACCGTTCACCCCAATCAACATAAATGCTTCTTTCTACGCCTGCTTTTGGTGAATGTACCCGGTCCGACATCCTTTGAGTATTTGAGGACTGTAAATGGTACTATACATGACACTTACCGTAGTGCATGCCAAGCTCTGAATTTATTGGAGAATGACCAACACTGGGATAACTGCATCAATGACGCGTGCGAAACGTCAACCCCAAGTCAAATTCGTGCATTGTTTGGCATCATTTTAACAACTTGCTCTCCATCAGCTCCTACAGAGTTATGGGAAAAATATAAGTCAAAAATGTCCGAAGATATACTCCATCAAAAACAGTTAGAGCCGTCAGATATGACTTTTGATTTTACATCAGAAATTTATAACTACACTTTAGTTGTTATAGAAGATTTGTGCGTACGTATGGCAAACAAACCTCTTCAGGATTTGGGAATGCCTTCACCTAACCGTATCGCTGCTGTTTCGACATGTGTAGAATTGGATCGTGAACAAAGTTACAGTACGAGTGATCTATTGTCGTATGTACAAAATAACATTTTCAAGTTAACTTCGGAACAAAAAGACATTTATGATACGATAATGCATTGTGTCGATAACAACGTTGGAGAAATTTTCTTTTTGGATGCGCCAGGAGGTACTGGTAAAACGTTTGTGATAAAACTGATTCTGGCATCAATTCGATCAAAAAATGATATAGCGTTGGCAATTGCGTCGTCCGGAATAGCCGCAACATTGCTGCCTGGTGGAAGAACTGCTCATTCCGCTTTGAAATTGCCTCTGAACTTGCATTCTACAGAAACTCCCACGTGCAGTATTTCCAAATCATCTGGGATGGGTAAAGTATTGCAGCAATGCGAACTTATTATTTGGGATGAGTGCACAATGGCACAAAAAAAATCGCTCGAGGCTCTGGATCAATGCTTGAAAGATTTGCGAGGGAAGTCGAAACCCTTTGGCAGCACATTAATATTGCTTGCGGGAGATTTCAGGCAAACATTACCTATAATACCTAGATCAACTCTTGCAGACGAAATGAATGCTTGCCTGAAAAATTCTAATTTATGGGCACACGTAAAAACATTAAAATTAACTACAAATATGCGTGTCCGATTGCAAAACGATGACTCTGGTCAAACATTTTCAGATCAATTGCTGGCAATGGGAAACGGAAAGCTCCCAGTAGACTCAATTTCAGGACATATACAACTACCTGCTGATTTCTGTAATTTAGTGACGTCCAAAAATGAATTGAATGAAAAAGTATTTCCGAATATTCTAAAAAATTATAAAAATAATAAATGGCTAAGTGAAAGAGCGATTCTCGCACCCAAAAATATAGACGTCCACGAAATCAACAATATTGTTTTGACCAAGATTCGAGACCAGGCAGTCCTTTACAAGTCAGTCGACACAGTTTTGGAACCAAATGAAGCGGTTAATTATCCATCTGAATTTTTAAATTCCATAGATCTTTCAGGGTTTCCACCACACGTGCTACAACTAAAAATAGGCGTACCAATAATACTTTTAAGAAATATAAACCCACCAAAGCTTTGCAATGGCACTCGACTTGCCGTAAAAAATACAATGGAAAACCTAATAGAGGCCACAATCTTGACAGGGCCTTTTGAGGGTGAGGCTGTTCTTATTCCTCGCATTCCCATGATTCCAACGGATCTGCCTTTTCAATTTAAAAGATTGCAATTCCCAATTCGATTAGCATTTGCAATTACCATTAACAAAGCTCAAGGTCAATCATTAGAAAAATGTGGTATAGATCTTAATACTGATTGTTTTTCCCATGGACAATTGTACGTTGCATATTCGAGGGTCGGTAAACCTGACAATCTTTTTATATGCAGCGACAATTGGACAGCGAAGAATGTTGTATATTCGCAAGTTTTACGCAGTTAATTTGTATTTTGGAACCAAATGAAGCGGTTAATTATCCATCTGAATTTTTAAATTCCATAGATCCTTCAGGGTTTCCACCACACGTGCTACAACTAAAAACAGGCGTACCAATAATACTTTTAAGAAATATCAACCCACCAAAGCTTTGCAATGGCACGCGACTTGCCGTAAAAAAAAACAATGGAAAACCTAATAGAGGCCACAATCTTGACAGGGCCTTATGAGGGTGAGGCTGTTCTTATTTTCTCGCATTCCCATGATTCCAACGGATCTGCTTTTTCAATTTAAAAGATTGCAATTCCCAATTCGATTAGCATTTGCAACCACCATCAACAAAGCTCAAGGGCAATCACTAGAAAAATGCGGTATAGATCTTAATACAGATTGCTTTACCAATGTACAATTGTATGTTGCATCTTTGAGGGTCGGTAAACCTGACAATCTATTTATATGCACAGACAATGGGACAGCGAAGACTGTTGTATATTCACAAGTTTTACGTAGTTAATTGGTATTGTATCTATCTATCTATCTATCTATATAAAAACGAGTTGTGTGTATGCATGTTTGTTTGTTTGTAAAAAGAGCGTTTGCATATGACGTCATTATTGGTACATACGGCTTTGTATATGGACAGACAATGGGAAAGCCAAGAATGTTGTATATTCGCAATTTTTACGTAGTTTGAAACACATATATAAATCTATCTATATTCACAGGTGGGACATAGGGACACAACTACAATGGCGCGTAACTAATATGGCGCGTAACGACTTACGCGCGCGGGGGGTCTTGGGGGGGCGCGAAGCGCCCCACCAACTAGGTGTTGGGGTGGCGCGAAGCGCCACCCCAACAGCTAGTATATATATAAAAATGTAGTGTCTGTCCGTCCGTCTGTCTGTCACTAAGTATGACGTCAATATGTAAAGAAAACTAACTAAAAAAAAAACTTAAAAGAACTAAAAACTATCTTCTATAAAAAACTAAAAATTACAAAAAAGAAAACTAAAAAAGAAAAAACAAGAAAAGAAAAGAAGAAACTACAAAAAAAAGAAAAAAAAAGAAAAAAAAGAAAAAAAGATAAAACTAAAAATTAGGAATAACTGATAAAAAGAAAAAAAAAGAAAAAACTAAAAAAAAGAAAACTAAACAAAAGTCAGACAAAAACTAGACAAAGAAAAAACAAAAAAAAATTAAAAAAAAAGAAAAGACTAAAAGAAATAACAAATAAAAAAACTAAAAAAGAAAAAATTAAAAAAAATAAATAAAAAAGTTAAAAAAAAACAAAAAAATAAAAAAAGAACAAAACTAAAAAAAAGATTAAACTAAAAATAAAAAAATAAAAAAGATATATGATAAGAGATGTGATAAATATAGATGAAAGAATATGATAAATATACTATAAGAAATAGTATATGATACATCCAGAAGAAGAGTATGAGATTGCTCTTTATTAAATCTTTGCTACTCCTCAAATTAGGGACATAATTTTGAATGCTTTAAACGTATTATGCATAATTTGTTGGATGTTACAGTAGCACATTGGTTCAGACAGTTCCTTTAAGATTCTAAAGGCGTAAGTGCAAATCACTCTCTGGTAACGTGCTGCAGTAACTCTAAAAATACAATTTGAATAATGTGAAAACTTGGGTTCACTGAGTTTCACACTCTCAGTGAGTGCTGCACCCCAGGCACCCAAAGCGCGTCCCCAGGTGGCGGATAGGGGAACGTCCACCAGATATGGTGGATACCTTCGAATATCCAATAAGAAGGAGCGGACCACGAGGGTGACCAGATCCTGCTTGGTCTTAATTCTTCAAGACTTAATGGAATGGTGGTTATAGTGAAGTTGAAAACAAGAATAAAAAGTAGTTTAGAAAAATTCTTAAATAATAATTTGTTGGCATATTTTTGTCCTGTGGTGGCACAGTAGATTTGACCTTAGCAGAACGTTTTCTCTTCTTCTTTTCATTCCTTTTGTTCAGATGCCTCAATTGTATTTTCGGGGTTCAATTTTAAAGCTGATGATTCTTTGATCAATTTTTCTGATAATTCAGGCTGTTTTTCACCTTTGGCTGAGACAATGCTTAGATAGAGGTAGAACGTTATCATACACAAGGAGCTTAAACATGCAAATGCAACAAGTTTTATACGCCAACTCGGGCAAAGCAACAGGTAACTCCAGAAAAAAAAATGTAGATGTACCCTTTTGAGATGGATTCTCTGTTCAAAAGTAGATGCACATTTTTTAACCTTATGAGCAACCTCTTCGTCGCATATCAGTTTTGTAAAAAGATCGATTCTCTGTTCAAAAGTTAATGCAGAAATATCAACTTTATAAGCAACGTCTTTGTCGCTTATCAGTTTTGTAAATAACTCTTGACTGTCAATTAAAGCACTGGCTATCGTCTCTCCAGTCCTTTCTCATCCAGTCTTTTCAGTCTCAAGTCTCCTCAGTGTTGCCAGCACCACATAAAGGTAGATATACAGAGCCATAAGAATAAAAAATTGTAAACCCTCTAAAAAGCCACTCCAAGTCATAAGCCCTAGGTTCAGTCCGACGAAAGAAATAAGAAGAAATGGCATTTCATTTTTAACCTTTAAACCAAACATAACTAATGTTTGTCGTTATGGACTTTCTAAACAAGGCTCTGGCTTGAAATTTTCATTGATGATATTTTCTGGGAAGAAAAAAGAAAATTCTAAATTTACCATTGTTCTTTCTTAGAATAGATAATTTTGCTATTTGAAGTTATAACTTCAACACAGGGAACGCCGGTGGCACAGGGGGGATATATAAATGACGACCGGGACACAGGGAATGTTGAAGTAGCAATCACCATCAACAAAGCTCAAGGGCAGTCATTATAATAATGAGGTATAGATCTGAATACGGATTGTTTTTCCCATGGACAATTATATGTTGCATGTTCAAGAGTCAGTAAACCTGACAATCTATTTATATGCACAGACAATGGGACAGCGAAGAATGTTGTATATTCGCAAGTTTTACAAACATATATATATATATATATATATATATATATATATATATATATATATATATATATATATATATATATATATATATATATATATATATATATATATATATATATATATATATAAATAAGTTGTCTGTCTGTGTGTCTTGTGTCTGTGTGTCAGGTGACGTCATGTTTCTGTGTTGACTGACGTCATGAAATTAGTTGTCGTCATTTTTGTTATGACGATGACGTCATTAATGGTATTTAAGACATGCGTTAATGCGTTCACGCTGCTGATAGAGAAAGTAAGAAAAGAAAGCGTGCCGAGGAATCACAAGAACAGCAAGAAAACAGGCTTGCAGCTGATAGAGAAAGTAAGAAAAGAAAGCGTGCCGAGGAATCACAAGAACAGCAAGAAAACAGGCTTGCGGCTAAAGAGCGCAAAACCGCGCAGTTAGATGAAAATCCACCAGGAAAGCGAGAGTCAAAACATATCAAAACTGAAAATGATAGCGATGATGATTGGGTTTGGGATTTTAACTTGGATAAGGTCATCAATGCCTACCAGATTTAAGTTAAAAAACAAAGGTTCGGCGATATTTACTTCATAGTGACGCTGAAAAATAAAGAAGAAAAAAAAATGAAAAATGTAAAAAACTAAAAAGAAAAAACACTCAAAGATAAATTACAGACCGGGACACAAATGACGACCGACAAAGAGGGAATATAAATGACGAACGGGAACCTCAAAGAAAAATTACAGACTGGGACACCCGGACACAAATCACGACCGGGAATATAAATGACGACCGGGACACAGAGACACAACTACAACGGGGACGCCGGGGGTACAGGCGGGACATATAATTGACGACTGAGACACAGGGATTGTTTGAATAGAAATTACTGACCGGCACACAAATGACGACCGGGACACTGGGACACAGGGAATATAAATGACGACCGGGACACTCAAAGAGAAATTACAAACTGGGACACCAGGACACAAATGACGACCGGGACACAGGGAATATAAATGCTATTTATATGCACAGACAATGGGACAGCGAAGAATGTTGTATATTCGCATGTTTTACGTAGTTAAAAATATATATTTATATCTATCTCTATTCACAGGTGGGACACAGGGACACAACTACAATGGCACGTAACTAACATGGCGCGTAACGACTTACGCACACGGGGGGGCTTGGGGGGGCGCGAAGCGCCCCACCAACTAGGTGTTGGGGTGGCGCGAAGCGCCACCCCAACAGCTAGTATATATATATATATGTATATATATATATATATATATATATATATATATATATATATATATATATATATATATATATATATATATATATATATATATATATATATATATATATATATATATATATATATATATATATATATATATATATATATTCACAGGTTGAACACAGGGACACAACTACAATGGCGCGTAACTAATATGGTGCGAAAAAGCCAAAAAAAGTACATTTTGAAATGATATAAGTAGATATTTTAGTATTTTAAAACAATGTCCGAGTTTGATAGCGTTTCGTTCTGGAGTGCGGAATTGCTAAACTGACACATCAGCAGTTTTTTTTATCAGAATTTAAATGAATTATTTCTCATTTTCGTCTTTTAAGATTTTTTTAAACGTCATTTGTATATGTTTGGTCCTCTTTTAAGCTAATAACGTCCATGGCGACGTTTCTTGGTCATCTCGCTTTAAAAAAAGTGTTTACCGTTTGATAGAAACAAGCCTAAGCTTAAGACATATTTAAAAAAGCTCTTCCTGAAAAAAAATGGATATTTATTGACAAATTGATAATCAGGAAAAACCCCATGCACTGATGATCGTACATCTTGGCTTTGATCTTTTGGATGCTTATTTGTGCGTTAAATACAAAATTTGAATCCTTTTTTATTATAGATTAACTCTTTATAACGCTGCTTAATGAGACTTACACAAAGTGATGGATGCATCATTAGTCATAATAACCAGTAAGAAAAATTCCAATTTAAACACAAATTGACCTCCAAGCCTTGAGAATGTAAAAAAAAAACTTACCATATACAATAAAAAAAAGTAAAAATATAAAAAGCCAAAACACACAAACCTAAATTATCAGTATAATACTTTATTACATTTTTTTAATAACATCATACATTTTATCAATAACAAGCCAAACCAAGACCGGATTGACCATCACCAGACATCAGAAAAGTATTCCCATTTTCAAAAATTTAATTCAAATCTGTTTCTGTTTTGAGTTAAAAAGTCGGTTTCTCTGGCAAGCAAAAACAGAAAAGAAATTTTCTCGAAATAGAACTACAGTACAATTTTGCCAGTGCGTTTACAGAAATATTTCATTTATTAAAAAAAAGAAAAAAAAATGGATCCGAGACAGAAGCAAATCCATTTCAAACAGTTCGTGGTAACGAACTGTAGTAAAGAGCGACCCGGCTCAATAGTAACCGAAACTTTAAAAAAACGGAATTTTGATACCAATAATTACATCAAAAGAATTGCATCTTAAAGCTCATTTTAAATATATAAGTTTCATCAATATTAGTCTTACCCATCAAAAGTTACGAGCCTGAGAAAATTTGCCTCATTTAGAAAATAGGGGGAAACACCATCTAAGAGTTATACGATCTTAACAAAAATCACACCATCAAATTCAGCGTATCAAAGAACCCTGTTGTAGAAGTTTCAAGCACCTATCTACAAAGATGTGGATTTTCGCATTTTTTGCCAGAAGACAAATCACGGATGCGTGTTCGTTTTTTTTTTTTTTTTTCAGGGGTAATCGTATCCACTTAGTGGTCCTAGAATGTCACGAAAGGGCTCATTCTAACGGAAATGAAAAGCTCTAGTGCCCTTTTTAAGTGACCAAAAAAATTGGAGTTCATCTAGGCCCCCTCCCACGCTCATTTTTTCCCCAAAGTCACCGGATCAAAATTCTGAAATAGCCATTTTATTCACCATAGTCGAAAAACCTAATAACTATGTCTTTGGGGACGACTTAATCCCCCGTGGTCCCCATGGGAGGGGCTGCAAGTTACAAGCTTTGACCTGTGTTTACATATAGGAGTGGTTACTGGGATGTGTATATACGTTTTCAGGAGGATTTTTTTCGTTGGGGGAGGGTTGAGGGGAGGGGTTACTTGGGAGGATCTTTCCATGGAGGAATTTCTCATGGGGGAAGAGACTTTCAATGGAGGGGGCGCAGGATTTTCTAGCATTATTTAAAAAAAAACAATGAAAAAATAAATATGCACAGTCTTTTCTACCGAAAGTGAGGAGCAGCATTAAAACTGAAAACGAACAGAGATTATAACGCACATGAGGGGTTTACCTCTTCGTAATACCTCGCTCTTTACGCTAAAGTACTTTGAGTAATTACAACTACTTATTCTACGGCCTTTGTGATTCAGGGGTCATTCTTAAGGAATTGGGACAAAATTTAAGCTTTAGTGTAAAGAGCGAGGTATCGACGAGGGGCAAGCCCCCTCATATACGCAATAAAACATACGAATACAGATGTTTGCTACTTAAGTTAATTCGTAAGTTACGTATATTTTTTACTTTTAAAAACGTTCGTAAAAAAATTTAAAGTTAATGCCTTTTTAAGTAATCAAAAAATAGGAGGGCAACTAAGCCTCCTCCTTCGCTCCTTTTTTCTCAAAATCTTCCTATTAAAACTATCAAAAATCCATTTAGCCAAAACAAAATAATACACAAAGTTTGTTTTTATTATTTATGTACGGAGAGCCAAGATCAAAACATGCTTTAATTCAAAAACGTCCAGAAATGCAAAAAAAAAACGATTTAAAAAAAATAAAAGTAAGTAGCGATATTAAAACTTAAAACGAACAGAAATTACTCTTCTAAGCGCCACGCTCTTTACGCTAAAGTTTGACTCTTTCTCTTAACTCTATTTTTAAAACAGTAAGAAACATTAGGGTAAAGAGCGGAGCGTTGAGGAGGAAAAGCAACTTTCATAAACGGACTAATTTCTGCTTGTTTTAAGTTTTAATGTCGCTCCTTACTTTAATTTAAAAAAAAATTGTTTGTTTTTTTGTTTTAATTCGTCAATGCGACGACTTTTTTTCGGTTGGTGTGAAATGCCTCTTCCGAGACGAAACTTGACTCTGAATCCAACTTGAGTTTGTTAGCAATCAATGTATACTTTACCAAGGCTAGAGCTGAGAATTCTTCAGGCACAGTTGAGTTCAAGGCGCCATCTGCACAAAAATTTGGCGATTCGTAAAAACGCAACAAAAATGCATACAAACAAAATTTGGTACTTGTATGATATACCCCCTACCTAATTATTCTTCTAATATGTTTCTCTGACCTCATGTAATTTACCAAAGTAAGATAAAAATATAATACTGTAGAAACAAATTTGGGCTATATATTTGCAAATTAGTGGGGGTGGGGGGTAAAGTATAGTGGGTCTGTATCCATAATGTGTTAGGTACAATTATTCTGCATATTATGCAGTAAGAATTGTTTTTAGACTTTGCACTGTTCAAATACTTTACACCCACCCCCACCCCATATGGTAAAAATATATAGCCCAAATTATATAATTTGTAACTATCCCTTCGTTTCTCTTTACGCTAAGCTGGAAGAAACTCACGGAAAAAAAAACTGGCTCTATAATGCATCAATGAACGAATAACTGAAGGGGTAGGGGGTTTATCATACTAGTACCTAAATTTTTGACACGGTTTTTTACAGTTTTTTTGTCCCCCTTCCCGAAAAAAATCCTGGATACGCCCTTGGTTGACCCCTGAACACACAAATGTGGACAACTATACTGACATTTTTCTGGGGATGGGGCCTGAATTTTAAAAAAAATACAGAAAATAGATAAGTTGCATAGAAATGGTAGAAATTACAGGAAAAATTGCAGAATTTTACAAATTTCGGGCTTGAGTGTGGCTCCAAAGACCCAGCTTGCCTACCTATAAAAATACACTTGATACTATTTTCATGATAAAATATACACGATATTTTTCTTTTGCTTTCTACTTTCTGGGCCATAATGGATTCATTTTTCAGTATACTAGTCATCTGTATCCGCCATAGGCACTTCGTTTTAGCATCTGCTTAGAAAATTGTTTTAATTTTAGTGTTGCTGTTAAACACTAGGAAGGAAATGCGGTTTACCCAGGAAATGTGGTTAAATGTGGCTTGGGGGTGTGTAAAGAGGGAGGCTTTGAATAGATTGGTATGGAGGAGGGGGAGTGTGCGTAGCAGTGTTGGCCTCAGCCAGCTTGGTGCTGCAGGAATTGTTAGTAGTAGTAGTAGTAGTAGTAGTAAGGAAGCTTATGCATGAAATATTTGCTTGAAATTGAATTATGAGAAGACTAAGTTTTTTTCACTAAATAGTTAAAGGATAAAGGCATTTTTTTTTTTTTTTTTTTTTTGTAACGGTATTTGCATGAAGATGCTATTCTGTGAAATTATAGATGTCATTACCTATCTGTTCGAAAAGGGATGCTTCACTTTAAAACAAAACATGTCAAATTCTTTTTTCTTTTCCTTTTTAGTACGTTTTAGAGGGAACAGTATCATTTAACTTTTTTCCTCGAGTCCTCTACGCAAGAACTAATTTGAAAATCGTAACAAAAAAAAAGACCTTGGATTCATGCATAACTTTCTTTTGTAATCAGTGAACCGGTTCTGAAAATAAAAATGGATAGGTGGTTTCTTCTTATATGGGTTTGATTGATATGTTATACTTGCTATCTTTTTTTTCATTTTTTTGTCTCAATTTATCACATTCCATATTTTCTTCCATTTATATAATATCATTAGTGCTATTCAACTTTTAAGATAAAGACTTGGTGCTGCACTTCGATAAGTATAGCCATAATGAAAGGGAGAATTTAGCTGTAAAAAGAGGTTTTAACTTCAAAGCGTTTTGTTCATTTGATGGTCTAATATATTCCACAAAAGAACCAATCATGGTTTTCCTTTGCTAACTCAGAATTAGACGTATAAATTCTCATTGTAAGTACAACAATGAGTTAAAAAACGATAAGATTGATTGGCTTCCTTTTCTAAATACACAAAAGAAATAACGTGGTAGTTTCAGTACAATGCATAAAAAAACAATAAATCATGGATTATATTCATTTATTATAGTATATTAGTCACTTATGGATTATTGGGATTTGCAATGACCATGATGGGACTTATTAACGTTATCAGGTTCTTCGCTCGTTTCCTTCGTTTTTTTTCGAAAGTTCTAAAAACTAGTTTTTAAGGTATTAAAATAAGCTATCAGTTTTCAAAAGTATCGCCTTTCAGACTCCTAAAGGGTTTTCTGAAATCATCTGCATAGTAATCGAGCCGTAAAAACTGTTTAAATTTTGCTATAATCTTTCTGAGTTTAATTTATGTTTTTATTTTGTTTCTTTTCTTTTATTTTCTTTGTATTCAGCAACTGTCAACTAGACAGATGGGTGATATTATATAGGCTGTTCAGAATCCAAGTTGAGAAGTTCACTTTTTATCGTCAAATTCCTCTTGAAGGAGAACGCTGAGTTTACTGTTTAACCCCAATTTTCGGTTAAGAATATAAAACACTGATCAGATACGTTGCATAACGGAGATATTTCAGTCAAAATAACGATATATTTAGACAAACATCTTTGGGAGATGGGAATAGTACAGACCCTCATATAATCCAAGGAAATTGTGTCTAACTTCAAGTCGTCTGAAAACACTGAAACTCTGAAATAACATTGAAAACACTGAAATACTGAAATTAAAACATTGAAATAGACTCCCTCCTTCTCTCTCTCACCCTACCTAAATTTAGCTGCCCTCCTCGAAAACCCCAATAATCTTTAGTCGATATTAATGCTTTCATTCAAGCCTAATTTGGGGGTCTTTATTTTCTCTTGACAGCAAATTGTTAAAGGTATTTGAGTGATTTTATATTTGCGTCTAGCAAGGAGGGGGGTTACAAAAAAAAACTTAAAAAACGCAGCAAAAAAATTTTATATGCATTTTTATTACGATTTTATGAGGTGGACAATGATTTGGGGGGAGGGGGTTGAAATATGGTATCCCCGCCCTGGATACGGCAATGATGTCCAGTATATGACTAGGATTATTTTATTTTTTCTTAGAAGCAAGTATACTCCTCTTTCTCTAGTTTTTGCTCTTTAAGACATGTTCTGTAAGCTAAATTTAATTGCAGGAACATTTGGAGGAAAAGGATGGAAAGGTTGTAACTAAAATTACAAAGAATGAACACCATGAAGAGGTGGACACCGAAGAGGTGCCTAATGATAGTGATCGGAGTCATTCCTCGATTCATGAAGTAACAAAGGAAACCAAAAATAATTACAGCAAAAGGAAACATGATGAACAGGTGATCATTTTACCTTAATCCGTTGCAGTGAAAGTGTGTAATATTTTTTGAGAAGAGGGAAGAGATTCTTGGAGACTTCTGATCAGCTTTAATATTTCCTCTTTAAATAGTCCATCGTATAGTTTTTTTTCAGGTTTTCAAGTCTTGGTCATTGGTAATGTGGTAACCGCACACTCCCCCACAACACCCTATGTCACCTCGCAAGAAACCACTGCACATCTCACTACTCACGTAACTCGCTGCCCATATAAATCTTCCTTCATAATACTCTACCCCTCGTATAATTCTCCATCGCTTAATTCAATAATGCACTAGTTACAGGATTTTCAGGAAATTTATGTTTCCCTTATATACGAGAAGTTTGAATTTTTTTTATTCTAATCTAACCTGTTCTTCCACTTATAAATCGTGCTAATTTATAGGGTACCTAAATGTAAAAAAGAAAATGGTAAAATAGAATCTTAAAATTAAAATATTTAGTGAATACATAAGCATTTTTTGTTATGTCGTATTTTAAATAGCCTTAAGGTTTTGCTTTTCAGATTGACTATGTGGCAAAAACAACTAAAGTAGATGGCGCTCATGTTCGTGATAAAGTTGCAGACGATGGTCAATGGGAATATCTCTCCGACAGAGTTCGTCGGACTAGGCAAATTCAAGACAAAACAAAAAGTCCAATTGAAGGTAAATTTGATTATCTTTTGTGTTTTCTATTATTCATCTTTATAACATAACCAGTACTTACACTCTGCTCTCTGAATTTTACTAAGCTCATTTCTTTGAGCAGGTGAAGTACTTGTGTTTATCGCGCAGGTAAGATGAGAACCTTTTTTTCTTACAAACAGCACCATATTTATTATTTTATCCGTCTGGAGATAAGCTGATGAGTTTTCTACTTTTTTTTGTTTCTTAAAAATTTAAAATAAAGCAATGGAGATAGGGCTGAATTCATAATTTGCAGGACAGGGCAGGATTTACTTACAATGTTTGTTGTTTTAATCTTATAAAAATCCCCTTACTTTTACAAATTCTATGAATCGACGTTTTTTATCATCAAGGTCGTACCCGGGGGGGGAGGGGGGCTATGTTTTCTCAACATTGATAAAGGTCAGCTTTACCCCATCTACACTCAACGACTACACCCTCTACACTGTTTTAATTTCTGATGGGAATCGGGCGTTTCAGCTTGCCCAGGATTGAAAATCGCTTGGATTTTTTTGGTCCATGAGAACCCCCAATAGGCTCGAGTTCTCATTTCACTAGGCTTAACCATTTTTATTTGGTCCTTCTTGACGTCTCTGCTAAGAGTGAGAGGCTCAACTAGAGGGATGTGATGCCATAGGTACTCTAGTTGCTTCCTTGAAACATTGCCCGGCAATGCTAACTGCTCTTCCTCGACAGTGAGAATGAAGCTTCTCTTAATATTGTGCATTTATTGTATTTACAGGTTAGATTTAAGGTGAATGCAATTTATTCTAATACATTTTTTTACAGAAAATTTTGCTCAAACACATTCATTGCATTCTTGTGTTGCGAAGCCATACACATTCAGTTCATTCTTATGTTGGTATATTAATTTTAACAATAAAAAAGGTAATATTAAATAGTTTGAATATAAAAGAGACAAAGATTTAAATAGTTTACTATTCAATCCTATTGTTCTCTATTGCCTATTTTTTGTTTTGTTCCTGTAATCAGACAGTATTAAGTTATTTTGGATGTAGGCTTTATTCAACATTTCAACTGTGTTAAATAAAACCAATTGAATTTATGGTGGCGCTGTTCAACTTCTTTTCCCGATAAATTAAGCAAGAAAAAACATAACGATAAACATAGCAATAGAGTTACAACAAAACATAGTAATGAACATAGAGTCAAAACATAGTAATATAATATATATAATAGAGTGTTTGATAAAAATATATACTAATACATATCAATATATAATATATAATACAGAAACAACATAAATAATAAATAATGTGTAAATATTAAAATAATCCATAAATACATATTAAATGCATAGTATAAAATAATAAGGATAGTGCATCATAATATACATATTAAGAAATAAACACAATCAGCAATAATGAAAAAATATAATAAATAGTTGATTAATTATAGGTAGACAAAGGGAGCCAACCCCTGAGAGAAAAGATGCTCTAACCCAAAAACCGCTTGATTTGGACGAGGAAGAAGAAACGAGGAAACTAGAGACCTCTAAGTGGCTTGAAAGTCATTTTGGTAGCGAATCTTCACAGTAAGTTCCCTCTCCAGTCTTAACAAGAAACATTTTAATTATTTTCGTCAATGAAATTTTTATATAATGATTAATTACCCGTCTGTCCAAAGAATTGGGTTTTTTTTTTTTCGTTTTTTTTTTCACAACTTGTTAAAGCTTGTAATATGTAATATAAGCACAGATAGTGCCCCGTGTCATGGCCACTTTTATATCATACTAGCTGTTGGGGTGGCGATTCACGCCACCCCAACACCTAGTTGGTGGAGGTGCTTTGCACCCCCCCCCCCGCGCGCGTAAGTCGTTACGTGCCATATTAGTTACGCGCCATTGTAGTTGTGACCCTGTGTCCCACCTGTGAATATAGATAGTTATATTTATATTTTTAACTACGTAAAACTTGCGAATATACAACATTCTTGGCTGTCCCATTATCTGTGCATATAAATATATTTTCTGGTTTACAATGATTGCCCTTGAGCTTTGTTGATGGTGATTGCTAATCGAACATTCCCTGTTTCCCCGTCGTCATTTATATATCCCCCTGTGCCCCCCGGCGTCCCCGTTGTAGTTGTTTCCCTGTGTCCCGGTCGTCATTTGTGTCCCGGTGTCCCAGTCTGTAATTTCTCTTTGAGTGTCGCGGTCGTCATTTATATTCCCTGTGTCCCGGTCGTCATTTGTGTTCCGGTGTCCCGGTCTGTAATTTCTCTTTGAGTGTCCTGGTCTTCATTTATATTCCCTGTGTCCCGGTCGTCATTTATATTCCCTATGTCCCGGTCGTCATTTGTGTCCCGATGTCCCGGTCTGTAATTTCGTCAGTTGACAAACATGACGTCAGTCGACACTCAAACATGACGTCACTCGACAGACACACAGACAACTTATTTTTATATATATAGATATTAAGAAGTAATATTTTTAGCAAGGCGTTACCAAGTGTTTTTTTTTTTGGGGGGGGGGGTATTTATCTTGGGGGCAATTTACAAAAAAAAATCTTTAAAAAACGTATCAAATATTTGCTTATATGCATTGTTGTTACGTTTTTAGGAGTTCGGTAAAAATTCTGGAGGTGGGGGGTTAAAACTCGGTGCTCTCCCCTTCCCTGGATACGCCTTTATTTTCAGATGAGTAGGCCCAAACACTTATTTCATAGTTGAATGAGTAGAAGTAAACTCAGTAACTTAAGGCTTTTGAGATTTTCCTAGGCCAAGAGGTAGATACCGGAAACGATTGCTACTGACTCAGCTTTTAAGGTAAAATTTGTATCATTCTGGGGGAGTCTTAATGTTTTCACTTTTACTGTTTAACACATAACTTAATGATGCGTTTATTGTTGTGGCCCATGCCAAATGTAGGGGCATACATGACGCTATTTCTGAAGATAAGTTGCGGTGTTGCTAAGTTATAAATGGTGGTCTTTTTGCGTGGCTTTATCCAGTAGTAGTATTTGAAATTGACCTAATTTAATGTCTCAGCTCCCCCCCCCCATCTGGCGTGTATTCGACTCTGGGTTTTTTTTTCTAAGAAAATAGTGAAGGGGTGCTAAAAACTATGCTTTGTGGCTATCCACATGGGGTCGAACAAAAAAAGGGCGGTATAGGACGTTCTAGGACGTTATAGGAATATTACAGGGCTAGATCACAAGGAAGAATTTAAAGAGAATTGGGACTTTATTAGAGGGAGTAAACAGTGAAACCTTGAACAGATTGGATTGGAGGAGAAGTGTGCGCAGTTTTACATTTTAAAATTAACATATTTGTATATATTTTTCAATGAATTAATCTTCCAAAAAAAAAACATTTTCTAATGAAGTTGAATTAAACCATTAAGTTACATTTCTCTTATAATGTAGCAACCAAATAGAGAGAAAATATGTTTATTTTGTATCATATTTACGTTTGGATATTCAAAATGCGGATGGCAATGTGAATTTCAACAGAGACGGGTTTCTTTTGCATTTTAGAAAGGATTTGTAACACTCAAATAATGATTTAAATTAATTCAAATGTAGAAAAGAAAAACAAATCGGTTGGCTCCTTTTTGACTTGAAAAAGGGGCCAACGCTTTGAATGGTCAACATAGAATGATCAACAAGGACTAACTAACATTTTCAAGTCTCTTTGTAGCCTAGACATTGCACTATTGCGCTGCCTGCTGGGGAAGGGATATACTAAAAGACCTCTAAAAAACGCATGAAAAATTTGCTTATATGTATTTTTTGTTACGTTTTAACAAGTAGGACAAAAAATTTGGATGGGAGGGTCAAAACTCCCCCCCCGGATATGGACTTGAAACCAGCCAGCTTTTTTACAGGCTATGGGGCAAACTTTCACCGTACTTGAACTTAGCATTTATTAGAAAAATGTTAAAAATTTGAAAAATGAGGTGTTTTTAACTTACGAACGAGTTATTGGATCTTAATGAAATTTGATATTCAGAATAACCTCGTAACTCAGACCTCTTATTTCAAATCCTTTGCCGGATTCAGTGTCATGGGGAGGATTTGGGGGGGGGGCTGGAAATCTTGGGAAACGCTTAGAGTGGAGAGATCAGGATGAAACTTGGTGGGAAGAATGAGCTAAAGTCCTAGATACGTCATTGACATAACCAGACTAGATTTACTCTCTTTGGGGGTGTTGTGGGGGGGGGACCTAATTTGGTAATTCGGAATAATTAGAAAAAATGAGGTATTTCTAACTTACGAACGGTTGGTCAGATCTTAAGGAAATTTGATTTTTAGAAGGACCTCATGTGCCAGAGCTCTTATTTTAATTCCCTACCTATCCAGTGGTATTGGGGGGGTTTGGAGGGGGAGACGGGAAATCTTGGAAAACACTTAGAGTGGAGACATCGGGATGAAACCTGGTGGGAAGAATAAGCACTAGTCCTAGATACGTGGTTGACATAAACGGACTGAATATGCTCTCTTTGGGGGAATTGGGGGGATGTTAATTCTGAAAATTCGAAAAACTGAGGTATTTTTAACTTACGGACGTGTGACCGGATCTCAATAAAATTTAATATTTAGAAGGAATTCATGTCTCAGAGCTCTTATTTTAAATCCTGACCAGATCTGGTTACATTGGGGGAAGTTGGAGGGGAAAATTGGAAATCTTGTAAAACGCTTAGAGTGGAGGGGATCGGGAGTAAACTTGATGTGTAGAATAAGCAAATGGCACAGATACGTGATTGACGTAACTGGAACGATCCGCTCTCTTTGGGGGAGTTAGGGGGGAAGGTCCAGGGCTTTGGCGAGTTTGGTGCTTCTGGACTTGCTAGGACGATAAAAATTGGTAGACGTTTCAGGGACCTGCACGAATTGACTTAATAAATTTGTTTTCCCCGATTCAACCATCTTTGGGGCTAAAGGGAAAGGAAAAATTAGAAAAAGTGAGGTATTTTTAACGTACAAATGGGTGATCAGATCTAAATGAATTTGATATTTAGAAGGACCTCGTGTCTCAGAGCTCTTATTTTAAATCCTGACCGGTATTAAGCCTCTGATTTTCCTTTTAAGTCGATCCATTGATTCTTAGAATTTTGCTAGAGCTCATGCCATATGAGCTCTTGGCTCTTCCGACCTCGTCACAAGTGCCATATGAGCTCTTAGCTCTTGTTTATACTTAGTGAATGTTTGATTTCTTCTTTTTTTTATCTCTCTGCATTGTATTTCTAGTTCAGCTTCACTGTGTTGATGAAAATAAGTTAGCTCTACTTTTCCTTACGATCATCAGCGATTCTTGTTATAAAATTTTGCCCCTTATGACATTTTATGCCTAGTTTTTATAAAAAAAAAGTAATTTATCAAAAAACATTAGTAAATCTTTATTATTTACCAGTATGAAAAGTAGTTCGTCCCGAAATGGGGAGACAGGATATCTTTAGGAAAGATTTAAGAAAAATGGGAACTTCTTAGGAGGGTGTAAAGAGGGAGGCTTTGAATAGATCGTGATAGAGAAGGAGTGTGCGTAGCTGTGTCAGCCTCATAAATTTTGGTGGTGCAGTCAGTTGCTAGTGTTAGTTAATAGAAGTATTTTCACTTTACTTGCTATTTATGTCCTATATTAATGGGAGCTTCTTAGGAGGGCGTAAAGAGAATAGATTGGGATGGGATTGGATAGATTGAATAGATTGGAATGGAGAAGGAGTGTCCGTAGCCGTGTCAGCCTCAGACAGGTAGGTGGTGCTGTCAGTTGGTGGTAGTAGTTAATAGAAGTATTTTCACTTTACGTACTATTTCTCTGGGATTATAAAATTAAACTCTTATATTATAATTTAGCAGTGGTGAGAGGTATTTTATGATAGAAAATGTCTTTCTTTGGACCTTTGATTCCACGTAACCCTCTTGTTTCGTTTTATATTCAAAGTTATGTATCTGAAGCTTTAATTTTAAAACATCGTATTTGTATCGTTTGAATTTGTAACATAAGCGATACACTTAGTGGAGCTGCAATTTTCGACATGGTTTTTCATTTCTAAGTCGCAAATACACACCCCCAGTTCCAACTTCTTCTTTATATAGGGTTGCAAAGTGATCTGAGTAATTACGATAATGACTAGAAAATGGTCTTGGTTTTAAAATTGTCAGTTCTGTTAGGCAGTAATGATAGTGATCCAAGTGTGATTAAAAAAAATAGTCTACATGGAATTGACGAGGATACCCCTTGTAAATATACTTTGCTTCTAGTGAACCCGCCGAGAGAAGAAACTCTGACAGCCCAGGTATTAATATCACAATGAAATCAAAGAAAGAGGAGAAGGTGCCTGAGCCACCATGCATACCATCTCCTCCCCCTGCTCCCCAATATGGCCAGAAGATACCATCCACAGTGCATACAACAAGTAAGGATGGAAATGATGATATTCCAAGGCTAATGAGCCCATGGAAAATTGGGGATAGAATTCAGGTTTTACCCATTGGTCCAGAAAATAAATTCTTTCCAAGGGAATTATCTCCCTCCAGAAAGACAACAAGTCCAAGAAAGAATAAGGTAGATATTTTACAATTTTATAAAGGAAGTTTTTAATTATTTTGATCTTAATTTATTGTTCCTGGTATCTTGAGGCCTTGGACTTCTTTTTTTTTCCTTTTTTTTGCTTTGTTACGACACCTTAGAAGTTCAATTTTCTTCAGAGACCGGAAGAAACAATATTTTTTTTGCCAGTCACTGTTTCAACTATTTTCAGAAAAAAAGAGCAAAATAAAAATTTTTCTGAAGAACATTAGGGTTTACTGTCATTAAAACTAAAAATGTAGAATTTATACAAATTATGCAAAAATAGTGTAACTAAAAAAACTTATATATTTTTCTAATATCTGTTTATCCATTGTAGCCATGAGTATAGCTAGGATATTTTCTCACGGGAGACAACTGGCTAGCTATAGGTGGATATTACATGTCAAAACGAAGCTCTATTCTTGTTTTTGAGGATTTTTTTGGGGAGGGGGTACTTCTTTGTCGTATTCCAAAAAAATGATTATTATTTTTTAAATTTCGGGAGGGGGTGCTTCTTTGTCATATTCCAAAAAAATTATTATTATTTTTAACATTTGTAAAAGACATGTCAGAACGAAGCTCTATTCTTTCTTTTGAGGATTTTTGGGAGGGGATACTTCTTTGTCGTATTCCAAAAAAATGATTATTATTTTTAAAATTTGTGAAAGACATGCAAAAGGAAGCTCTATTCTTGCTTTTGAGGATTTTTTTGGGAGGAGGTACTTCTTTGTCGTATTCCAAAAAAATCTGTATTATTTTTAAAATTTGTAAAAGATATGTCAAAACGAAGTTCTATTTTTACTTTTGGAGATTTTTCGGGAAGGGGTACTTCTTTTTCATATTCCATAAAAATGATTATTATTTTAAAAATTTGTAAAAGACATGTCAAAACGAAGCTGTAATCTTGCTTTTCAGGATTTTTTTGGGAGGAGATACTTCTTTCTCGTATTCCAAAAAAATGACTATTATTTTTAAAATTTGTCAAAGAGTTTGTCGTACACATACTTTTGAAAAATACTAGAGTGTTTCTATTCTACCTTTGGTGTGAGTAATTATGCGTTTAGATCGAGGCGCATTAAATTCATGTGCCCATAACCTTCTTTGCCTCCAAGGTAAACACTGTGGACTCTTTCTCAAAATATCGTATTGAATTTTATATTATAAATAGTGTTTCCTCTTCTGCCGATTTCCCAATTCATCTCCCAACCAAAAAAAGAGAGATTTCGAAAATATTTTCGTAAGAAAATCGGCACACAGCACTCAGGCTAAGAGCTACCTGCTGGTTTTCTACCGAAAATTCCCCAGGTTTTACAGATCGTCAGAAAATAAAAGTGGAAGCACTGATTATATAGAAAACAGACAGTTAGCATTAACATATAGTTTTGATAATTAGTGTTGTATTGAAACAAGATTACTTTAGAGGGTTGGAGTTAATGTAGTAAAGCTGACATCAAAGCTTGTAAATTCCAGGAATGTCTCCAACAATCCCCATCCTGTAAGTTATGAATTGAAACCACAAGTGTTTGTCTCACTCTCTAAGGATGATAAATGAAATTGGTCAAAAAAATTAAAATTATGCCTACAAAGTTAGTTAAATTTTACAGTATCTACTAGATCATACAAGAATAAGCAGAATGTAAAGGATGTAGGGAAAACGACCAGAGTAAGAATTAAGGTGGTGAAGTATAGGCCAAAGATAAAATTAGTGAAGATTTGGAAAATGCAGCCAGACTGTAAAAATTGTCCAAAACTATACTGGTATATTAAGAAATTGAGAGGGAGTAGCAAACCCAGATTTATCCCAGTTAAATATAGAAACGGAGCCACAGTTTGTAATAAGAGAAGTATTGGAGAGAGATGAGCGGGGCCTGAGATCTGTCGACTCCGTCTCTTCTTTTATCTTGATAATGTCAATTTATTTTATTGTTTAAGACTTAGCCAGTAATTTAAGTCAATAATCTTCAAGCTTGATAAAAACTAGAATAGAGAACATTTGTTTCACTTAGTTTTGGGTTCAAAAATAATAAAATGTCCTTCTGTGCCAACAGAGGCGCTAAGAATATCCGAGAAGAGTCGACAGTTATCTCTCATGGTTTTGGTCAGGCAGACATTCTCCCACTTGGGTACAAATGTGGTATTGAGACATGTAAGGTCAGCTCGGTACCTGTTCTGTTCGGTGTAGTTTCTGGCCACATCATGTGCCCGAGGTTGATCATTTTGGTTATCAGTAGTTGAGACGCTTTTGTTAGTTTTTGTCAGAACGAAAGCTTATAAAATCAGTTTCTTGTCAGTTTTCATCAGAACAGAAATTTATAAAATGAGCTTTTTGTTAGTTTTCGTCAGAACGAAAACTTATAAAATCAGTTTCTTGTCAGTTTTCATCAGAACGGAAATTTATAAAATATGTTTTTCTTCAGTTTTCGTCAGGACGAAAGTTTATAAAATCAGTTTTCTGTCAGGTATCGTCAGGACGAAAGCTAATAGAATCAGTTTTTTGTCAGTTTTTGTCAGAAAGAAAGTTTATATAGTCAGTTTTTTATGAATTTTAAATTATGGAAGAAAATTTATGAAATCAGGATTCTGATTGCCAATGGGACAGGATTTAATGATCAAGATCCTCAGTGGAGTGGCATACGAGAATGTGCAAGCTGGCAGACTGTGAATTTACATTCTTGACATCAAAATAATTTAATTATACTATTTTGCCAATATCTTAGGCTGATTAATCTCTTATTGTTAATTTTTCTTCTTTTCTTATTACAAAAATCCTGTTTTGCATAGGCCTATTTTTAAAACGTTATGATTTCTTCAATTCAAGAAAATCGAGTATACTCTTATATTCAAGTGGTAGATAATCAGATATGGAGTCACCTTCACATGTTGGAACTCGAAAGTAAAGAAGGGGGGCGGGGTAACATTTTCTTTGCTAGAAACAGTTTGTGTTTTCAATTATTGGCAGCAATTGCGCTTTTTATGCAATTATTTATATTTCAGATCGTAGAATAAATTTGGTCGGTTGGGTGTGTATGTGGGTCTATAATTGCTCTTTGTTTTTCACATTATTCATAAATTAATTCGACGGTATTATTTATTATCTGCTTGAAATTTATAAACCCTTGTCACTGATTTAAAACTTGCGCAAAACTGTATGCTTTGATTTCTTTTTTCTTATACTGCAAGTAAATAATGACATCGCATATATTTGAATTGATTTGTATCTGGGGGAGGGGGAAGTAGGTTTATGCGTATTGAAAAAAACATAAAGTACAGTCCTTAATTCTTATACTACCTAATCAATTTGCGTTAATTCCACTGATCTAAGTTCACACCTACTCCCCTCCTGTGTATAAACAGAATTGTTTATTTGCGTTTACATTGAATAGACAGCTGCACTTGAAATTTTGTAGAAATATCGTTCAAAGTAGAGCTATTTTCTTTTTGAAGCGCTATTTACCAGTTTTAGTGTTTAAATATCCCAAAAACTGCGAGTTCTTCTAGCTTGGAACTATTGAATCAATTTCTTGCTTGCATTCTGTATATTAAAAGTTATTTTTGTTCTAGACTCCCCAAAAAAATCCTGTTGTAAACATCATTCCTCCAACACCAAGCACTCAAGTTTCTGCTCCGTTCAGTGGGAGTGCGGTCAAACGCTCTAATTCGTTCAATGTTATGCCTCGTGGTCAAAACAGCCAATGGAAAAAGGAATATCTTATCAAGTATCCACCACCTGTTCCCTCAAAATCTTATAGGAACCGAAATTCGTTCAAATTTGACTCAAGACCAGCAGAACGGTATCAGAGCATGACTCATTTAAGGTATCTCCTTCTATTTTTTTTTAAAATAGTAATGATATTATTACTAAATATAAAATTCTGTTTTGCATAGGCCTATTTTGCCTATTACTTTCTCTATTTTTTATAATAGTAATATTGTCATTATCAAATATAAAAAAAATTCTTTTTTGCATAGGCCCATTTTGCCCATTACCTTCTCTATTTTTTTTTAATTGTAATAATGTCATTCATGGGGCTATTTGAAACCAATTGTGTAAATGAATACAAAATAAATATTTTGGAAACGACACTAAAAGCATGTTTAGTACTTTTAGTACTAGGCCATTGAGGAGATAACCTTACTATGTCATATAAACTACATATCCTAGTAATATAGGGTAGCAATTAGGAGTTCTTTATGTTGCTGTTAAGGCTTTAAGGGACTCCAAATATAGGCAGATCTGAAACGTTTTTAGAAGTTTCATTTTTGGGACAGGAAGAAGAAGGGGGAAGATAGTAAAAATTGAAAATTAATATGTGAATTATACAAGAATGCAAAAAAAGTGGGAGAGTTTGTACATTGTAGACTTTCTAGAAAGAAAAGACTGGTCTGAAAATACTCCTCCATAAGCAGGGGCTTAAGGGGATTTATTCTTCCTTTCCCCTGACTTCGACCTAGCCAGGCATAAGTCACCATCTTTCGGGTCCCATCATGTGTGCTCTAGGTGTGTCGCATCGGTAACGGGATCATGACGCCCCTGGGATGCGCCTTCTCCTGAAACTCCCTCCGTAGTAGAAAAATTTATGAAAAATGCAAGCCTTTACTTGTATTGTATTAGTTGACCAAATCTAACATACATTTAAAAACTGTTTTGCGAAAGTTCGCAAAATATCAAATGTCAATAAAAGTAAATAAAAAACGAAGTCATTTCCAGGTATGAGATATTTTTCATTTTCTAGTGTTATAGTTCTTATTCGATTTTTTCGAGAATAAAATTTTTTAAAGCATAAGAACCGGTTTGTATGTACAACTCTTTTATAAATTGTATTCATGATTTGCTAGTTGCTAATTTTTTTTAGTCTACGTGACTGTACTCATGTAATTTACGCTGTGCAAAATATGGGCTGATTAATTCGCTGTTAGAAAAAAAAAGGAATAAAATGCTGTAGTTGTTGTTTGAATGTTATAATATCCCTCTGAAAAAAAAAAAATTAATAATCATAATGATTAAGGTTAATTTTATTAAGTGAATATTTTTTTCAATCGAAGTTAACATTAAGATATAGAATAAACGAACAACATCCCCTTTAAACATTTTTATATACAGTCTTTCTTAAGATAAGTCTTTATTAAGTATTATATGTCTTAGTACGTCTTGTTTCTAAGATGGGGGGGGATAGCTTGAGAAAATCCTAAGAAATATATCTATTATACGGAAAAATTGAAAAATATAGGAAATCATAAAAATATGGATATTTTAGGGAAGGTGACTGGAATGACAGGGAGGGTCCTATGTGTACGTGGCTGGCTAAAAATAACTGTTGCAATATTGAAGCTTCCTCATGGAAGAACATATCAGGAAGAACATAAAGCAAAAGCTGTCGCAAGCGCTGGTTTATACTCATTTCCGTTTTTAAATGAATTCCTATCATCTCTAGGGATAAGTTCAGCCCTGAAAGACGTGTCGAAACAAGCATCCGATTCCCTAGTGAGCAGCAGCTGAACTCATCAAGTAATTTTATGGAGAGAAGCAAAACTGAAACGGATCTCTATGCGACACCTGTTAAAACCCAGAGGACGAGAGCCACGAGGATTAACTCTTCGTCTACAGGTCGTGAGCCACTAAAATCTGATTCTGACTCTACTCCTAGTCAACAAAGGTATAAGACTTTTACCATTAAAAATCTCATTATAACTATCATTATTGTTGTTAGTGTTTTAAGTGATTAACGTTTTTTTAAATTGTTTTCTTTTCATTTCTTTGTTGCTTTTCTGATGTTTTTACATATTTACATAGAAGGTGTATTATTGTTATTAACATTGTATTTTTGTCAGTTTTATTATTGTGCTAGTTAACATTAATTTGTTATTTTTTGTAATTCAGTCTTTTGGGCGTGTGAGGGTGAACTAAATCCATAAAATTAGTTCTTTAGTCGCACCGAACTCTTGGTTTAATAAATGATGGATGGAGCTCTTAAAACGCTTAGCAGACAACAGGTTAATGCAGTTACACAAAATGTTCATAGATGACGTTCCATTTGGTAGCGTATATTCCCTGCTTACAGAATTGATCGAAGACTGGATGGTGCGGTAATTAAGATCGATGGAAAAATTACTACACATTCCGTTTGTCCGGCTCTCCATCCTATTGTCTTTTAGCGACACAAATGGATAAAACGGCAAATCTATTCATATGTATTTTTGCCTTGCAAATGAAGTTTTCATACCAAATCAACTGGTTTAGGTATTTGTCTTTTTTCCGAAATGGAGTTTTACACATATAGTGTTTTACGCACCTTTTCTCACTCGATTAATTCCAAAAATGTTACTTTTGTTTATGCTAGACGCTTTGAATTAGCCCGGGTTTTTGCAGCAAATTTCATTGGTTTTTAAAGGCCAGAGGGTGAGAAAGAAAATGTTGGAAAATCTCTAAGTATATTTTTTTTTATTTCAACTGAATGCCCAATATTTTCCAGGATACGTCGGATTAGTCCAGACTTTGAATATGAACAAGTCTATATATCGCCTAGTGGAATGAGAGAGATAAAACCAAAATATGCATACACTGACCCTGATGCTGTCAAGCCAATGGAGGAGCCACAGTTCACACCGAGACGCCGCTCTCCACCAACTTACAAGGAAAAAGATGAACGAAGAACGCCATCTAACCAAACCATGAAGGTGCCACCTCGCCCAGCACCACCAAGAATTATAGCTAAAGTTACAGTATGTATTCCTGATCTTAAGGTTAGGAGAGAGAAAACATTATCAGTAAATTGTCTAGTGAAATTATTTCAATCGTTCTCTGAAAATTGGACCTTAAGTTTGAACCCTCCTGCAGTGAATTTACTCTGGACAGAAGAAATTTTCCCTAATCAAGAAATTGTTTATTAAGAAAAATCTTTCCTTTATTAAGAAAAAATATTTTTACCCACAGATAAGTTGAAGCCGCGGAAAAAAGCGAAAATACAAAAAGTAAAATTTAATTTGATATTCAACAGCAATTTTGCTGTTCAAAGACCCAGGTTCACTCTCATTTGAATGAATTTCCTAAAACAGTACTGGGTGGTACTAAAGCGGACAAAAAAAGAAAGATATATTGCGTAAAGGAAGCCTGATAAACAAAAATATCTATTCAAATACATAGGTTCTTGCTCATTTGTATGAGATTCTTAAAACTGAACTGGGGTGGTTCGAAAACATACAGTTAAAGTAAAAATGTATTGTGTAAAGAAAGTCTGAAAAAAAATGTGTTCAAATACGTAGGTTCTTGCTCATTTGTGTGAAATTCGTAAAACCGCACTGGAATGGTGCTAAAACAGACAAAAAAGTAAAGGCTTATTGTGTAAAAAAACAATGATAAACAAAAAATCTGTTAAAATGCGTTGGTTCTTGCCCGTTTGTATTAAATTCCTAAAAACTGGGGTGGTGCGAAAACGGACAAAAAAGAGGAAGAATTGTTGTTTAAAGAAAGCCTGATAATAAAAAGTATCTATTCAAATATGTCGGTTCTTACTCATTTGTATTAAATTCCTAAAAACTGGGTTGGTGTGAAAACAGACAAAAAAAAAAGTACAAGATGTGTTGTGTGAAGAAAGCCTGATAAACAAATGCGTAGATTCATACTCATTTGTATGAAATTCCTAATACCAAACTGAGGTGTTGCTAAAACACACAAGAAACAGTAAAGATGAATTGTGTAAAGAAAACCTGATAAACAAAAGTATCTGATCAAATATGTCGGCTCTTACTCATTTGTATCAAATTCCCAAAAACTGGGATGGTGCGAAAACAGACAAAAAAAAGTATAAGATATATTGTGTTATGAAAGCCTGATAAAAAAAAACTATCTATTCAAATACGTAGGTTCCTGCTCGTTTTTGTGAAATTCCTAAAACCAAACTGGGGTTGTGCTAAAAGAGACAAAAAAAGTAAAGACTTATTGTGTAAAGAAAGCCAGATAACCAATATTCAAATACGTAGGTTCTTGCTCATTTGTATTAAATTCCTAAAAACTGGGGTGGTGCGAAAACAGACAAAAAAAAAGTATAAGCTGTATTTTGTAAAGAAACCCTGATAAAGAAAAAAATATCTGTTCAAATACGTAGGTTGTTGCTCATGTTTATGAAACTCCTATAACCAAACTGGGGTGGTGCTGAAACATAAAAAAAGTAAAGCTGTATTGCGTAAAGAAAGCCTGATAAACAAAAATATCTGTTCAAATACGTAGCTTCTTGCTCATTTGTATGAAATTCCTAAAACCGACCTGGGGTGGTGCTAAACAGACACAAAAAGTAAAGCTGTATTGCGTAAAGAAAGTCCGATAAACAAAAATATCTATTCCAATACGTAGATTAGGTAGGTAGGTAGGTAGGTAAATTTTTATTTAAAACCTTTATATCATATACATATCAATTAGTCACAAAAAGGCCGTTCTAGCCTGTAATAGCGACTACATTTATGTTACTTTAATCATCAATAATACTAACTCATTAAATGCAAAAAAAGTGTATATATAAACATATACACACATACACACACACACATACACATATAATAACAAATATACACATACATACAAATATACATACACAACTCCAAATAATTACTCAGATTTGGAAAATTCTGGATAGCCCACTCTCATTCAATACGCTTCCCTTCACCATCCTGATCATTTATCATTCAAAAAATGTATTTTTAACCGGTGCTTAAGCTGTGGGAGAGTCTCTGACTCCCTTATATACTCTGGGAATGCATTCCAAATTGTCGTGCCTATGTGTCTTGTCACATGCCCCGATCGCTTTGTATTCCTTACCTCATTAATCAGATCATTTCCATGTCGGGTAAAATACTGATGGTAAAACGAATTATGTTTAAAATAACTTCTAAAAACTTCAGGTCCTAAATTATTCAAGCATTGAAAAACAAAAATGCCTATCTGCATATCTCTAATTTGACCTAAATTTAGTAAATTCAACTTTTTGAATATACTTAACGTACTATCAGTTCCTCGGTCATAATTTCCAATAATACGAACAGCTTTATTTTGCTGTACCTGTTCTCTTTTATAATTTGTGTAAAAATCACTTGCCCATATCATACATCCATAATTAATATAAGACGATACCGAATGGTACAATGAAAGCATTATTTTAGTTGGAAAAACAATTTAAGTTTACTCAGCATCCCAACACCTCTTGAAACTTTACATGAAATCACAACACTAAGTTTTTTCCTGCTGAGTTTATTGTCCACTATAAATCCCAGATATCGAGTTTCTTGAACTTCTGCTAGAGTAGTTCCATTATATATAATAGCTCCTGGAGAAGTGGTAGGCGCTGTTCGTATTCTAGTGAATGTCATAAAATTTGTTTTGGTTGTATTTATTGCAAGCCGACGTAGAGAGACGAATGTATGCAGTCCTTTTAATGCTTCATTAGCATTATCAGTAAGTTCATTGAGAGTCTTTCCTGTAACTGTAAGTGCAGTATCGTCTGCAAATGAAGTAATTTTGGCTCTTGGTATGTAAAACCGCATACTATCACAATATATAAGGTGTAATAGCGGACCCAAGACTGAACCCCGTGGAACTCCACAAGTAATTGGATAACATTTAGAAATCGAACAATCTAATATCACTCTTAAAAACCTTCCATTCAAATAAGATTCAAACCATTTAAAACATTCATCTTTATTCCTAGGCAACGTAATCTTTTCAATAAAATGCTAAAATCTACTGTATCAAAAGCTTTTTAAAAATCTATAAAAATCGACATACAAAAATTCCTTTTATCTAGTTCACTATTTACGGTATCCATCAGGTCCTCCAGAGCATGCACAGTTGAATGAGCTACCCTGAAACCAAATTGCGTCTCGGATAAAAATCCACATTTCAATAAATACTCATAAAGTCTTTTATGCATTGCTTTTTCATAAATTTCTGACAAAACTGGCAAAATCGATATGGGTCTCCAGTTTGAGATGTCGGTAAGTGATCCTGCTTTTGACAGCGGGACAACTTTTGCTAGCTTCAATGGATCAGGAAATTGTCCTTCTTTAAAAGATAGATTTATCAGATAGACTGATATGGGTACTACTGTGGGTAGTATGGATTTCAAAGCCGGTAGATTTAGTCCATCTATTCCTGCTCTGTTCGGCTTAACTGATGCTACAATTTTATTTACCTAATCTGTTGTACACGGTTCAATATTCATTTGTTGCTCATCACCTCGGTTGTCTTCGAACTCCATTGTTGATGGTCGGTCGCTAGGAATTTTGCTTTGGATCATTTTTCCGATATTCGAAAAATGGTCTGCGAACAGTTCAGCTACTTCAACTGGGTATCAGCAATCCTATCATTCGCTTGAATAGCTATAATTTGTTTTTTCTTCGTTCCTTTTATGACTTCATTTATAGCTCTCCAAGTCTTCTTCGGATCATTTTTATTTTCTTCAAAATAAGCTGCATAATAATTTTTCATATTTTTGCCTCCTTAGAGAGTTTGTTTTATTTCTATATTCTATGAACTGAGCGCGATTATCATCATTTGGCTGACTTGAATAATGCTTAAACAGATAATTTCTATGCTGTATCATATATAAAAGTTCCTCATCAACCCATGGTTTCCTAATAGAATTTTTTTTCAGTTTTACAGTTTTCACAGGGCATGTCCTGTCATAAATTTGGTTTAAAGTGACGTAAAAATTTTCGAAAGCTTTAGACGGGTCTTTTTCCTCAAGTAGAGTTTCCCATGATATTACTTTCATTTCCTCAGCAAACTTTTTCAAATTATTTGCTTTCAAATCTCTAAAGCTCATTTGCTGACCTTTAAATCTCTGTCTAGTAGTCACTTTCAAACACGCTAATATTGGGAGGTGATCCGATGCAGGGGTTAGTATAACATCCGCATGTGTTGTTCGTATTCTTTCCCCAGTGACGAATTAAAGATTCAAAACCATGCTTAAAATCTTCAAAAGATGCAATCGGAGGTTTATAAATCAGAATAAATAAAATTTTTCTTCCAATAACATCCATTTCTAACGATAAGCTTTCAAACTTACTTTCAATCCAAATTTCCATATCATCACGAATTTTATACTTGTCTGACTCTCTAACTAAAAAAGCCAGGCCTCCTCTACCTAATACTGAGCAACTTCTTGATTCGAGATGATAACCCGGAAAATCGTAAGACGAGAGCGGACTATCCTTACCAAGAAATATTTCACATAGGCCTAATAACTGGATTCTTTTTTGAGAAATAAGAAAATCAACTATTTCATGATAGGAAGATGTAACACGAGAATTCCAGCTGCACACAAAAATAATCATCATTTGGAGTAGTGATTCCTAAGCTATCAATGTATCTACTCGGTTTCGCTGGTTTAAAACTAGTTTCTGAATTTTCTGACGCTATATCACACAATTAAAGTTCATCAATATCAAATGGCTCACTTTGTGTGAGCCACACTTTGTGTGATTCTTGCTCATTTGTGTGCAATTTCCAAAACCAAACTGGGGTGGTGCTAAAACAGACAAAAAAAAAGTAAAGACTTATTGTGTAAAGAAAGCCTGATAAACAAAATATCTGTTCAAATACGTAGCTTCTTGCTCATTTGTATGAAATTCCTAAAACCGACCTGGGGTGGGGCTAAATAGACAAAAATAGTAAAGCTGTAAAGAAAGCCTGATAAACAAAAATATCTATTCAAATACGTAGGTTCTTACTCATTTGTGTAAAATTTCCAAAACTAAACTGGGGTGGTGCTAAAACAGACAAAAAAAAAGTTAATTATGTAATGAAAGCCTGATAAACAAAATATCTTTTCAAATACCTCCTGGGTAGTCTCCTACTTGTAGTTTTTATTGGAACATCATAGAGGATTTGGACCATTTAGATAAGATCCAGGTGTTCTGTCATCCTGTCATTTTTATTTGTGAGCAATTTCTATTTTTATAATTATTTATTTGTTACGTGTCAAAATTAAAAAAGGGTAATTAAACAAGGTATAGTTAAAAGGATAAATCCAAAATTGGGCAAAAGACAAAAACCCCTCTAGTTCAGGGGTAATCACTATTTAGTACAACAGTCATAAATTTAGCTACTGGTTCACCGGCTTGTATAGAGTCTGTAATATGGCACTGATTTGCGCGCTATTTCTGTGCCTCTAGAGTGACTAAAAAAGAACTTCAAATATTTTTAGGATGAGCCTCATATGGGCTGTCTTGAGTACTTTCCGAAGAGAGCCAGTATGAGTAGATGAGGGGCTATAGAGTAGTTGCATAGCCGAGTAAACAAAAAAGGCTTTGAGCTTGTGTTTGAAACGAATGATCCGTATGACTTCCGAAAACGGGAGCAGACGTGAGGGATCCAAGCCGACCCTCCGCCCTTCAACGTGGATGTATCACGCAGGTGCAGGCACAAGAAATACTCGCAGGGTTTAGTCAGGATATTACCGTTGTTGATAGGGAGCCTGCTTCGTAGTTTTTTTTAAAGCTGTTGACGAGGAGGAGATGAGTTAGAAAAGGGCTTAAGCTCCAAAAAGAATAATTTTGTGTTTTTAATTTCGACACAGAAGTACAATTTCCCTGAAAGATATACGTTAGAATCTATCGTCTCTATCAGCTGTTCGAACATTTTTTAAATGCTTGTTGTTTTTTTCAGCCGCTACCAGAAACAACGATCAAACATTCCTTTGAAGAAGAGAAGTCACCTCCTGTCCGGCCAATGAGAAGAAAACACAAGCAGAAAGCCGACTCTGGGACGCAGACAAATTCATTTGAAACCCAAACTTTAGATAGGAAACGCCCTTCGAAAAGTTATTACCTTGGCGAGCTCGGAAACGACTTTAAAAATGAATTCAACGACAATAGAACGATAAAAGTAGATGATAATAATAAGGTCAAATCCTCCGCCACAGCTCAAAGAAGAATTGAAGAATATAATAATAAGGTTAATGCTGCTGTTGATAGTGATTATGTCTTGAGGTCACAGACTCTTCCAAGATCACCAAAGAAACACTTTACGCCACCAGAAAGCCCGAAAGAGAAACCTGTGTTTGGTGAAAGGAAGAATGATGTAAAATTTGAAGCAAGAGAAATTAAACCTCCTCCAAGAGTTTCTCGAAGTCAGAGCTTTCAGCAGAAGCAGAATAAAGTTCATCCGCAGCCCCGATTTGAACCATTCAAAGTCACATTCAATTCAAATGACGAATATCTTAAAAGCCCAGGAATAATTTCTAGTATCAGCAAGAGTCAAGTTGACTTGACAAAAGGTGATAACGAACTAGAGAGAAAATATGAGAACGCCGCACTTTACACACTCCCAAGGAAACGTGCCGAAAATAAAGAAATAAAAAATATATATTATCACACTGAAAAGCAAATTGATCTGAATGGACCAACAGCTAACCCAGCTAAGACTATAAGCAAAAGTACAGTTAACCTTTCACAACCCTTCAGAACACTAGAACATGACGGCAACTTTAAAAGGTTCTCCCTAAATCCAGAGAATTCTTACCGCCCCCAAACAGAACGAAAGGAAAACAGCCCCCAGCCCCCTTTAAGAAGGGAAAAAACAGTTGGGGAAATTCGCTTAAGCGCAGGAGTTCAACAAAAAAAGCAGCTTTTTGAACAATCTCTTCCGAAAGATTCTTCGACTTTGCCACGCGTGGTTGGTGGTAAGATTAAACCGTCTCATCCGCTATCAAGAAGGCAGACTTTGTCGCCAACCTCTTCTACTGACGAAAAAAGACAGAAGTATTTACAGAGCTTGCTAAGGACTGCTCCAGAACTATACATGACACTTCATGGAAATGAAGAATCTGGAAATAAGGTAAGAATTTAGGCTTGAACTGAAAATGAGTAAAATGTATGTTGCTACAAGTGTATCTCTATGATTCCTTATATTTTTTTACATGATTCCTATCTTACAAAATATTTTCTTACATAATTATATATGGTTATTGTGTGATTACTGTGTCTTTAAAATTATATGTCTATAAGATATTTAAAATACATGTAGTACCGGGCGCCCGGCGGCTTCGTCGCCGGGTCTCGGCATCAGGCACGCAGAAAGCTTCTATGTATAGATTCTCAGTGTCACTTGTCTTTGAAACGCAAACAATTTGAGTCTTTTCTTGATGTCATGGCGTCCAAATGGACCTTAAATTTGAAGTAGTGCCTTTGTGAAATTATGTTTTTTTATTGGACTTTCAACTTTTGTGTCGGCTTGTCTTTTGTCATTATGACAGACATATCGCCGAACCTTTGTTTCTTTTAATTGTTCAGGTGATGGGACAAAACCTTCTGTTTTTGCCTTGGTTTGTCTTTTGTCATTATGAAAGACATATCGCCGAACCCTTGTTTCTTTTAATTGTTCAGGTGGTGGGACAAAACTTCTTTTTCTTCCAACGATTTATCTAGTCCAGGTTTTTGATTGTCACGGTATAATAGGCACTGATAACCTTATCCATGTCGAAATGTAAAACCTAACTATCGCACTCGCTATCATTTTCAATTTGTTTGATTCGTTTTACCTTGGCTTCTATTTCGTCATTATGAAATTCATACCGCCGAAACTTTTTTTTTAACAAAGGTATGGTAGGAATTGATGAACTTATCCCAAACCCAATCACCATCGTTATCATTTTCAGTTTTGCACGTTCTTTTTAGTGGACCTTCAACTTTTGTTTCTGCTTGTCTTTTATCATTATGAAAGATATATCGCCGAACCTTTGTTTCTTTTAATTGTTCAGGTGATGGGACAAAGCCTTCTGTTTTTGCCTTGGTTTGTCTTTTGTCATTATGACAATCTGTCATATGACAGATTGTCCTAATCTGTAATTCCCTTTTTATGCAAATTGAATCAAATAATCCTCATTTTTAAATTGCTTCTACTATAACAAATAAAGTACCTGACTCACCACCTCCTCCTTTAGCTAAAGCTGAGAGCCTAGCATCTCCCCTTTTAGTCTCCGTTTGAAAGTCTTCTTCTAAGGGCTTCTATTGGAGATGGTAACACATTGAGCTAGAACGCTTTTTTTTAGGTTGGTTCTACTAGAATGAATAAAGTACATGACTCTCCGCCTCCTCCTTTAGTTAAAACGGAGAGCCCTTCCTCTCCCCTTTTATTCTCTGTTTGAAAGTGTCCTTCTAAGGACTTCTATTGGAGACGGTAACACATTGACCTAAAACGCTTTTTATGTGTTGATTCGGCTAGAATGAATAAAGTACCTGACTCTCCACCTCATCCTTTAATTAAGGCTGAGAGCCCGTCTTTTCCTCTTTTATTCTCCATTTGAAAGTCTCCTTCTAAGGATTTCTAGTGGAAACGGTAACACATTGAGCTAAAACGCGTTTTTATTAAGTTGATTCTGCTAGAATGAATAAAATACCTGACTCTCCACCTCCTCCTTTAATTAAGGCTGAGAGCCTGTCCTCTCCCCTTTTATTCTCCACTAGCTGTTGGGGTGGCGCTTCGCGCCACCCTAACACCTAGTTGGCGGGGCGCTTCGTGCCCCCCCGCGCGCGTAAGTCGTTACGCGCCATATAAGTTACGCGCCATTGTAGTTGTATCCCTGTGTCCCACCTGTGAATAGATATATATATATATATATATATATATATATATATATATATATATATATATATATATATATATATATATATATATATATATATATATATACATATATATATATATATATATATATATATATATATATATATGTGTGTGTGTGTGTATGTGTGTTTTTAACTACGTAAAACATGCGAATATAGAACATTCTTCGCTGTCCCATTGTCTGTGCATATAAATAGATTGTCAGGTTTACTGACTCTTGAACATGCAACATATAATTTTCCATGGGAAAAACAATCCTTATTCAGATCTATACCTCATTATTCTAATGATGTGTCCATGTGTCCCGGTCGTCATTTATATTCCCTGTGTCCCGGTCGTCATTTGTGTCCCGGTGTCCCAGTTTGTAATTTCTCTTTGAGTGTCCCGGTCGTAATGTATATTCCCTGTGTCCCGGTGTCCCGGTCGTCATTTGTGTCCCGGTGTCCCGGTCTGTAATTTCTATTCGAACAATCCCTGTGTCCCGGTCCTCATTTATATATCCCGCCTGTGCCCCCGGCGTCCCCGTTGTAGTTGTGTCCCTGTGTCCTGGTCGTCATTTATATTCCCTGTGTCCCGGTCGTGATTTGTGTCCGGGAGATCTCTACCTCATTATTCTAATGATGTGTCCCTCTTTCCCGGTCGTCATTTATATTCCCTGTGCCCCGGTCGTCATTTGTGTCCCGGTGTCCCGGTCTGTAATTTCTTTTTGAACAATCCCTGTGTCCCGGTCGTCATTTATATATCCCGCCTGTGCCCCCGGCGTTCCCGTTGTAGTTGTGTCCCTGTGTCCCGGTCGTCATTTCCCTGTGTCCCGGTCGTGATTTGTTTCCGGGTGTCCCAGTCTGTAATTTCTCTTTGAGGTTCCTGGTCGTCATTTATATTCCCTGTGTCCCGGTCGTCATTTGTGTCCCGGTGTCCCGGTATGTAATTTCATCAGTTGACAAACATGACGTCAGTCGACAAACAACTTCATGACGCATACAGCTCAATCCTTATAATGACGTCACTCGACAAACATGACGTCAGTCGACACACAAACATGACGTCACTCGAACCACAGACACACAGACAACTTATTTATATGTATATAAATAGATAGATATACATATTGTGATTCCTCGGCAAGCTTTCTGTTCTTACTTTCTCTATTAGCCGCAAGCTTGTTTTCTTGCTGTTCTTGTGATTCCTCGGCAAACTTTCTTTTCTTACTGTCTCTATCAGCCGCAAGTTTTTTGGCATAGACTCTTTGAGCAGCTTCCTCGGCTGTTGCCATTGTAGGTTCTTCAGTCATTTTACAATTAAACATTTTTCCGTGAACGAATGTCTTAAATACCTTTAATGACGTCATCGTCATAATGACGACATGGCGACCTGATGACATGACGTCACTCGACAAACAGACACACAGACAACTTATTTATATATATATAGATAGATAGATTGGAAAGTCTTCTTCTAAGCACTTGTAGTGGACACGGTAATACATTGAGCAAAAACGCGTTTTTTTTAGGTTGATCCTGCTAGAATGAATAAAGTACCTGACTCTCCACCTCCAACTTTAATTAAGGCTGAGAGCCCGTCCTCTTTCCTTTTATTCTCCATTTGAAAGTCTCCTTCTAAGGACTTCTAGTGGACGAGGTAACACATTGAGCTAAAACGCGTTTTTTTAGATTGATTCTACTAGAATGAATAAAGTACCTGACTTTCCACCTCCTCTTCTAATTAAGGCTGAGAACCCGTTTTCTCCTCTTTTACTCTCCATTTGAAAGTCTCCTTCTAAGGATTTCTAGTGGAAACGGTAACACATTGAGCTAAAACGCGTTTTTTTAGGTTGATTCTGCTAGAATGAATAAAGTACCTGACTCTCCACCTCCTCCTTTAGTTAAGGCTGAGAGTCCTCCTTCTTCTCCAGACACTAAACGAGATAACGCTCGAAAGGATCGCGTCGATCATGTATACACGAGTACTCCAGCATTGAATAGGTAAGAGTTAGAAAAATAATATTTCAACTTCTTATATTTATTTTCATAACTTTACGGGAAAGACTAATAGACTCAAAAGTGTAATAGTGTGTGTAAGCTTTGATCTCCAAAATGACAAAAAAAAGCTCCTAACAGAGAATCTTTGAAACTAAAAATTAAAGGATTGATCGGTTAAGAGGTATATTTTGTTTTTAAATAGTTATAAAACGTTGAAAATTGAGTGAAAGTTATAAACTGAAAAGTTATGAAAAAGTACTTGACAGCTTTTTGCTTCTGTTTTCTAGAGTTTTTATGCTATTGTTCCTAGTCTTAGGCAAAGATTTTAGAACGAAGATGTTGGAAAGGCATTTCAAGACGAGAAAGCTATTAATTGCTGTAAAACTAATACCTATTGCATTGACCACCCATACTCTTCTTCAAAACAGGTTAGCTGTATGTAAGCTCCGACAAGAATAGGGTTTCGATTATTAATTTTTTGTTTTGCAGAAAAGAGCTTCGACATTTATTTAGCAGTCTGGGTCGGTGTGGGTGTGTGGGGGGGTGTCATTAGAGGGGTTCTTTGCCTGTTATGTAATTTTATTGGACGTTGGTGTATTTATATTTCAGCTCACTAGGGCCATGGAAAGTTAATGAAGTATTGATTGCAAGGTTTGTTAGCTTACGCATCTTTTATGTATTAAAATCGATTTATATAGTCTTTTAAAGAAAAGATTAGACTTCACTTCAAAGTTTTTTTAGTTTGACGAATACTCTAGACACAGTTATATTTTCTTTAACACAGATGGTGACATCAATTAGATGTTGATATTGTCAAAATCTACATTTGTGGATATTTCTTCCTTGAGACACTCTTCTAAGCATAATTTTCATGGTATAATTTAGAGTTGATACCATTCCATCCGAAGAACTTGTCAATATGTCAAAATTTCGAATAGTGAAATATTATTCCCTCTAGGGAATGTATATCGAATAATCTAATTTTCATACCCCTCTGAATAATATCATAACTGCTTGTGATCAAGTATGTGCGTTATCGTGTGTCATCAAGTTTAGCACGTGACTTGAACATTTTTGTCCAGGTACTTGTTATTAATATGCTCCTCCCTGCCTTATTTATCTTTCACATGGGTATGACTGAATAGTGCTTTATGCCCGTCTAAAGCATCTGAAAGTAAACATTCAAAATGTTAAATCGTTAAATGTTAAGGGTTCACTTTTTTTATGATGGTTTATGCTCCGCATCTTCTGTGCGAATTTGTAAGTAGGCAAAAATAAATTTATTTTTACACCATGTGTAAACCCTTCGTTATTTATGGATTTTATTTCTATGCTTTGGGGTAAAAAAAAGAAACCCACTGTAGGTATGTCATTGGAATCGATATGATGCGGTTGGCTTGATATTTAAGCAAAATTTGAAAATAATGCAACACCTCTGGGCAAGCCTATGCCTAATGTGCTTTGTCATTTTATGCACCACTTCTTTTCATATGTTACTTTATCTTCTTAGCGGCATATATGCCAATCTACCCTGCACTGGTGACAAAGTTTGTGCTTCACTACTTTACACTGTTGATTTTTTTAGTGTTTAATTTCATTTTTGTTAGTTTATTTTTCTACTTCCTAAATTAAAAGTTGGCTTTATTGTAAAACAGGTTCTAATATTAGCAGGACCAGAAACCTTTCTGCACCCAAGATTTACAGTTTTCTAGGTTTTTCTTTTGCTCAACATTTCCTATAGTGTTTTTTTTTTACCACCACTTCTTTTAGGACGCCTGAGGGCATTCGAGGTCAATACTATGCACCAGTGACAGCGCTTAGTTACTCAACAAATACAAAATCGTATCAGTCTCTTGGTCCAAATCAAAGTTCTGGATATGGTACTGGCTCACGTAATAATCTGTATTCACCCGTTTCCTCGAAAACACTTGAAAGAGCCAAATCCCCTTACAGCTCTGGTAAGCTACTAAAATAATTAATAATTTTCTAGTTCCTCATTGCTCAGTAGCTAGGTGAGGTGCTTTGAAAAGTTACTGAAATGATTACTGATTTTTTGGCTATTGAATACTCAGTAGCTAGGTAAGTTACTCTGGTAAGTTCTGAAGTAATTACTGATTTTCTAGTTACTCATTACTCAGTAACTAGGTAAGCTGCACCGGTAAGTTACTGAAATGATTACTGATTTTTTAGCTGTTGTTTACTCAGTAGCTAGGTAAGTTACTCTGGTAAGGTACTGATTTTCTAGTTATTGAATACTCAGTATCTAGGTAAGTTACTCAGGTAAAAGTGATAAGTTCTGAAATAGTTCCTGATTTTCTAGTTACTTATTGCTCAGCAGCTAAGTAAGTTACTCTGGTAAGCTATTGAAATGATTACTGATTTTATAGTTATTGAATACTCAGTAGCTGGGTAAGTTACTCTGGTAAGTTACTGAAATAATTACTGATTTTCTAGTTACTTATTACTCAGTAGCTAGGTAAGTTTATTCCAAAAAGAGAAAAACATAATTGAGAGTGAATGAGTGAAAGAGAAGGGGAATATCTTAAACTTGATGTGACAAGAATGTTAGAGGAAAATCGGATCTTTATCAAAGTGTTTACAAGTCAATGAAGCAAAGAAATGAAAGAACTAAATTAAAAACTTTAAAGAAATAGACACTAAAGAGTTTTTTTTTCTTGTTGTTCAAGATAGGAGATTGTTTAATGCAGGTTCTATGTATAAGATTTTTCTGTCATGACGTTCCCAATGGTATATTTTTTATTTCGACTCGATTTGGTAATGGGTTAAATTTTCCGATTTGGTAATGGTCGATTCGGTACTTGGTTCCAGCTACCGCTGCAGCCAAGTTGAACTTTTATTCGCAATAAAACACATTTCGTAATAAATATAAGTTCATAAAGTAATACGTGATTATTATTGATAATCTTTCGTAATGTGAAAAAGAACTGAGCGTTATTCGCACTATATAATAATGTTTATTTGTTTCTAACCCTCAACAACCGCAGAAAAGCATAGCGATAAAAAGAAAGAAAAAAACACTTTAATAGACAACAAACCCTAGAAGCTAAATCAGAGAAGTAAGGGCACATTGGGTACCAGCTACTTAGATGTGGACTGGGTTAGTTTATCATCAAGCTCCGTAACTTTCAAACTGATATCTGCGACAGCTGAGAGTCCAATTACAAATATAAAGTTCTAACGTTTATATCGTAGTGGCATAAGCGATAAAAAAAAAACTGAGAAGCTAAAAATAACTATGATCAGCCAGAACGGATATCTTTATAATGAGGAAGAGGATAGATTCCAGAAAGAAACCAAGCTGAATAATCTGCAAAACCGAGTATAATACAGCGAAAGATGTTCTATTGTATCTGGTGTGATTAAGGAACAGTTTAAGAATAAATTTACACAATTTTCTTCTTCCAATCAGTAAAGTCGGGATGCATCTTAGGATTTGGTTTTAATAACATCAGTTTTCAACTACTGAAAAGGAGTAACCAACGAGATAGAAAACGATAAAGAAGATAGGCGGGAGGAAAAATAGGAAACCAACTATATAGTAAGCAATAAAAAGGATAAGCCAAAAGATAAACAGTATAAAGAGGAAGCCGACGACAAAGAAAACGATACATAGGATACGACATAAGATAAGGAAGAAACCGTTGAGATAAAAAGCAATAAAGAGGATAAGCCAAAGAATAAAGAGGGAACCAGCGAGATAGAAAAGGACAAAAAGGATATGGCAAAGAATAAACAGGATATTGAGATAAAAAACCAAAGAGATGAAAACCGATAAATAAGATAAGAAGGAACCAACAGGATAGAAAACAATAGAGGGAATTGGGCATAGGATAAAAAAGAAACTAACGAGATAGCTATGATTCCTAGTCGAGTCGTAGCGTTGCTATGAATACAACTTATTCACACTCTGAAAAACTAAGAGAAGTGTAATTGCTTGTGAAGTATTGAAGTATCAGGAATAAAATGTTTAAAAGGGACATTTCTGATTTTTTTTTTTCCTAAACAAAACTTCGTTAATTTTTATTTTTATTCTTCAATAGTGAAAAACTGCGTTTACGCTTTTCTGTCTTGTTATACATGGTGCTTTCGCTGTGTTTATATTCCAAGAATTGGCAAACTTTTCCAAAATGGAAATCGAAAAAACACGTGACTGAACTGCTAAATAAAACTTAAGTAAGCAACTCTACATGTCTTAAATGTGAGTTTAAGTCAAGCCAAATAGCTAATTTAAATCACCATTTTTCTTGAAGGACACTAGAAGCGTCCCTTTTTTGCTTGTTTTGGCGCATCAATCCCAAAGATTCTTGACAACCCTGATCAGAGTAGGTGAGTTTTCTAAGGCTCACAAGGAAGTATACTTTTTTCTACGGCTGTCATCCGACAAACCGTTGTTCCAAATGTTCCAAACTAAGTTGTTTGTAGTTATGCGCAGTTTTTACTTATACGTCTACCAATTAAAAAAGGCGTGATCGAAATTGTAGCCTAAAATGCGTCAGGCAAAAAAAAAAAAAAAAAATAAATAAAATCTGCCGAGATCTTTTTAGGTCAATTTGATTAAATCTCTTATGAAGAGTACGGACGAGCCTTCATTTGTAACTCGGACTAAAAGTTACATAACATCTTTTGTAATGCTACAATGACTTTTAATGCTAGAACAAGGACAATAAATTTATTATAATAAATAGATGACGGAACTATTTTCTGAGGAATTAAGGAAGTGCAAAATAAATGATGCTAATATTTAAGTACAAGATCAATAATGTTTATGTGACATTATTCACAGTGACCAGGCTGGATTTCATCCAGGATTTGTGCTCTTTCCGGGGGTCATTCTCTTCGGGAGGAGGGGTTCAAAAAAGTTTAAAAAGTGCATACAAAAAATTGTGTGCATTTTTGTCATGTTTTTACGAGTCGGACAGACATTTAAGGAGAGGAGGAGGTTTTAACCCAATAACCTCCCCCGGGATGAGTCCTTGTAATCAGGCTTCATAAATAAGGATAAAAATACTCAGTTTTTCATTAACAAATGTAGTATATATATTTTTTCTAAGTTTCCGTTATTGTTTAATAGGAAGTACACCTCTTCCTGCCAGTTCCTTCAACTCCCGGCGTGATTCGCGGGACTTGATAGCACCTCTTCGCTCTCCTCCACCGGAAAATTTCAGTGAAACTATCCGTGTGAAGTCAAACAAACCTCAGACCTTTGGCGATGCTGAAACCGATTATGTCCAACGCTACTCTAAAAAGACAGTACCAACAAAGGATGGATACACAATGGAGGTCGTCGAAAGCTCTGAAAATACTACTCATAGTCGATCTAGGTATTTACGCTATTTTTAACTACTTTTATTCTCTCTTGGGTTAAATAATTTGATTATTTTGATAAGAAGAAATGTTTGCTTCGTTTAGACAGAGGAAACCTAGGGATAAGGGCTCAATAAGTAATAATTCTAAGGCATAGATAATTTCGGTATCTCAAAAAGAGGAAGGTTAATACCGCTTGCGGCAGGGAGGGGATTTCAGGGGTTGCATGAAGCCATTCATTGGGTACGAAACGGTTTAAGGGTACGAAACGAAAAGTTAATATCAATATTCAACAAGAGGGATACCAATATTTCAACTCTAATCATTTTGGGAAGAAGGACGTATCGGAAGGGCTTTTGGCCAAGCCTTAGGAACAGACGGGTCAAAATGTGCATCCAGCATGTGGTAAATTTCAGTTCTAGGTCTGATTGTAACTATGCCAAAATTCTAGGTCCAATGGGTTCTTAAAGACTCCCTGAATGAATCACTTGCTTGTTCATTTATACCTGTTTCGGAAAGTTTTTTTTAGCGACTAATGTGCTTCTAAAATCATACCTTCTATGATAGCTTATGCTTTTTCTCATTCTTTTTGTTGCCCATTCTTTTGTTCATTCTGTAATTGTAGATTTGTTGATATGGGTAAATATAGAAAATATGGGGAGAATGAGGGCCTGATTTCATTTTGTGGCTATAAGCAAACGTTAAGTTCCACGGTATGTTATGTGCAGTCGTTTCCAAAGCTGAAAAACATGTATCACATTTTTACACAGTTGCATCAATTGGAGGGAGAAGTGCCCCCCCTGAATTTTTGACCTCTTCTTCACCTTAATCGAAAATTGTTGACTAAAAAATTTCTCTTTTTGGTATTCTTATCAAAAAAAAAATAAAAAACAGTAAAACTGCCCCCCTAGATTCTGAGAAACTCACTCCCCTCCCCTATTTTTATTAAATTAAAGCCACTGAGTTTAAATCAGAACAAAACTAGATTTTCAGCTTTTGCGGGAATAGGTCTAATTTGTATCAGGTATTGGACGGAGAACAATGTGCAAGTTTAGAAGTTTAAAAGCTGAGAACAATAAAATGAAACAAAGCCAAATAGATTTCGTTAACTATTTTTTACAAAAGAAACTTACACATTTTTAGAACACCCAAGTTATTTTTAATAATAAGAAAATGGACTTTAAGTTGAACGAACGGTTGGCCAGCTTCAAACTTAAGCTGTAGAGAAACCACACATATATTTTTTTTTTAATATCCTTCCAAGAATACAATTTATAATAAATATCTACAATTCATTTGTATGACTTTTTATCCATAACAACAAAATTACAATGAATGTTACCTGGCTTAACTGCTGAAAAAATTTAATTTTTCGAAAAATAAGAATTTACAAGGACTGAGAACTTTTTCTTAGAACAATTAATAAAATAAAATCTTAGCCAATATTCGGCTACAGGAAAAACTAAACCAAAGAAGCTAATAAAACTAAATTTAAAACCAAAAATAAAAACTAGGGTTCAAAAATTTTTATATCTTCTCAAAATGTAAGCTAAGAATGACAAAAAAAATCGTTAATTCATGCTAGTGTTTGGGCCTGTTCATTCATGTAAAAATTCTTTCATTTTTTAATTTTTAGCTACAAAGAGACAGACGGAAAGAGATTCCATGGGAACGATTACAGCTACGTTGAAGTTCGACCAAGAGAATCCGGTGGTGTAATAATTCAGCTACGTAGTGGTGACGGAAGACCTTATTAATGTGGTGCAGCTAAGAATAGTGCCAGCAATTAGTGTAATGAAAGTTTCAGAGACTAATACAAAACTTATATGACTTGCAGTTGAACCCAGCTCCGCAGGTTAATCCCAGGGGGCATTTAGTGAATGCTATCAAGGCCTTTTTAATTCCACAGATGATTAGTGTAGTCTTTGTTGCCTTATATTTTAAACTTCAATTTTTGGCTTTTTAGATCTACTCAATTATTATGAATATAAAATTATGCAATTATATAAATATGAAACTCAAATCCTTGTAACTGGTGTTTAATTGTTCGGAGTAAGAAATTTTTGAATTATATTTATTTTTTTTTGTTATTAAGAGAGCCTAAAAATTTTTCACAACATGGAAATAAGCTTAAATCGTATGTTGTCAAGATTAGTGTTCCAAAATTCTGTAGCAAGTTTGACATTGCTCAATCTAATGTTCCAGCTTATATACTTGCTCAGCCTTATTTTATAGCAATTCTATAGCAAATTTATTTTGCCTTACTTATTCTATAGCAAAAGGCTATAGAATAAATGCGGTTAAAATCAGCAGATCAGAAAGAAAAGAGCATTAAATGAATTTTTTTTTTCTGAAATTTAGAATGTTTTACAGGAGTTTCTAGTAAGCCTATTTTCAGAAGAGTGAATCGAATCTGGTGTACTTACTTCTTTATGCTGCCCAATTCTGACCGTAATTTATAGCTTTTTATAAAAAAAAAGTTATACTTTTTATAAAAAATTTTATAACTTTTTATAAAATTTTTAGATTCTTATGTTGCTGGAGTGTAAAAATATTAACCTTGACTTGATGCCCACTTAATTGGTCAATCTGTCTTGGCTTTTTCTACAAATGGCCATGACTTGACTTTTCCCACAACTATTTCATTTCTAATACAATACATGACTTGATGCCCACTTAATTGGACAATCTGTCTTGGCTCAATACATAGGATCAAGAAAAAGCTAAGAAATAAGATATTGTGCAAACAGTAGGTGCAGGCGTTGGCGGCAGATACCTCCGGTTTTTCTGACTTCTACCGATAAATTTCTTTTAGCTTACGTAAAAGGTATTCCCTTCGTACATCCCCCCCCCCAGATTATGAGGCCTGAAATTGCTACTGGTCATTAGACAAAATTTCAGTTTGCACCCGTGTATTTGGTTAATTGTACATGTTCACAAGGAGGGACTGGGAAAAAAATTTCTAGAAAAGAGAGCTTGTGTGAAGTGTATGGGCCTAACAGTCGGAAAAATCAACCTATTAGCTCTTCCTAAAATTTGATCTTTCTCTTTTCTCTCTTCTATTCTTACATTATATTAATTTTATCGTTTTAAAGGACATATTATTTTTCTATTTTCAATTTTCTGGTTCAATGTCGTTTGTTTAGAGTAAAAAAGACAGTAACATAAAATAATTTTTAATTATTGTAAATATTTATTGTTAAAATAATTTAATATTAATAATTTAATAATTAATTATTTAGACAATTAGTTTTGTTGTTTTAAATAAAAAAAGTAAAATTTTTGACCCATCTTAGGTTCATTCACACCTGAAGACGACGGTTTTCTAAGATTTTTCTTCTGACTGTTTAAAAATCTTTTTTAGGGCTCTACCACATTTTTACAAATGTGGCTACCTTGAAAATAAATAAACAAAACTAATTGGTTAAATTTGACAGGACTTTTTGTCAGTAAAATTCAAACATTAGTAGCCTGTTGATTCCCAAAGACAATTACACGTTCAAAGGAAAGCCGTAACCTCTAAGGCTATTTGGTGCCATATTTTTCGTCTTTTTTCTCGCTGATTTGTCAAAGACGTTTCTATTTCAAAATTTAACGGCTAAAATTTCATGGCCAAAATTTGCCGCGTCATCCCTAGATTTTTCAACATATTTTTGGGGGCATTTCAATTGACAAATAATTTGTTTTTGAATTTTCATTGAAAAAACGATAAATTTACCACCCCTCCCTTAATTCTAGAAATGATTTGCTTAAGGTTTTTTTCATTAGAAATTAAATTCCAAAATTTTTTCTCAATTTTCAAAGATAAAAGAAGGACGTTACTGGTCTGATCCATCCTAATGCTTTAATCTTTTAACGGAGAAAATGTCCAAGATTTTTTTTTGCGTTTACTTTGTGAAGAAAGTTATTGTTGTATTTTAAAATATGGTAGGTCAAATGGCTAAAAGAGTATTGTAAAGTGTTGAAAATCCAAGAAATGTTTCGAATTTATTATATTAGTCCATATTTGTTATGGGACCATCATTGTGAATGTACAAAGTTCAGAGCCAGTTAGTGCTTCGACAGTACAACCATAAGAAATATAAAAGAGTGGGGTTGGTCAGATTGGCTTCTGAAAGGGTTATACCTTGGTTATTCCTCGATAATTTGAAAAAAAAAGTATTTTTTATTGACATGGTAAAAACAATCATAAAGTAGTATGCTACAAGATTGTAATTTTTCTACTTGGGGTAGGAAAGTTACAATCAAAATTAAAAAGTTTCTCACAAGAAACTTTAAGCGCCAAAATTTCATGATGGCATTGACTTGAATTGTATACCCGGAGTACTTCGTCTAGCAAATATAAATTAAATGGCAGTAACTCTCAATTTTCAAGAACTACCGTTTTCAATCTTGGAAATAAAATGGATAGGACTTTATTATTTGCATAGAATATTTGAGTTGACCCAAGACAAGATGGACGGCACTTGCAACTCCCCTATTTCTTCTTCATCACAGAAAAAATAAAAAATGTAGCACCTTCAAACAAAATCTTTCACTTTTATATTTTTTTCATTTCTTCGTAAAATGATTATTTGTGATATTTTTTTCATTTCTTTATAAAAATGAAGAAAGAGTTAATTTATCATAACCGAAAAATGGATTTTAAAAGCTGTACGCATAAAATTCATGCTTGGTTACGTGAATCCGCAACGAAAGTTATGCAAGGTTCGTGATTGAGAGGAAAAGTGAATGAGCAAATAGGTATTTCTTTGTATGGCACCACAGAAATTGATGTAATTTATACCATTTAACTATTATCCTACGCTCCAAATCCTGAAAAATTTGCAAAATATTGTAATTCTGGACAGGGAGCGTTTTCGACTGTCGTTCCAAAATCTAATATCAGCATTTTGTGAATTTTCAAGAAAATTGCAGTGACATTTTGTTTTTTTCTATTTTTCCTACTAGAACAAGAGAAATCGATGAAGACATACCGTTTCATACATAGATATGAGCTTGGAACATCCAAAGTTAGGTCCTCTGATGGTGTGATTTTCATTAAGATTTTTAGACTTTTAAGGAGTATTTTCTCTCTTTTCCAAAAATCCGCCAAATTTGCTTAGACTCGTAGCCTTTGATGGGTAACACTAAACTTAAAAAATATCATATATTTGGAATCAGCCCAATAAGCCGATTCTTTTAGTACATCTATTGATATCGCATTTCCGTTATTTAGAGTTTCAATTAATATTGAGCTGTGTCACTCCCTACTTACATTTCGTTACCACGAACTGTTTGATTTCCCGATTTCTTCCTGTCTTTGCCAACCATGTAATTTCTTTGTCATGTTTGAAGGACTTAAAGACACTTTTGTGAAGGCTGATGGACGTTCAATACTGTAGCTTGCAACGCACTCATAGGTGCTTTCACGTTCCTCTTTTCAAACTTAGCGATTTTAAAGCGGAATTTGAAGACAAACACGTCACTTATTTACTGCACTTCTTGTGGTGCACACAAGCAGTAGTTCTACATTTGACAATGTCCCTCAGTCTATAAGATGAAATTCCTCTTTAGGCCAATCATTTACTCTTTTTAAATACCCACAAGAAGTGCCATTAAAAAATACAGATGAAGCGAAGGATAAGTTAGACCGGGTCTACAATATTCCTTTTTCGGGCGAAGTCATCATGGTAACTTTAAACGGCAAAGATCGACATGGTTCATAAATGAAGATCGACATGGTTCAGATTCATATGGAAGCCTGATAAAATGAAAGGAAAGTTTTGTCTGCTGTTAACTTAAGAAAGTTTTTCGTCACCCGATTGGGTATTTCAAAGAAAATCGTCGGAATGTTCTTAATTTAGAGTCATTCAGACTCAAAATTATACAAATTGAAAAAAAAAAAAACTTTTGAGTAGTTCAATTTTATTTTTGTATGCTACACCCTAATCTTGATAACTGCCGCTAAGTCGGAGGAGCTCATGTCCTGCCTTTTGGTTAGTAGCCTACAGTTTACTGCATAAGAACAACAAAATTTACGCAGAAAAATATAGATTTATTGGTAGTAAATTAAATACAGAAACACGGTATTAATAATAACATTAGAGCTCGGATGTAGAGTGGTCGAATGTAAATTTCTGGTTTATGGTGAAAATGGAATTTGACGAATACCCTTGAATTTTGGGCTATAGTTTCTTTAAACTATTTCCTTAGTTTCGCATTTGAGTCGCTAAGATTAGTAATTAAAAAATTTAAATAGTTTTGTAAGCTTTGTTATGTTATAACGCCTATATTAATTTTTTCATCCAGTGGCGCACTGTAGAATCGGTTTCTTTCAGCTTAGCGTGATACTTTTACAAAGAACAGAAAGTGACATAATAAATGGGAAATATACAATTTGGGCTATATATTTGCACATTAGAGAAGGGTAGGGGTAAAGTATTTTGACAATGTGAAGTTAGAAAACAATTCTTACTTCATAGTATGCAGAATAATTGTATCTAGCACATTTTGCATGCAGACCTACTCCCGCTAAACTTTACCCCCCCCCCTCATGTGGAAGTACATAGCCCAAATTTGTTTACAGTATTATACTTGTGATATTTCATTAGTCAAAGAAATAGGTTCTACTTAGATGAAAATAGAGTAAATTGCTCCCAGCGTGGAGCAGACCTTCCTCAAAACATAGGTGACATGCAGTCGGATTCTAAGAGAATTCTTTTATTTATCTCATAAGCATATTCTCTTATCAACTGCCACTGTCTCTCCACTTCTTTATAGCTTTTTTTTCAAATTCAGTCTTTTAACTAAATCAAACCGTACCAAGAAGGGGACTATAGTGTCAACAGCGCCATGCAAAGCAATACACCCGGATTCAGATACATTAATAATTTCGGGGATGAGCCCCTACAGCTAGGTACGATTCCCTTGTTTAATCTAACAAACTGTTATTTGTACAAAAATAAGTTCTGACAAAAAATTACCTTTTAGTGACTAAAGAAAAGAGTACTCCTCAAGCGGCGTCAATTCTCAAAAATTTAGAGGGACAAAATACATGGTTTAAAATCAGAAGGTATGTGCAAATTTGTCGTTTTTTTCAATTGCAATGCCATCCGCCCAAAACAACGATATTTTTCAAAATATATGGGGGATATTCCCCATCCCAATTGATTCTACTTATAATCAGTAACATTTTATTGATTGAAAAAAGGGAACTTCTCTATTTCCGCGGACAAATTTGCTTTCGTAAAGCTGAAATGGTGGAATAATGTAAAGCTTGAACTGATTCCAATTCATTGAACCTAGCTTCGGGTAAACAGAAGCGGTGTCTAAAAAGGATACAGGCAAAATTAGGTGGCTCATATTCCTGTTCTGCCTCCATGTAAAAAAAGGACGAAAAAGAACTAATCACGCTGTAAGCTGACTTACCATTTAAAAGCCTGGGAGAGCGAAATAGAAATCGATCATTCATAGTCCATTGAGGTTAATGCAAGGTGCATCCTCAATGAAAATTATCATAAAAGGTTAGTAATTAATTTGGATGAATTACAACAAAATGTTGTTTCAATGTTTATAAACTGTAATAGTGGCCACCAGTGTTGTCCCTTCAGCGCTGACAAGAGTATGAATGCATTTTTTTTTTGCTATATTATATCCTGAACGATGGAGTTAATAGCGAGTAAATTTAGTGATTTTGTACCTCTATAACTCGAATTTTCATTTGGCTTACCTCTCGAAGAAAAATCTTTGTCCCGTGAATTTCAAGTTAACGAGTCAACTATAATTGTACTTTCCTCCAGAGTGGACTTTAACGACTAAAAGTCTTACATGGGAAATATTTGTTACTAGATAGCTCCATTAAAACTGTTATTTATGTTACGATCACTGTGAGCAGCGGTTCACTCTTTATTAGGTTGCAGCTACTGCTTTAACAATGGCCAATTTCCTTCATTTAGCTAATACAGGTAACAAGTCATAATTTGGTCATACAGAAAGCGACTGCAATGTTAACAAACTTAGCAATTTATTGAAAACAAAACGAGACTAAGGATTTGATGTCGCATTTTGATAGAACGTATAATCATATCTGTAAACTTTGGGTGATGTAAACAGCTATGTATTTTGAAAATATCCAACCTGGTGAAACTGTGTCTATCACACGAGTTGTTATATATATATATATATATATATATATATATATATATATATATATATATATATATATATATATTTATATATATACAAGAGAAATTCACTGACAGATTAGCAACTCACCGGAATTTTTTTTTTCCGACAAGGTTAGAAGCAGCAGACAACGCTGAAGGAAAATTATAGGCATGCGAGGGCTAAAAGATAGAGTGAAGAATATTTGACACCATAACAAGCATTTGAAGCCTCATTTACAAGGAACAAAGACTATAGAAAAGCATTTTGCTAGCCCAAGGACCTACAAAGCCAACCTTTTTGGCTAGTTTTCAAAATTCTTAAAAATAGAAGTTGAGTGGATATGAACAAAAGCTAGTCTTTACTTCTTAAATATAAGTATGACGGTTTATTGCCCTTTAACAATCCTCTATGTAACAAAGTATGCAGCTAAACACTATGAAAAGAAAAACCCAAGTTTTGTAAATACTTTTCTAATTCGTTTTGGTTTTACGACTAAGAAAAGACAACTTAAATGCAAAGGTCGCATTAATCCATTAGTGGACAACTTACCAATAAAAAAAAAAATCTGTCATCCATTTATTTTAAAAATCAGAGTTGACAAAACATACATTAGTGAAACCTAAAAGAACATACTTATATGGTAAAGAAAGAAAAAGAATAATATCCACCAAACCGAAAACTAAAGTGTCAACACACATCCAGGAGAACACAGGTGAGAATTTAGTGCTGTCCTATCATTAAATACACAATAGTTAACGGGCATATCGCATTGCTGAGCACAACAAGGTAAAAAAAAAAAAAAAAAAAGATTAAAGATACTTTTTAAATTCACCAATTATAAACTCAGATTCAGGAAACTTCAGCCTTCTTGGAGGTCCCTTTGTCAGGCCACTCCACAACAGATAATTTGAACCATTTGTTTCTAAAGTGACTTCAAATGCTCCACGCTTACTCCCTTTTGGACTTTTAAAACATGTAAATTCAACATCAGAAAAATTTTCTTCTAGGGTAGCAACTAGCGCTAGAGCATTACGCTTAAATACACCTCATGATTCACTGAAATAAAAAGATAATTAGATAGTGTCGTTAGAAAGGCCGCTATACCTTCTAAGAAGAGATAAAAAAAAATAGTTGAGGAAATTCACGTAAACCAGAACCTCAACAAAAAAGATAATTCTTTGAACACCATCTTTCAAAAGATCCATCAACTTTGTCCAGCGTCGTTAATAGGAATAGTTCGTTGATTTCAAATGTGTGGTTGAAAAACATTCAAATCCATTATCACGAAAGCAAGCATTTACTCTTCTACTGATGGAAAAGACCTAAAGCATTTTGTTCTATCAAATCCCTACGACTAAATGGGTGGACGATAACGTCAGTTAGAACCAACAAGCCATTCCCCTCATTTTGTGTGGCCGGTCAAGTTCTTAATGGCTATTGGTTTGGAAGGAGATAAAGGCATTGCGTTCCTTATCATCGATGGTGGATAGTGGGGTTCTCGACAGCTATTGGTTTGGAGGGAGAGAAAGGTACGATTGTATCTTTTAATTGCTTGTGGAGGTTCAGGTTCTTAATGACTAGGAGAGAAAGATGTTGTCTTTTCTTATTATGGTCTGTGAACGATCACACGGACTGACGTTTAGACCGTTAGAAATGTAACCTTATGGTACACAACAGAGGATGTGCAACACAGACAATTCCGCCACTGAAAAGACATTAGATACAATTAATCAACTACTGTATATTTGACCTTTTTCGTGTGTCTGGAAAAATTGTATAGATAAAATTTGCATAGCTGTCACTAGACTGAGCTCTTTACTATTATATAGACAAAGATTAATTTCAAATAATTTGAATTTTGTGGAGGCTCGGATTTAGTTTGACAAAGTTCTACAGTAAATGTTCCAAAACCTAGGTTACTCTATCAATAAGAACTTATGATTGTAATGACTTATGGCAACTCATGATTATTTTTAAAGGTCGATTCTCTGAAAAGATCTGACGAAGTGAAACAACAATAGATAAAATACACACTGTTTTATTTTGAACTCGTTCTGAGAGTTACCTGACCTCTCGCCACTAATTCAGCAAATATTTATTTTCATTTGGCTTCAAAACGTCTTATTTTAGAAGCTATTCTTTTCTAGACTTGTTTTAATACTGAGACTTATTTAATAGGATTTAAACTGTTAGTCACATATTTTGATAAAGAAGTATACAGCATGATACGTAATATGTAACAATATATAATATAAATGGAGGGCGGAGGTGCTAAGCTGTTCAATCATAACTATCTCACGTTTAGGTCGTACTCAACACCGTCTCCAGGGGGTCACAGAATTTAAGACCCCTCCCGAAAGTTTTGTCCGAAACATAAAAATATGTACAAAGGAAATTTCCGATACATTTTCAAGTTGTTTGTAACCCCTCCCCCCTCCACACGAATAAAAAACCTCCTTTCCTTAATAAAATCTTGGATACGCCCTTGGTCGTATTTAAAACTTTTCAGTTTTTGAGATAATAGCAAAAAATTGCTTTCTAAGTTCTTGTCTAAGAGAAGATCCATGGGTAATGTAGATTAGGAGAATCAAAGCGTGATTGAACACAATTGCCCTGCTGATCCTCCATTTAAGAGCAGCATAACTGCAAGCTTTAAGTGCATAACGGTTTATGCCAATTGGTTTTAAAAATTCAGATATGATCTTTAGACGTGACAGAGGCGAAGCTCAGTATGACAGATCTAGAAATACATAGCTGATTTTAGGGTTCAGACCAATAGCTTTTCAATATAACTTCGAAAGAAGAATATGTGTCATAATTGTGAACAAGACGGGTATATACTGATGGTAAATATCATTCAAATCATTTTCTTTGTACTTGTGAGCTCACAATTTAAGAAATAATACATTAAATCATGCATATTTCATATATTCCAGTAAACCTATAGATAATTAAAAAGATAGGATCGGGCTCAAAACAAAAAATTGTGCTTTATAGGGTTTCAGAAATTTCTATGCCAATGTTGTACACTTATTTCATTTTTTTTGCTTGCATATTTACGGCAGTGCACCCATAAGGTAAGACAGAACGCACTCCCCCATCAGACCCAAAAGAAGAAACAAAGTACAAAATCTTATAGCACCTAAATAAGATTGTAGCTTCTCTAGTTAACATTCTGCGTAGCCTTCACCCTCCTAAGAACTATTTCTATCACAGGATCCACCACTACCCAGAGATGTAAATGTAGGGCCCTTGTTTACACCTTGTAGATTATACAAAAATGTCTGTAGCGGTATTATTGGCAATTCTCCTGGAAGCCTCTTTCACTTGATTTCGGAGGGAGAAAGAGAGAGAATATGGAAGACGGCTTTTTTTTTACAGAACGTTATCTATTAGGGTTTTTATACTAAAATACACACGAAAAATATTGCTCATAAAATTCGATTATAAAAAGGCAGAATATAAATTATTAGCTTAGCTATAAAATAAACTAACCGATAATATATAGTATCAGATTAAGCTTTGACAGTAGCATACTTAAAAAGAAAAGATGTGCAAATTGACCTCAATATGGTTTCCTTAAATGCATAATATAAATCTCGAATACACTCCACTTATTTAGTTACACAACTCGTTTCATTTTTTTTTACATTAGAATCTACATCATATAATCACTTAATCCACTATAAACGACAAAAATGAAAATTCTGTCAAAACAAAAGCAACAAGAGTTACAACAAACATCTCTTCAAGAAGATATTGACTATTTACAAGACTTAGAATCATACCTGTGCTCAAATTTTTAAAAACAGCAGGACAGAGTTGCTTACCAATACTGTACAGCTGCTTTGCCTCTGTTTCTCTCAGATGCTCGAGCAGGAGCAGGCCTTGCCTTTTCAACTTTTCCCTTTTTGGCTCGTCCTTTACCCTTCTTCTCTTCAGCCGAACCATTTGCTTTAATTAAAATAAAATATGCCTCACAAGAAACTCTTTATAAAATGTTAAGAAATAACTGATCTTTACAGATAAGAAAAAGATAATTTTTTTTATTAAGCGGGAAGAAAAAAGAACAACCTCTGCGTGTCATTACTCACACTCAGCAACCTTCAAAAATACATCAAATGCTAAGGATAAGTGATGTCACACTATTTAGGGACCAGCAACGGACTCGCTGCTGGTCCCTTTAACACCCAATTGACACTCCTTTCTCACTCCTAAAAAGATGGATGAGCTTTAAAAAAGACAATATTCTCCTAATAGTTCGTTTAAAACGCGAATTTTTTTCCAGCAAATTTCAATTTCTTTAAGTATTCGTCACGAGCTTAAAAGAAAGTATTTTTTTTTAAACAAACTTAAATTTCAACAAAATTTTATTTTAGGATCTTTAAACCACAAAGGATAAAACTACAAAAGAATTTTCGGTCAAAATAATGAAAACAGTTCGCTGGTTAACAAATTTGAATTACTATAGGCTAAGTTCTGAAATGATAAGAACTAAGGGTGTAGGTATGAAGAAATCTAACTGAAAAATAAAACAAACAACACAAATTAGAAACAAGAAAAAAAAATTGGTGAATGAAAACACACTAAAAACTAATAGTAACTATAAATGAAGGTTACATATGCCCTCTAAGGGTGTAGGTCATAGGGGAGTCAGGCACCAGTAAAGCATTTGATAAAATTTTGATAGATACCAGTATAAAAAAAAATATCCTGTCAAAGGAGGTTGCTTTTATTGAGAAGAAAATGGAGGGATGTCTGATTTTCACTTGAATAAAAAGACTAAACTATATTTTGGGCGCAAGTGTCTAAACCCCCCCGGAGACTGCGTAAATGTCTAACACAGTAGGCTACGGTAAATTTTGTCAAAACTTTATTAAGCGACATCAAAATCCATATCAAAAGACAAAAGAATCTGGTTAATAAAATTCAAGCTCCATGAAGCCTAATAAAAAGACGAACACTCCTCTGACCCTACATTTTTTGAAGTTTTTTTTTTCGGATTAGTGTTGTTTGCCATAATTAGGATTTTTTTTTTCGTTATTAGGTTTACAGGTTGCACAGGCTTCAGCACTTTACTCTTCCTCTTCTGTGCCACCACCAAAGGTTTTCTAAGATGTTCAAAGCAGGAAAACTGGTTATTTTAAGTACAAAATACATCAAAATAAGAAAACATCACCCCCCCCCCCCCCGGGCTCATCTTCGGACTGTTAATAACTGGAAACCCAGATTTTCTATGTTTTTCATTGGACTGTTATACAACTGTTAAGATTTCTCATTGCGTAATTTCTTCTTTGCTGCAACACTTGAATCGTCAGAATACAATTAGATGTATCCGTTTGGTATATATTTTCCATAATTCTCAGTTGTAACTTCCATAATTTTGTCCCTAAAGTATTAAATCTTCATCATATTTTGGTACATCTTGTTAGGATTAGCCTAACTTTACTTCTTTAGTGTGGTTGCTATAACACGTAAGTACTAAAAACGGAACATGGTTGAAAAATCAGCAAAAAATAAGCTAAGAACATATGGTAATAAGCAGCTTATTAAGCGTACTAAGCACCATATGGTACTGAGCAGCTAAGCAGCTTGTGTTCCCTTAGCAATTTTTAGAATGTTATCTTTCTGCTCTCTTATGGTTTTCATATCCCAAAGAAAAACGACAATTTTGATATTATTTCACAGCTCATAATGAAGCTAATTCACCGAATTAGCTTTTTGAAATTTGGTGTATATGGCTTCATAGATTAAAAAAAAATCTCTGAAAACTGATTAACCAACTACTGAAAACTGATAGAAACCAAGCGGATACAACTTCGAATTTGTCTTCAGCAGTTCAACGAGAAACGTACAATCAGTAGGGCATTACGACCGTTAAGTTAAGTAGGTCAATTGGACAAAAGTGGGTTATTGAATACATAAAAGTAAAATAAAAAAAGTAACACTTTTAAATCAGAAGAAAATAAAGATTCCATTGATATGTCCATAGTCAACAAAAGGGATAAATATAACACAATAGAATAGTCTAACCCATCTTTCTAAAAATATATTTTTAGTAAATTATTTAATAATTTAGACTTGTAATCTTCAACAATTTTAATAAAGTTCTTGTCAATGCAAAGCTTAGATTTGTGAGTGTTTACTTTTTAGTAAAGCAATGACGGAATTTACAGTTTCTAGAGCTCCATAGACATTTTTCACTCTATCTCTGCTGAATTTTCATAAACGTTCCTTATTTTCGAACCTGGCGTCCGCTAAGCGCAAAACCAACCTAATTGGCTAAGGAGTTCCCTAGTTTTCCTAACCTTTTTAAAGACGCATACAGTTGTATGAGTTTCCACGTCACCAATTTAAGGCAGCAGTTTTTTTTTAAATCTTTAATTCCCTTTGTATTATAAATATCTCTCAAGAAGGCAAACACTAGAGACAAAAAGAAAGTCAGAAAAAAAGATCAGTCTGGTGCATGGCCCCTTCCAAACTAAACACTATAACAACAAAAGTATAATAGTATTCAATTCCCCATTCAATATTGTTTCCAAACATAATAGCCACTGGCGAGACAATCGTGTTCCACACTCCCCCCTTCCTATGTAATAAGACATGATACAGCATTAGGCTATATAAAAAACCTTGCTGATAAGGTCGGTTTGCACGTTTGTACGCATTTTTCGCCAGCAGTTGGTTCATATTGCAAAATAATACCAATTTGAAAAATAAAATAAGGGCGGGGGGGGGGGGGGGATTGTCACGATGGCAGCCATTATATTCGGAAACAGAATCGAATTGCACTACATTGTGTTATTGTGTTTAGCTTCAGAAGTGGCCATGAGCAAAACTGTAACCAAAACTTAAAATTAGAATAGAATCCAAAAATAGACACAAAACAGATAGAAAAAGTAAAAAATTTCCTAATGTGTGGATGTGCTGCTCCCTTCCTACATTAAACAAATTTATCAAGGTTAACGAAATCAGAAAGAAGTCCTCTGTATAACCCAAATACTACTGTTCTTCGATTCAATTGTTGCGGGTTGAATACTTTTTTTTTTTTACATAGTCAGCTCACCTTTCTTTCCTTCCTTGGTTTCTTCAGTCTTGGCATCGGCAGGTTCCTCCTCTTCAGTTGTCTTTTCCTCAACTGCTGGCTCTTCAACCTTTCCACCTTTCTTGCCTTTACCTGTCAAAAGATCCAACTTGAGACAATAGAAACAAAAATGCAACATGACTTTATAAAAAGAATAAAAAATACATCAGAAATAAAAATCATTTTTTAGCATTTAAAAGTCGTCCTACCTTATAAACATAAGTTATGCATTCAGAACATAAGTCCAAACACAATTTGATTAAGAACATATTCTTATTACTCCTCAGGTTCTTGGATACGTAAATGGCTAGATATATATAATATAAATCATAATAACATATATTATAATCTTTGAGATGCCATGGCCTTTCCTTTTATATGAATTATGTGGGATAAAATTTATAATTGAAATGACATTTGAAAGTTTTAATTGTTGTTTACATAAACAGGAGACTTTTATCTCGTTTACACGATCTTAATCACAGGAGATCTGAAAACTCCAGCCTGAAAAGAAATCAAACCAGACAAGAGGTTATTTTTTCAATGGGTGTTGCAAAATCAAGCTGGAAGATATATGTTCAAAACAGTTTTCTAAGCTATCTTCTGCACGTTATCATACTTTGTTTTAGTAGTTTTAAGTGATGATACTGACGAAGAAGTATCGTAAGATATGTCATTCAGTTTTTTTAGACTTGAAGATTTAGAAACTGAACACTCTTTCTTAAAGCGAACATGAATGAACCCAGCCCATTTTTTCCCAACAAACCTATCTTTTACCGTAATAAATCGTTTTGTCATAACAAATTTAACCTAGCGATTTTTCTCAAAGCTAGTATAGATAGATTTTTTCGCACCAAAGTCAAATTGGGCCATGGTGACATACACAAAACAAGCAAAAAAATACAGCAACAAAACATACACTGAAAAGAACCTAAAACTAATCATTTACGAAAATCATCACGATATTTCATACCTACCCAGACGAACTTTCCAACATTATTTATATTTAAGTGACACCTATTTCTAAAAATTTCCGAAATCCAATCCCTCCCCCTGACCTCCCTACCAAATATTTCAAAGCGTAACTCCCTCAACTCCCTCTATTCGCCTAAAAAATGATAAAGACTCATCCATCTCTTCACAAATAGGGCAACTATAAGAACAGATACCTCATACCTACTCAGACGAATTTTCCAACATTATTTGTATTTAAGTAACACCTACTTCTCAAAATTTCCGAAATCCAATCTCTCCCCCTAACTTCCCAACCAAATATTTCAAAGCGCAACTCCCTCAACTCCCTACATTTGCCTAAAAAATGATGCTAAGACTCATTCATCTCTCCACAAATAGGGCAACTATAAGAACCATCCCTCCATCTATTTCTCCTTAAATATTTCCTACGTTCTCCAAGAATCATAAAATTCCCCCTAGCATACATTGCTCATTTAAAATTTTCCGGAAACAATCCCATTTTTAGGTAAATTTCTTCTCCCCTGTTCTCCTTGACCTACGCGTATAGCCCAAGGGACGGCGAGGTGGCCTTCGCAGCTTGCCAAACCTGAACTTCCTGAGACTCTAGCCTAGTAGCAACTAACCTAGATAGAGTCCCTACCATCCCCTTTCGCTCATTTAAGCAATTAACTAGCCCTGCACGGTCTGCTATATTCTTCCCCTGATTTGGTCACGAATCCTTCCTCCTATCTTGAAACATCATTAAAAGTGCTTGTTTAACTAGCCTATTATCTTCTATCGATACCACCCTTTCCCAGTATTTAACCATACAAATTAACCTAGTCTGTCTCATGCACTTTATTCCTATATCCCCTCTCAGCACTAACCCATGAAACTTATTATCAAGGCCTAACATACGCTTAAAAAACCTCAACTGCATTCCTTCTAAATTAAACCCCCCAAAGCTCCGCCCCGTAATGCAAAGCCTATCAAACCCTAGCATTAAAAATATACTTAAACTTCTATCCACTCTATCATTAAACTTCTATCCACTCCATCAAACGCCCCTTTTAAATCCAAAAATGCAACAAATAGATTACCCTCTTTTCTCTTAACTTGTTTCCTAATCATCCCTAATAAATTAAAAATCTGATATATAGGACTATAGCCTTTTCTGAACCCTGCCTACAAATCTGGTAAAATTCTATTTTGTTCTATCCAACCATCTATCCTACGACATAATATCTTAGCAAAAACCTTACTAAGTACAGTTCTTAGGCTTATACTTCTATAATTCCCATGGTCTAATCTATCCCCCTTTTCAAATAACGGCACTAGAAAAGACGTAGCCCAAGACAAGGGCCATTCTGCACTGTTCAATATAGCAGAAAATATCCCTACTATAAAAGGCAGCAGCCACACCCATCCCCACTTCCAAAGTGCAGTTGGTATTCCATCTATGCCTGGAGCAGACCCGCCTCTCATTCCTTTCATTGTCTCCCAAACTTCCCTTTCCTGGATGGGAGCAACCAAATCATAATCACATTCTTTCATTGGCCAATATACTACATCACGCACTGCACATACCAGATCTACACCATAACTAGTTCCTCCTGGGTCCCTAATCACTTCATTTTCTCTCTCCTCTAAATATGTAGGCCATTAATCTACTGCTAGTATACCATCATAAACCTCCTGTAGAATTATTAACTATATGCCAAAAGGTCCAAATATCCCCTTTTCTGTAATCTTTCTTCAGTTGCTCCCCTGTTCTAATTTCATGCTCTTTTTTCTTAATCTTCAACATTTTCTTATACTTATTCCGAATCAACTTATAATCCATATAAAATCTAGTATTTTCTCTACTACCTAGGCCATCCCTCGCTTTCCGCAGTGCCTCTAAAACTTCCTGGCAATTCCTTTACCAATCATCATCAAAATATCCATTCTTAATATTCTTCGTAACTCTGCGATTTGACTTTGAACCTACCTCGTATATAACATCATAAACTAATACTAACGACACCTCTATTTTTCTATCACCTAATAAAACCAAACATTTCTCTATTTCCTGTTGAACTTCTTCACTCGTCCCCAAATTATTCTTCCGTCTATAGTCATTACTGGCCCTTGGAGAGATATGGATTACTAAATCACCCCAAACCTCCCAAGCAGCTTCATCCATACAGGCATGAGGTGACATCAAAACTTCGAGTAACCCCAACATAACCACTAAAGTCCCCAATAAGACAAAACGAATTGGAAGGAAACTGAATAGAAAATTTACGTTCTTCATCCTCTAATATACACCACGTATCCTCCTCGTTGTACAAGCAGATACAAAAATTGCAACTCCACCAGAAGTTCGTCCATTCCTAGATTTTTTTTTGCGATGGACACCGAAATACCGAAACCTTTCAAACTGATTTTCTTTTTCCAACCAAGTTTCAGATAATGCTGCAATATAAAACATGCACTGCGATACCAATAGACTATTAATTTTCATTTCACTCCACCCCTGAATGTTCCAATATACCATATTTATTCTTTCCCGCACAATACCATGGCAATGGTCTCCTTATTCTTGATGCCGATCACTTAGATCTTGGAGAGATAGCTTACGAGGTGCAATCTGCCTTTCATTTATTGTGGCCCTACCTCTAAGAGACGGTGACTGTGTTGTATTCCACGCACTGTCTTTTGGGCTAATAATTTCAAGATTTCTTCTCTTTGGAGTGCCTCTTTCAACTTGTGGCACAGCAACAGAAAAGGGTGTTTTATGCACTTCGATTACATTTTGCAATTTTACAGGATCCCTAAATGCGCTACCGAATGACTGCATAGATATGACGCTAGTTTGATAACTTCCAATTTGCTCTCGGTCTTCCGTCATCTATCAACATTACGTTTGAGCCTAGCCGATATTTGGTGTGCACTAGCAATTCCCCTTCTATATTTACCACCATGTACTGTGCGCTCTTTTATCGCATCAGTTACGAAATTTTATATATAGCCCTTTTACTCTACAAACAATTTCATACCGCGCAACTTAGCCTCTTTTCCCACTGGTTTCGCTGCCACAAGGGCAAATTTCATTTTCTTTCTCGCAAGCAATTCTCGTTCTGTGTAGTCAGGCGGAATCCAAATTTTCGCGTGTCTAAAATGTTGACCCGATTTCAGAACAAAATCGCGGCAAAAAGGGCTCGTAAATTTAAACCAAAACGGGGCGTTTTTTTTAAAATACATTTAATACAGAAAACGTCTTTTATGTTGCTAAGATGTATCGGAATAAAGTGGTTCAAAGTGGCAACTACATCTTCAAGTAATTTCTGTGCTCGTCTTGACGGATCAAAGTTGTACAAAATCACATTTGTTCTTATCGAATCAGCCTCCATATTACTCATTTTAAGTCGCGTCATCTCCAGTTCTGTTCTCAGAGAATCCACTTCCTGCTGCGTATTTATGTTTTCTGAACTTCAGCGATCGCTCCCTCCAACTTAGTTGATAACTGTGTTAGTACCCCATTTATTTCCACTATTTTCGATGAAATTGGGTCTATTTCTGCTAACTGATGATTCATTATGGTGAGCATCGCCATTATTCAAGATTCTGCATCATTTGAGATATGGCTATCGCCTGGATTCTGGCCTTGTGTAAATATTCCTTGGAACTATATGCGCAAATTCACAGCTCTGCTTATCACAGGTTATATGCCAATACGAATGCAATTATGTGCCACTATAGCCCTTATTATTACCCAACTGGCATACCGCTCTTTGATTTGTAAGAAATTGTCTCATTTTAAGAATGCCAAAAGTTCAATTAATGCAGCGGACAAAAACTTCAGTCAATTCAATTTATTCAGTGACGTCACATATTTCACTCGGTTATAGATGTTACTGAATAAATATTTTTAATAGTTTATAAGACGTAAAAGTATTCTCACTACTGATAGTATTTTAATTCTATATAATATCTATTATTTTATCATTCTTTCAGTAACTACTGAAAGAATTCAGTTTCTAATTAAATCAGAATAAAATCCTTTACCAAAAACTTGTTCAAAAATGAGATTAATCCTTTTTAATAGAATAGATAGATCTTAACTGGTCAACAACTGAATAACAACTATATGCCACTATGTTAACACTCGTTTTTGCGTTTCCCAAATCACAATCCAGATTTAGTTACGGCATTTTTCAAGGTTCTAGCATGACAATTCGAGCTTGAATGACACGAAATGCCGCTTTTTAGCGTTTAAAGAAACTTCAACACTAAATTGCTTGAACAATTGTTCACCTATTGCTTCATAAGAACAATCCCTGGAAATAAAAATTAATCGCTCTTTTAATATTGTGATCAATGACTCGATTAGAAAATACTAACACTGTATGCATTATTTTTATATCTGTTAATACATTTTTTTTAAACTATATTTGCAGTGAAACATTTTGAAAAAAATATATAACAAAATCCATATTAAGATTTGTTATTGGAAGTAGGTGCAATTTATTTTACTATTCGTTTATTCAGCATAAAAATTGTTTGCCAAAATAGCAGTTTATTTTCATTTTTTGCTGACTGTTAGTGCCAACAAGAATCTGAAAAATTCGATTTTTTCCTTTCTCTTGAAACTTTGACAATCTAAAATGAGACTCAAGACGGACAAGCAAAAGTCCTTATATATTTGATGCAGATTCAGCTGGATAATAGGAATATAATGGTGGAATCAGAAATACCTTTAGCAACTGGCTTTTTTTCTTCAGCCTTTTCTTGGGCTGCAGGCTTCTCTTCTGCATTGGCTTCTTTCTCGCCTAATAGTAAAGGAATTTTTAGCTAATAATTTTGCTGTTCTTTCTTTGCAATTCAAAAAGATTAGAAGCATAAGATTATAACTCAAGGTTTGAAACTACAGAAACCCTACAAGGAAGATTTAAAAATGAGGACAAAAACAAACTGCTTGGGCCTAAATGAAGGAGTAGTTGTGTTTCTAACAACAATCTTTTTTTCTGAGTGAGTCATCCTTACTGTTCCAAGAAGCATTTAGCTAATCAGTAGAACATAAAGAACGGCGAAGCTTTATATAGATTTTACAAAGTTCACCCCAATTAATCAGCAATTCCCATGAGCTCTTAAATTCTGCAGAAACTTTCAAAATATCCAACACCCTCTGGAAAATGGTTTTGGGTGCTAATAACTCCTGAAACTGTTTTAACTGATTTTGCTATTCCACTTCTGAGGGATGCGGATTGTAAGGGCGCAAACTAATAGTTCCATACAGCAAAATAAAAAATCAAAGATCTCATCCAGGTCCACCTTGTCATTTTGATATTTTTTTTAGATAAGCAATACATATTTATCAAATTTTATATGAGTGCCAAAATAAACACGAATGCTCAGGGTTTCCACTCGAATATTAATAGTGGTACTAATCAGACGCGAAAAAGTACTACTTTGAGAGAAAAATATTACCTTTCCAAAATTTTAGTTTGTGTTGCATAAAGCATAATACACGCCCATGATTCCGTAGATTTCTCTTTGGTTTGACACAGAGTAGGACAATTTTGTTTGTTTTGCTGGTGTTTGAAATTGATTCATCAATAAAAACTTTGCATAAAATTTTTGGAACTGGAACTTTCCTTGAGAATGGGCATCCGAGGTCATTTCTAGATTGTCACCTCCAACAAAACAGTGTTTAGGAATTACGAAAATAATCTTTCAGCATTTTCTAAAAAGAGCCTGGAATCCCTCGAAAATAATTCTGATTCAAAAATAGAACAACTGGTCATACAAGGCCAAAAGCCTGAAAATCAAGGTTTTCAGCCCCCTGTTCATGAATTTACTTTACTGCAATTAGACCAATACATCCCACCCTATAGGTGGGTTCCTCTTTATCCTTGAGTAGTGCTACAATTCACCCTTCTATCCCATCCACAACATAGGCCAATTTTATGCTGTAATAAGTGTTTTAGGTTTACAACAGTTAATAGACACTTTGACCAAAGACAAATTTTCCACTGTATTGTTGCTTCTTTCTGAACTGTGACAGCATAACCAAGAGACCAGCATAACTGGATTTGTGGAAAGGCTATATTATCTAAAGAGGGTCTTTCAAATATATCATGCTTTAGTTTTCAAAATACCAACCTCCCTAATAGGGACTAATTCCAAGCCTTGAAGCACAAGTTCAATGATTTATCACAGTGCTTTGACATTTAAAAGCTAAAATTTTCTGTTAAAAATAGCATTCCTGCAATATGAGTAGAGTTGTCATTTTTTCAACATCGTTTCTGCAGGTTTGGCCAAAAAGTAGTCACTAAAAAAGGGATAATACATATCAACTCCCTCTATCATTTTAATTGAAGGATTTCTCATGACAGTTTAAAAATTTGAGAAATATACATTTTTAAGCTTTAGACGCCCTTCCCCCCTCAACCCAGAAGAATCCACTTATATCCCTCCTATTAGAAGATACAATATTTGATTGGAAGCACCAAGGTACCAGAGGTGAGGACTATCCACAATCATGGTATAGTATTTGATCTGTTATTAAAGTTTGATGAGCATACAAGCATTGTCTTGGGTAGAGCATGGTTTTACATTGTCTAGAATTAAAAGGGTATTTTTGAAGTTTAATGTGAATTTTTTTTTAAAGCTATACAAGATTTGCCCTATCCTTAAATATTGCTCTCCAGTATGCTACTTTATAAATAAAGATGATAGGAAGAAAATTGATGGAAGTGCTCTGAGTTTCTCAGTGTCAGCAGTTATGTAAATGGCATTGGAAATTTGGTTCCCCAGAAAATTTCTTTCAAAGAAGCTATTATACAATAACCAGGCAAAACATTAAAATTTTGAAACACATGGCACATTTTCATACACAAGGTCCCTAGCACACCCCTGTCTCTCCTAATTGATAAGAAGCCTTCACTTTGTAATTTGCAAAGGGTTCACAAAGGGTGGGAGGGTTCACACCAGCCCATTGCACTATCTCTTACTCCTGTGTGCAGGTATATTGCAGTTTAAAATAACTTGCCTTGATCTGTCTCTGAAGAAATCTGTTCTTCCTTAGGAGTTTCTTCCTTTACATCTTCTTCTGACTTTCCAACCTTGATTTCTGGTTCACCCTCAACTTTCTCTGGTGCTTGGGCAGATGCTTTGCCACCACGACCTCTTTTTGGACCAGCCATATCTATAAAAAAACAAACAAAATAAACACACAAATAGCAATTTTTCTATTTGCATAAAGCATATAAAGAATTACAAGACTTACATCTTGCAAGAATTACAAGTTCAGTGGTTATATTTAGTTATGATGATCATGCAAGCAATATGAAGATCCTTAGATTCCTGAAGTTATTGAGTTCAAAGAGGGTTATAGACAATGAGTAACTCATGTGAGCTTTGGAGTTGGAGTCAGGACAGATATTTATTAGAATTTGAGTCAGACTTAAGTAGGAGCCTTTTTTTGTCAAGACTAGATTTCTTTTGAATGCTAGTATCAAAGACATTAATTCTTCAAAAAAAAGGAACAGATTTATAAATGTTTCTAAGTTATTAGTTTTATAAAAATTGTGAGTTTAAAATTTTCTGAATAATTTTGCTATTAATGTATCATTTTCTTAGCTCGTAAGTAGAAATTAAAGGTTTCCTCTATTGAGAATTTTATTAAGAACTTAAATGTTTGGTTGGTTCTTTTTTAAATTATCACATACAACTTTTCATCATATTGAGCTAATGCCCAAACTTCTTTGTTTTTTTCCACTTAAGAAAAACAGAAAAACTTTTTTGCTGAAAGAAGTAGGCCTAGTCCTTTTTTTATAAGTCAAGTGATTGGAGATCAATCAGCCAAGGGTGTATTTTCTGGGGGTAAATACCCCCCCCCTTTACAAAAATGGAATCATTGTTTAAACACTTTCAGAAACACTTATGCATATTAGCCTATTCATAATAAGAAAGCATTATGGAGCAACCTCCCTCACATAATAGGCTAATTTATGTTTGTTTTAAATTATTATGTTGGTCCTTACATTCTTTTGAAAAACTTTTGTTCATCCTATTTCAAATTTTAAGTTTAAATTACCAACACTAAAATTAAATTAGTTACTCAGACAACAATAACATTAAAAAAGATTGTTTTCAGTTGCTAGCAAGCTAAACAAAATGAATTTAAAATTAACCCAATGAACAAAATTTTGACTGAAAATTGAGTTTGAAAGGTTACTATTTTAAAAGTGATGAGAACAGAAAGATAAGAATCTATTTCCATATTTTGAAGTATGTGTTTCCATAACAAAGTGGATGATGTGAATGGCCAAGAGACTTACTAAGTTGGTATTTAAGAATTTAAAAGGTGGTACTGGTCTGGTTGTTGATGGTATACCAATCAAGTCATTTATGAACCTTCTTATCATTTTTTTTTTCAATTTAATTCCCTTTTGAATCAAAATGCTTGACAAATATCTTCCTGGAACATGCTTTAAAAAATGAGTGCATCAGATTTAGAGTATGCTATATATATATATATATATACTAGCTGTTGGGGTGGCGCTTCGCGCCACCCCAACACCTAGTTGGTGGGGGCGCTTCGCGCCCCCCCCAAGCCCCCCCGCGCGCGTAAGTCGTTACGCGCCATAATAGTTACGCGCCATTGTAGTTGTGTCCCTATGTCCCACCTGTGAATATAGATATATATATATATATATATGGTTTTAACTACGTAAAACTTGCGAATATACAACATTCTTTGCTGTCCCATTGTCTTTGCATATAAATAGATTGTCAGGTTTACCGACTCTTGAACATGCAACATATAATGGTCCATGGGAAAACAATCTGTATTCAGATCTATACCTCATGATTCTAATGATTGCCCTTGAGCTTTGTTGATGGTGATTGCTAATCGACCATTCCCTGTCCCGGTGTCCTGGTCGTCATTTACATCCCCCTGTTTCCCCCGGTGTCCCCGTTGTAGTTGTGTCCCGGTCGTCATTTATATTCCCTGTGTCCCGGGTCCCGGTCATCATTTGTATCCCGGTGTCCCGGTCTGTATATACATTCGTTTTTTAGTTTTGTTTTTCTCCTTTATTTTTTTCCTTTTTTTTTCTTTTTTAGTTTATTTAGATTTTTAGATTTTTTAGTTTTTTTATTAGTTTTTAGTTTTTTTTCTTTTTAGTTTTTTTGTAGTTTTTACCTTCTTTTTAGTTTTGTTAATTTTTTTTTTTACTTGTGTCCTGGTCGTCATTTATACTCCCTGTGTCCCGGTGCTTTGTTGATTGCTAATCGAACATTCCTTTTGTCCTGGTCGCTTTCTCTTTGAGTGTCGTCATTTATTTTTTTCTTTTTTAGTTCTTTTAGTTTTTACCTTTTTTAGTTTTTTTTTAGTTTTTAGTTTTTTTAGTTTTTTACCTTTTTTTAGTTTTTTTAGTTTTTTTAGTTTTTTAGCTTTTTTATTTTTTTATTAGTTTTTAGTTTTTTTGTAGTTTTTGCCTTTTTTTTAGTTTTTTAGCTTTTTCATTAGTTTTTAGTTTTTTTTGTAGTTTTTGCCTTTTTTTAGTTTTTTTAGTTTTTTAGCTTTTTTATTTTTTTTATTAGTTTTTAGTTTTTTTTGTAGTTTTTGCCTTTTTTTAGTTTTTTCAGTTTTGACGTCACCTGATCCAGTTTTTTCAGGTGACGTCACCTGATCCACGATCCACAGATCCACAGACAACTTATTTTTATATATATAGATAGTTTTTTTTTTTTTACTTATGTCCTGGTCGTCATTTATACTCCCTGTGTCCCGGTGCTTTGTTGATTGCTAATCGAACATTCCTTTTGTCCTGGTCGCTTTCTCTTTGAGTGTCGTCATTTATTAGTTTTTTCCTTTTTTTTTAGTTTTTTATTGGTTTTTACCTTTATTTTAGCTTATTTTTCAGTTTTTTCCTTTTTTTTAGTTTTTTTTTATTTTTTATTTTTTTTTAGTTTTTTACCTTTTTTTGGTTTTTTTAGTTTTTTTAGTTTTTTAGCTTTTTTACTTTTTTTATTAGTTTTTAGTTTTTTTTTGTAGTTTTTGCCTTTTTTTAGTTTTTTCAGTTTTTTTTTTTAGTTTTTTTTGTAGTTTTTGCCTTTTTTTAGTTTTTTTAGTTTTTTAGCTTTTTTATTTTTTTTATTAGTTTTTAGTTTTTTTGTAGTTTTTGCCTTTTTTAGTTTTTTCAGTTTTGACGTCACCTGATCCAGTTTTTTCAGGTGACGTCACCTGACCCATCCATCCATCCATCCACAGACAGACAACTTATTTTTATATATATAGATATATATATATATATATATATATATATATATATATATATATATATATATGATTTCCTGAAAATATTTGCTGCACATTAGGATCCCTTGTGATCTTAAAAAGGATCACAACTTAAGCAAAAACAGATTTGTTTTTCCTTAAGACAGATTTGTCTTTAGCATATGCATGCTAAAGGAGTAGGCTATGTTTTAGGTGTAATCCTAGCCTATGCAAAAAGATTCTGGAAGGAATCCACAACTAGATTTTTTTTTTATTTAAATGGTCCAATCAAAATTTTAAGATATCATCTACTTTCTATGGCTGTAATGAGAGAAATGTTAAGGTGGCTAGGGCATGCTTTGCAGAAGAAGGATGACAGATTACCAATGATTGTCCTTTTTGGCCAGCTGTCTAGGGCTAAACAATAAGCTGGTCATGATCATCCATGGTTGGAGTGGGAGGATTTCATAAAGAAAGCTAAATGAAATGGGAATTTTCTGGGAGAGTGTACAGAGGGAAGCTTTGAATAGATTGGGACAGAAGAAGACTGAGCTTAGCCATGTTGGCCTAAGGCAGCTTGGTGCTGCAGTAATTTGTTAATAGTAGAAGTATTATTTTCTTAAAAATAGTTGAAAGACCAAACAATTATAATTTTCAAGATACCACAATCCTCCTGGGAATAGGTCTAACTTATAAAATGTGCCTGCTGCTTACATAGCCTATTATAGGGAAGTATACATACATTTTTTTGAGTGGGGGAGATTTTCTGCTAGTAAAATTTTTTGTGAGAATTCCCAATGAGAGGGAAGTTCCTAGGGGGTAAATTGTTCATGAAAATTTTAACACCAAGGGAATTTGCTACAATTCTTATATGAAGTTTCACTGTAAAGAGCAGGGCAATGAGGGAGAGACAATCCCTTTCATATACAGAATATTTTCTGTTCTTTTTAAGTTTTAAAACTTAAAAGGAAGATATACTATCAACCATTAATTGTTGACCCAACTCTTACTAGGCTTTATTTCTGGTTTGAATCTCTTAAATTGCATCTTCAAGATAGATCATTGGCAGGTGATCAGAACTCCTTGATGTGGCTGAATTAGCATAATGGATGTTTCCTAAATTTGTGTAGATATATTTGTAATGGTTTTGATATATTAAATTTGATTTAAGCATCCAAAATTCACTCTTGCAAACATCTTCACCTCAAAGCAGCCCAGTCTTCAAATGATAGCTAGATCTTTCAATCAGAACAGAGACAGATCCAAGGAGGACATAGGGGCACATCCCCCCAATAGCATGGTGTTATATTTGTAGTTGGGACTACTTGCTCTGGTTTGGGTCTCAGCAAAAGTAATTTTTCTTTGTAATTGATTTTTAATAGTTGAGTTTTTCATAAATTTTTCAATTTTAAGACTGTTTCTTTTTGCAAACCAGTTTGAAACAAGATATTAGTCACTTAGTGCAGTCTTAGTTAGATTTTACTAATGTTGTATACCTCCAAAAATTATTTAATTAAATTTAGGTTTATTAATGGAATCTGTCTGTATTACTGCAAAAACCAACTGCAAGGCAAAAATCTTCATTTTGTAATAACAAGGAGGAGAAATTTAAAATCCTAACTTCTTTTGGCTGTCAGAATGATATTTCAGGATTGTGTTGTCACAACAGGACTGAAAAGCAAAATATTTACTTCTTTTTACTGTCAAAAATTTGTTTTCAAGTCTTGCTATGGTGCTGAGGCAAAGAAATTGATAGGCATATCATAACTTTTTTGGCTTTATGAGTTGTTGTTTTTTTTTTTTTGCAAAGAGTGGTGGCTTTTACAACACAGCCTAGTTGTTTTTAAGGGATTTGTATAATAGAAAGTAAATGTATGAGAAGCGCAAAAATTATTAATTTAGGTTTTGGATTTTTGTAAGGAAATGGTGGCCACTTTACTGCCTATTTTCATCCAATTAAAGCTCTGAATTATAAGACATATGTTCATCCTAAAACATTAAAATAAAGGCAAAACTTGTTAGCACTTTAGACTCTTTTAACTACCTACCTATGATGCATACTTGTCAATGTTCCCATTGAATTGTGAGTTTATTTCTTTGTTTGCAAGTTTATCAAAGCAACCCATTATGTGCACCCCCCCCCCCTAAAGAAAATGCTGGATCAACAATTTATACTCGGAAAATCCAATTTAAAATAATAAATTTCGAGACATTACACTGTCTAATGACAAAACAAAGAGCCCAAATAATAGATCTCAGCAAAGAATGTCTAAACAGGTTTTTTGGAAGCAACCCAGAAAAATGTACAGATAGGGTGTCCAAGATTAAAGTCTTTTGTCCCAGTATTGGACAGGTTGCAATCCAATCAAAGATTCTGTCCCATAATAGGTATGTATCCAGCACTGGTTGCTTTACACTATGACTTAAATTAAAAAGACTATGGTAAAATTCTAGTAAATTGACTTCTTGCTATCTCAGAAAAGGTTCAGGTTAGGAAAATAAAACTTTCAGGGATGAATCTACAGAATAAAGTACATCCTGGGAAGGTATTTTGAAGCAACTACCTCTACTCCTTCTCCCTCTAGAGGGTCCTGACCTTAGATGACTTTTAAAAATATGTGAATTATTAAAGTGAAACCTTGCAAAATAGATCTTCTGCTTAATTGAAGTACAACAAAATTGTTTTCAGCTTCATAACTTTGCTCAATTCCATTTTCAAGGTTTTAAAGATATGCAAATACATTTCCTAAATTTTGAAAAAAAACATTGACATGGCTCAAAATTCCACTCAAATAACAGGAATGGTATTTTCAGAACTAAAGGCAGAGAAAAAGCAACTAATAACTGAAAATTAAGGTAAAATGTTGTTTAGTCAAAATTTCAATAGGTAGACATGTCACATAGGCAAATTCAGGGCCCTCTAGAGGGAGGAGTGGATACTTTAAACTACTTTCCTGTGACATACTTTAGCCTGTAAACCCACCCCTGAAAGTTTTATTTCCCTAACCTAAACCCTTTCCAAGATAGCAAGAAGTCAATTATCTAGAATTTTACCAAGACTATTGTAACTGTCACTTAATGCATTCAGTGAAGGTTTAGAGTACATGCTACTGAGAATGAAACATTAAGAAAACAATTTGGACTTCCTAAAATGCAGAACAGTTGTATAACTAACACATTTAGAATGCAGCTCCATTGTAGCTTAGTTTACCCCCATCTCCCCTAATATGCATATACAGTCCAAACCATGGATTTCTCATGTATCCTGCCAGTCATCACTTGTTTTGTCATAGCCTAATTGATTCAATTTATGGGTACAAAAGTTAAGCCAAGAGATGTATTGTCAGAGTGCATGAGAAATATGAAATACAAGCTTTGTAACAGCATATTAAGGGGATTGGGGATAGATTAGTTGAGCTGTAGGCCTAGTCAAAGTGTGGTAGCTACAACTGTTGTGCATTTTAGAAAGTAAGGATCATTTTCTTAACCTATTTCTTTCTTAATACCACCTACTTTACACCTTTACCATGTATTCTTTAATTAAAAAAATACTTATGAATAAAACCCTAAGCTTAAAACTTTGGTGCCACTAGGCTAAACGGATAGCCTAAATCCACAGAAAGTTAGCTTCCTTCTGGATCAATTTTGCTACAATAGGCTAAGCTACTACAAAATCAAAAATACAACAGACGCTACGAATTTTAGATTAGGTAAAAAAGCAAATTTACCAGAATCCTAAACCAATACTTTCTTTCGGATAACAGGAACAACGGTTTGTTCAAAAGCGTGCGCAGTGATGACTATAAGGAAAAAAGCGCGAAAAATGATGATAAGAGATGGGTGACATTTCTAATGATTAATCGTCATTAATACGTTCTGCGCAAGAAATATCCTGTATTTGGCAATTATTTTGAAAATTGGAAGCGTTGGAAAACGGATTTAACCTTAGCTTGGTAATACGGGACCCACAGATCGAATCACGCTGCAGGAATGCACTGCAGGGCCGACGCAGGGACCTTAGTCGTCAATAAGCGTCGTTAATTCTTAAATAATTGTAAGGTAGCCTATATTCTTGACTTATTATAAAACTTTCAATTCCACCATTACATACAATAGACCTAAATGCTTGTAATTAGCTTACTAGGACCATATTTAAAGTTTGCACTTTTTTTATTTTATACAGGAATAATCCTGAATGAGGCGCTTTTTCTGCCTTGGAAAGTATAGCCTATGAGTTATGAGAATGACACTATCAGGAATGTATTCAGAGTCTAAATTAGGCCTAGGCTTTGGGAAAGTGATTTCAACCTCCCCTCTCTTCTCATTCCTTATTTCTAAGGCATAAATAATTGCATGGAGGTCTAGCTTATATTTTCTTGAATTCTGACAAACTAAGCCATGATTTTTAAATTTTTGTTGAGTCAGCTTTTCTTTGATTCTAGCCTAGGCCTAGAAAAAACAATTCTAATGATTTAAATGTGATTTTAAGCCAAAATAAGATTTATTTTTGAATTTGAGGCAAGGTTTTCCAACTTCTTTAAAACCTTGTAGGTTATAGTGTAGGCTATGATAGAGAGTTTGATATCCCTCTAGAAGACAATAACTGCAAAGGAGGAATCTTTGCAGATGATAATAATACTTGGACAGTCCAAAACACAGTAGAAAAAGCAGTCCAAGAAACATTGGATCAAATAGAGTTATGGTCCCTAGGAATAGATCTTGATTTTGGGTAAAATTCTAGTTAATTGACTACTTGCTATCTCAGAAAGGGCTTAGATTAGGAAAATAAAACTTTCAGGGATGGGTCTACAGGCTAAAGTATGTCCTGTGAAGGTATTTTGAGGTACCTACCTCTACTCCTTCTCCCTCTAGAAGGCCCTGAAATTTGCCTACATGACAGGTCTATAGGCCTATAGCCTATTAGTTATGAGAATGACACTATCAGGAATGTATTCAGAGTCTAAATTAGGCCTAGGCTTTGGGAAAGTGATTTCAACCTCCCCTCTCTTCTCATTCCTTATTTCTAAGGCATAAATAATTGCATGGAGGTCTAGCTTATATTTTCTTGAATTCTGACAAACTAAGCCATGATTTTTAAATTTTTATTGAGTCAGCTTTTCTTTGATTCTAGCCTAGGCCTAGAAAAAACAATTCTAATGATTTAAATGGGATTTTAAGCCAAAATAAGATTTATTTTTGAATTTGAGGCAAGGTTTTCCAACTTCTTTAAAACCTTGTAGGTTATAGTGTAGGCTATGATAGAGAGTTTGATATCCCTCTAGAAGACAATAACTACAAAGGAGGAATCTTTGCAGATGATAATAATACTTGGACAGTCCAAAACACAGTAGAAAAAGCAGTCCAAGAAACATTGGATCAAATAGAGTTATGATCCCTAGGAATAGATCTTGATTTTGGGTAAAATTCTAGTTAATTGACTTCTTGCTATCTCAGAAAGGGTTTAGATTAGGAAAATAAAACTTTCAGGGATGGGTCTACAGGCTAAAGTATGTCCCGTGAAGGTATTTTGAGGTACCTACCTCTACTCCTTCTCCCTCTAGAAGGCCCTGAAATTTGCCTACATGACATATCTATACCTATTGAAATTTTGACAAAACAAAATTTTACCTTAATTTACAGTTACTAGTTGCTTTTTCTCTGCTTTTAGTTCTGAAAATGCAATTCCTGTTATTTGAGTTGAATTTTGTGCTATATCAATATTTTTTTTTTATAAAATTTAGGAAATGTATTTGCATATCTTTAAAACCTTATAAAATGGGATTGAGCAAAGTTGTGAAGCTGAAAACAATTTTGTTGTAATTCAATTAAGCAGAAGATCTATTTTGCAAGGTCTCACTTTTATAACACACATATTTTTAAAGGTCATCAAAGGTCAGGGCCCTCTAGAAGGAGAAGGAGTGGAGGTAGGTACTTCAAAATACCTTCCTGGGACATACTTTAGCCTGTAGACCAACCCCTGAAAGTTTAATTTTCCTAACCTAAACCCTTTCCGAGATAGCAAGAAGTCAATTAACTAGAATTTTATCTGATTTTGAACCATCCAAAGCTAAAGTTATGTTGTTCACATCCAGGAGGAATATTAAGCCTCCCCAACTTACTCTATTTGGAGAGGAACTGCTAGTAACCAATTGTCATAAAGTCCTTGGAATACACATTGATGATAAACTTCAATTTAGCCAACATATCAAATATCTAAAAGAATCCTGTGCAAAGCAACTGAACTTGATGAAGATGCTTTTGTGTGGGAAGCATGGTGTCAACATAGTTACAACAAGACAATTTTATACCAAATACATTAGACCTAAAATTGATTATGGGAGTTTGATTTACCACATTGCCTCAGAATCCACTCTCAGAAAACTTGATTCAATACAGAATACAGCTCTAAGATTAGCATTTGGAGGTCATCAGAGTACCCCAATTCCTTTTCTCCTGAGTGAGTCTGGTGTGGAGAAACTCAATACAAGAAGGGAAAAATGGCTTATAATGTACATGAACTATCTATGGAAAACAGATCTCAATCATCCAGTTAAGAAACTGATAATTAAACCTGGACTAACCCACACTAGAAATCACCTTAGGAAAAGGAAATGTCTGAATCCTTTTGAAAAATTTGAAAAACTGCTTACTCAGGAAGGTATAGAAGTACCTATTACCCAAATGCTACATTATGAAAAGCCACCAAAAATTCCCCCTTGGGATTGGGTTGAGATTGATTACATGGAAAAAACAGGAAACAACCCCCTACTATTGAAATATTAATTCTTCTCAGTATTGAATAGCAAATATGAAGAATACGTGAAAATATATATAGATGGGTCAAAAATAAATGGTTTAGGAGTCAGCTGCTCAGCAGTGGCTCCAGAGTTCAATACAGAGATAACAAAGCCACTTGGCAAAGAATTAACTGTATTTGAGGCAGAAATAAAAGCAATTGAAAGTGCACTAGAATGGGTATTTGAAAAAATTAGTGAAAGTGATCAAAACAAAAATAAGTTCCTCATAAGCAGTGACTCAAAATCAGCCCTTCGATCCCTTATGAATTTTCCAAATAAACCAAAGGATAAGGTCCATAAGTGTTTTAGCTCTATTCTGAAGATTGTTGAGAAAGGAGTAACAATACAATTTTTGTGGTGACCAGCCCATGTGGGGGTGGTGGGTAATGAAAGAGCAGATAAATATGCCAAAAAGGCAGCACAAAAGTTATTCCATACACCTCCTACAGAACCATATAAACAGATTAGAGAGATGGTTAGAAGTATTTACCAAAAACATTTTGAGGAAATGAGGGATGATGGTTGTAATATAGCTCTTACCCGGAAAAAGAAACCTGGTTTTGATATGAAAAATTACAGTAGATTAACTGCCTTTTTGCATCTCTCCAGCACTCTCTAGTCCCTATGGTTTGTCGCTTGACCTTAGCACAGCGACCAGATCTATCACCATGATCAACTACAGAGCATCACAGTTCTTGCAACTAATTTTCTCCAAAGTGCGAATTAAGGTAATTAAAAAAAAAAAAACGGGGTTGCTTAATGTTCCATTTTTGGTTGACCCATGTAGGCATTAAGCATAGTTTGTTTATCATAGGCAAAGCTGATACTCCTCAGTGTAATAATTGTAGTGAGATAGAAAGTATTTTCCATTATGTTGTTGATTGTAAAGAATATGAAAATTTAAGAAAAGAAATGAGAATATTGTGTAAAGAGGAAAGTTTAGGAGAGCTTTCAGTTGGGCTTGCATTAGGAAATTTGATTGATGATGGATCTTTGAAGTACAGGATGATTGACTTGTGTATTAAGCTTAAATGTGAAAGTGGTAGAGAAAAAGATTTTGTCTGATGTTGATAATATTGTAAATGCTGTATTGGCAGTGATGTAATAGGGATTGATTTGTATGTGGATTCTGTCTGACTGAGTGTTTTACTAATGATCTAGGTATTTGATGAGTGATTAAAAAAAACCACTGTAAAGGAAGATTGTTTGTTCTTTTTAGTTTGAAGCTGAGATGAAGTAATAATTGCTGTATTAAAAGTAGACTGAAGTATAGGATAATAGACTTGTTTATTAAGTTTATATGTGAAAGTGGTAGAGAAAAAGATTTTTTCTGATGTTGATAATATTGCAAATGCTGCATCAACAGTGATGTAATAGGGATTGATTTGTATGTGGACTCTATCTGACTGAGTGTTTTACTAATGATCTATGTACTTGATGAGTAATGTTAAAAACAAAAAACAAAAAAACCTTGCTATAAAGGAAGATTGTTTGTTCTTTTTAGTTTGAAGCTGAGATTAAATAATAATTGCTGTATTGAAAGTAACTGCAGCTAATGGTGAAGTGCCGAGAAGAAAGAAAATTAGTCATATTGAAAGAAGTCTCAACTGGCATTGCTGTCAAGAGGAGGCTCAAATCTCTCAGATCAGATCAGCTTATTTGAAGAATCATTTTGTGCAAACTGTTGTAAGGTAGCCTATATTCTTGACTGATTATAAAAATTTCAATTCCACCATAACATACAATACTTAAATGCTTGTAAAAGTATAGCCTATTATTTATGAGAATGACACTATCCGGAATGCATTCAGAGTCTAAATTAGGCCTATGCTTCGGGAAAGTGATTTCAACCTCCCCTCTCTTCTCATTCCCTATTTCTAAGGCATAAATAATTGCATGGAAGTCATTGCATGGAGGTCTAGATTATCTTTTCTTGAATTCTGACAAACTAAGCCATGATTTTTGAATTTTCATTTGAGTCAGCTTTTCTTTGATTCTAGCCTAGGCCTAGAAAAAACGATTCCAAAATAAGATTTATTTTTGAATTTCAGGCAAGGTTTTCCAACTTTTTTAAAACCTTGTAGGTTATAGTGTAGGCTATATGGATTTAGCAATATTATATGGCTCAAATGTTTTCTTTGAGCCTTTGGGGAGCTGTAAATTATTTAAAGATTCTGATTTCCATAACACAGAGTTTGTGCAGGTTTATCAAAGGCCAATGCCTTTATGAGGGAAAAGGGACAGAGTTGTTGACGCTGATGTTAACTCCCCTCTTGCTGTTCAGCCTAGAGGATGTTCTATTGCAAGTCAATTCTCATTTCTTAATAAATAGTAGGAGGAAATCTTCTTTCCTGAAACTGTTATTCAAATGTCCTTTAATCTTGCAATTCTTGTCAGAAACTGTAAGACAAGACTAACTGTCATACAGTTTTATTCTTTACTATTAAATCCTTCTAATAACATATATAAGCTTGGCTACGCTTCCTTGTGTCTGAAAAAAATGGCACATTATCGTCAAGTGTTCTATAGTTTCTGATGCACCATACTTAGGACATTCCTCACTCTGTCCCATAAATTTTGCTTTGTAACAACCAACTCCATTATGGTGTGATCAGAGTTGAAATAGTTTCTTTGCTTCATATCTAGTGAGTTCTTTATAAACCTTTTTTTCTATATTTCTCTGTTTTTTCATTGTCACAAAAAGATTCTCAGTCAAATCTCTATTCATTTTGAAACCCTGACGATCAGTCTCTTTAATCACTTTATCAAATATCATAACTTTGTAAGGAGTGTCCATGTTGTTTACAAGTGTTCCTGACTCAACTGTGGATTTAGCCTTCAAATCTGCTATTTCATTTCCAGAGATCCCAATGTGGGTGGGATTCCACTGAATAACTACTTTCTTCTTGTTTAATATGTCTTTACATATGTTGGCAGCTGCTTGGTGACCAGGTTTGATGATTTTTGACTTAACTGGGTGGTTATTTTTAAAGACCAAATCCTCTGTACATATCTACAAAATCTGATCTTTCTTCAAGTTTCCAGGTCTGCTAGACCATTTTCTGATAGAAGGAAAGTAGCAGGTGTTGTTTTTCCTGCTCCAAACTCAATTCTTATGGCTGAGTTTTGGATTACATCTAATCTTGCAATGGTAGAATGAAAAGCTGTGCCATAAATTGTTGAGCAATACTCCATTTTAGGCATTACGTATTTGGTATAATTCTGGACTAAAACATGGGGTTTCCAGGTAAGTATATTGTCAACCACTACACCTAGTATTTTTGCTTTGTTAACATATTCAGCTAGGCAGCCACTTAGGTACAGATTTGGAAGGGTTCCAAATCTTTTCCTAGTGTTAAGAATTGTCTTCATCTTTGTTGCAGAAAACATTTGAAGTCAGCTTCTTTGGACCATTTTTCTAATTTTCCAATGACCTGGGTTATTAGGGTCTTTGTATGGTAGATATCATGTGCCATGACCCATGCAGTATTGTCATCTGCAAAAATAGCTCCTCCATCATCCTTCATGCTGATAGGAATATCATATGATCCTATGTTGTATATGTCAGGCCCCAATGCTAATCCCTGATGGATTCCTCTTTCAGGAAACACTGTTATATTTGAAATTGTTCCACCAACTTGCACTTTAACTTTTCTTCCTATTAAATAATCATTTGAAAATTCTAACATTTGTCCTTTTATGTCTGCTGTTACTAGGCCTCCAACTATTTTTCTATGAAGTATATTATCAAAAGTACCTTCAATGTCAATTGCAATTGCTGCTAAAATCTACCCATTTTGGACAGCATATAATGCCTCCTGTTTTGAGGAATATAAGACTGTCTTCTGCACTTCTAATTTTTTCTGAAACCACACTGAATGTCTTTCAAATTTTCTTCTGTTGTATCACAGCTTCCAGTCTCTTCTTCACCATCCTTTCCCCAAAACAGGGAGAAGGGTAATGTATCTGTAGTTTTCAATCTTTGATAGGTCTTTGCCAGGCTTTGGTTGCATTACTGCTTCACCATACTTCCAAACATTAGGAAATTTTCCCTCCCTCCTTACACTATTAATTAATTCAAGCAGTACATTGGTCCATAATTTGGGGAGAGACTTCGCAAACTGTGGCAAAATTTTGTCTGGTCCAGGAGATGTATCAGGAAGCTTTTAATTATATTCATTAATTCCTGTTCAATTAATGATCTATTGTATGGTTTGCCTTGTCCTTGTGTTCCAAGGTCACTTACTTTTGTGTCCATATTGGTCTTCTTCTGTATATCTGGATCTCCCTACCGATCATAGAGCTGATGAATTTGGCAGCTGCATCAGCTTTTTGATCATCAGTCACAAGAAGCTTATTATCAGATGCAATAGGTGGGTTGCTCTGGCCTGAAGTTGCTCTGTTATTCATCTTCTTCATAAACTCATATACTTTGGATGTTGGTTTTCAAAAGTCAAGTTTGCTTATAAAGTTATTTCATGATTTTTCTTGGCTTCAAGTACTTTTTTTCAAAATATAGCGTAAGCTCTGTTCTTTTCAATAAGGCTATGAAAATTTCTCACCAGATTATATATTCTCCTTTTTCCAATGAATTCTCTTTTGGCTTTTGAACAATCTTCGTTCCACCAGATACAACCTTGGTGAAGGCTGATTTCTCTATATGGTACAACAGTTTTGGCTATTTCTATAAATTTTTCTTAAAATATCTTCTTCTTTTTCAGCAGGTGGGGGGCTTTTCAGTTGACACTATTCAGCCCTTTTCCTTTTGACTCACTCTGTGAGATGGACAGAGCTTTGGAGTTGGTTTGTCTTATTTATTTTGTATCTGCTCAGATTTCTTGCAGTAAATCTTTTGATACTAGGAGTCGAATAATAAGAGAATATATATTGAGTTCTGTGCTCTCTGTGCAGGTATGGTCAGCAAGACTCTTGGCTGTTAGTGAAATTTTGTGGTGTTTGAACATTTTACATTGCAGGGTATACTGTGCAGACGTCAGTATATTACATTCAAATAGGCGATGATCAACTGTTTTATTTTTAAGATTACATGACCTGCAAAGGGGGGAAGAGGGAACTTCGCCACTTGAATTAGGGAGCTGATATGAAAATGCCAAAAAATTTAACCTATTTGAACCTGACCAAATTCTATGATAAATCTTGGAAAGGTGCTTTTTGGGGGAAAGGTGATAGGGTTGGATTCTTATTATTTATCAATACCTCTGGTGGTCTCCAGCGGTAAATATCTCTAATGGGGATTGGTCTCCCACATGGCTGATCAATATTTAAAGCATTTTTTGCTATTTCATCTGCCTTATGGTTACCTATTATTACCTAGGATTACATAATAGCAAATCAATTGTTGTTGTCTCTCCAGTCAGGGGATTAACTCTGGTTGGAATCTCAACATGTGTTGCCAAGCATATTGGGCTATTTATTAAGCAGTTTTCTAAACTTTTTCCAGAACTATTTACATTTCTGCGCTTGCACCAAGATTTACTATGTGCATTCATATCACCCAATATTATCATATCCTCTGCAACTGGTATCATTTTAATAATTTCATCTATCCTTTCTCCTGACAGTCCATTATTTCCAGATGGGTTATATACAAATATAACATCCATTTCCTTTTAATTTTTTAAAAACAGTTTAGTTCCAACTACTTCCACTTCATTATCAATTGATTGCTGGCTTGCTAAGTCCAATTCCCTATAATGAATATGACTTCGTATTCCAATCATAACTTGATTTTTTCTTCCTGTTATTCTATCATTTTTCATGATGTTGAAACCTTTGCAGGGGATCATGACATTTGGTTTTAGCCAAGTTTCTTGAATACAAAAAATATCAATGTCTTTTCTGTCACAATATTGAAGCAGTAATTCCCTTTTCTCTCTTGTGATTGAACATGCATTCCAGGATAATATTGTGAGCTGCATTAAGGACAAGTTCTGTTTTCCAAGGTGCTACTTGTTTCACAAACCAATTTTACATCATTGCGCTCAAGTTTTCAAAACTTCATTTATCAACCAATTCACACAGTTTATCTACTTTTTCATTCAATGGGAAGTTTTCAGTACTCAGCATTCCTGGGGCTATAAGTATTCCAATCAGTAACTTCTTTGCCGTCATTTGTTGCAACTCTGCTGCAGTGCTACTGATTATTCTTCTCTCAGGATTCAGGTTATTCTGGACTGCATGAGCATAACTTCTAAATGTTGTTCTTGCTCTCTTAAATCCCAAGCCATACTTTTCTGCCACTTCTAGCTCTTGTTTATTTTCCCTTCTTACTGGGTATACTGATGAAGTGCATGAATAGTTTTGTTTACAATTGGCGCACTGGTACCTGCTTGTATGCTCATCTACACTCTCCTGTTTCAGAGGGCAATCACAGCTTTGGTGATTTTGGGCACAACTGAGGCAGATCTCCTTTGATTTACAGTCTTTCTGAAAATGTCCATATTTTTGGCATTTGTAGCACTGCATCATCTTGCTATGGTAGGGTAAAGTATCTCTGTTTCTACTGCAGCACCACACACTTGCTGGGGTAATAATTGATTCAAAAACCACCAATAATGACAGGCTGCCTTCAAGCTTTTTTACATTCCGGTTATACCTCTGCATCCTAATCACTTCTTTTACAGCCACAGAGGATTGGATTCTTTCCTCAATTTGTACAATTGATAAATAAAAAGGGATTCCTTTCATCACACCTATTGATTCATGTTCTTTCCTTAAAACTGTTACTTCTATGTTATTCACAATTTTGATTTCCAATGCTGATGTCTTCCCGCTTTCATCTTTTAAATGCAAGTAAATAGTGTTCCCTTCATGATTTATTTCAAACTCAAACCTGCCACTAATTTTTTCCTTTGAACACATGCAAAGCTTGTATTCATTTCAGAACTTGGCATTTATATCAACTGCTTTGATTATGACACTTCCATGTATCATTTCCTTTTTAGGTATTTCCAATACTAGGATCTGGATATTTGAAATATTTCTCGTATCTTTTGCAAGTGACAGGTCTCTGGCCTTCTGGTTTGGTCTTTGGCAAACAAATTGTCTCTTTAGTGCTGCCCTTTCAATCTGAACACTTTCATGACTAATAGGCGAGTTCACTCTCCTTTTCAAGTTATTCTCTTCTCCTCTTGAGCATAGTCAATCAATCATTTTATTAATACTAAAACACTATTACAAACGTAAGTAGTCCTTCCACCACTCTTAGACTTACCATAGCCATATCATCAGATTCAAAGTTTGTATCAGGTAGAGAATAGTTAATACCATCTAACCCACATTCTTCCACTTCAAGTCCATTATATATGTTACTCACTGTGCCTGGTTCAGCACCGGTGCTCGATTACTGTACACTTGTTGTCCATATAGTGGGATAATTTGGCCTGATCCAAGTCCATCATTTGTGTTATTCACTGTGTACATATACTGCTGTGATGGGTTGGATGTTGGGGTATATACTTGTCCATAAACATTTAATACAATTGCTGGAAAGATGACTTTTTGCATACCACTTTACACATTCCACTGCATTTGTATCATCTGTGGTCTGGAGGCCCCATTTACAGGTGCCTGCATGGGACTATGCACTACTGAATACTGTCCAACACTAGTAGGAGCTACTGTACTCCCACCTGGGGGCCAATTTGACTATTCATGATACCGCTAGTTCCCAGTCCACAAAATCATTTATTCCAGAATTTTCTTGAACAAACTTCATGCACCTCAAACAAGTTTTTAGTTAAAAAAAAACGTTTTTCATAAGAAGCATGTGCTATGAATTCAAAATTTTCCATTTGAAAGGGATAGAGGCTGATACTTTAATAGATCTTTCAGGGTATAGTTCAGACTTCAAAGACATTCTTGAAAGTTTCATACACCTAATCTAACTACTTTCTAAGATAGCAAAGATTTCCTCATCTAGAATAGCAAAGGCCTTCTACTGTAATTCAAGACTCATCTAGAGTTCTACCATAACTCAAGTAGTATGGGGTAAGACACCCAGTACTCAGAGAGTTCCAAACCTCTGACAAATATTTTTATTCAGTCAATCTTTTCCTAAAATAGACTCTTTATCTTATGATGTATATAGTAATAGAAGGTCTTGATACACTTTAGTAACCCTTTTTTAGTAGTAAGATTGGACTTCGAAGGTTTTACATCTTTGTGCAAAGGTTACTGTTTTTAGTTCATCTTTGTTCTATGATCAAAGCTCTATGATATAACTAACTGATGTTAGCAAAAACTGGAAAAAGATCCTTAAAATTGCCTGACGGAAAATGAATACTACAGGTCCTTTTGCATCGTTTGAAATTGTGAAGTTCTGATGAGGTAGAAATGGGGTAGATGGGCGTGTTTCTCAATTGACAGACAAATGTGTCTTCACAATTCCTTTGTAAATCATTGCTTTATATCTATACTAGCTGTTGGGGTGGCGCTTCGCGCCACCCCAACACCTAGTTGGTGGGGGCGCTCCGCGCCCCCCCAAGCCCCCCCGCGCGCGTAAGTCGTTACGCGCCATTGTAGTTGTGTCCCTATGTCCCGGTCGTCATTTGTGTCCCGGTGTCCCATTCTGTGATTTCTCTTTGAGTGTCCCGGTCGTCATTTATATCCCCCTGTGCCCCCCGGCGTCCCCGTTGTAGTTGTGTCATTTATATTCCCTGTGTCCCGGTCGTCATCCCGGTATACATTCGTTTTTGAATTGGTATATGATGAAATAAATTTTTAATTTTTTCCCTTTTTTTCCTTTTAGTTTTTTTTTATTGGTTTTGACCTTTTTTTAGGTTTTTGAGTTTTTTCTTTTTAGTTTTTTTTGAAGTTTTTATCTTTTTAGTTTTTTTATTTTTATTTATATTTTTTTAGTTTTCTTTTTCTCCTTTATTTTTCAGTTTTTTTTCCTTTTTTTAGGTTTTTTTTTTCTTTTTTAGTTCTTTTAGTTTTTACCTTTTTTAGTTTTTTTTAGTTTTTTAGATGAAATTTTTTTTTAGTTTTTTTCCTTTTTTCTTTTTAGTTTTTCATTGGTTTTTACCCTTTTTTTTTAGCTTTTTTAGTTTTTTTTCGTTTTTTCTTTTTACTTTTTTTTTTAGTTTTTATCTTTTTATTTTTTTTTATTTTTATTCTTAATTTTATTAGTTTTCTTTTTCTCTTCTATTTTTCAGTTTTTTCCTTTTTTTTAGTTTTTTTTTAGTTTTTAGTTTTTTTAGTTTTTTTAGTTTTTTAGCTTTTTTATTTTTTTCATTAGTTTTTAGTTTTTTTTGTAGTTTTTGCCTTTTTTTAGTTTTTTCAGTTTTTTTTTTAGTTTTTAGTTTTTTACCTTTTTTAGCCTAACCAGGATTTGAACCTGGGACCTTCATTCTCCGTTCTGACACCCTCTCTCACCGAGTGACTACTCCAGCATGTTCATTTTGGTGTTTTAAATGGTATATTATTAACCAAATTAATGTGTTTTACAATATACTAAGCATCGTCATAACAAAAATGACGACAACTAATTTCATGACGTCAGCCGACACAGAAACATGACGTCACCTGATCCACAGATCCACAGACAGACAACTTATTTTTATATATATAGATTTTCAGTTTTTTCCTTTTTTTAGTTTTTTTTTAGTTTTTATTTTTTTTAGTTTTTTTAGTTTTTTAGCTTTTTTATTTTTTTCATTAGTTTTTAGTTTTTTTGTAGTTTTTGCCTTTTTTTAGTTTTTTCAGTTTTTTTTTAGTTTTTTACCTTTTTTAGCCTAACCAGGATTTGAACCTGGGACCTTCATTCTCCGTTCTGACACCCTCTCTCACCGAGTGACTACTCCAGCATGTTCATTTTGGTGTTTTAAATGGTATATTATTAACCAAATCAATGTGTTTTACAATATACTAAGCATCGTCATAACAAAAATGACGACAACTAATTTCATGAAGTCAGCCGCGCCACCCCAACACCTAGTTGGTGGGGGCGCTTCGCGCCCCCCAAGCCCCCCCGCGCGCGTAAGTCGTTACGCGCCATATTAGTTACGCGCCATTGTAGTTTTGTCCCTATGTCCCGGTCGTCATTTGTGTCCCGGTGTCCCAGTCTGTGATTTCTCTTTGAGTGTCCCGGTCGTCATTTATATCCCCCTGTGCCCCCCGGCGTCCCCGTTGTAGTTGTGTCATTTATATTCCCTGTGTCCGGGTCGTCATCCCGGTATACATTCGTTTTTGAATTGGTATATGATGAAATAAATTTTTAATTTTTTCCCTTTTTTTCCTTTTAGTTTTTTTTTTATTGGTTTTGACCTTTTTTAGGTTTTTTAGTTTTTTTCTTTTTTCTTTTTAGTTTTTTTTTGAAGTTTTTATCTTTTTAGTTTTTTTTATTTTTATTCATATTTTTTTAGTTTTCTTTTTCTCCTTTATTTTTCAGTTTTTTTCCTTTTTTTAGGTTTTTTTTTTCTTTTTTAGTTCTTTTAGTTTTTACCTTTTTTAGTTTTTTTTAGTTTTTTAGATGAAATTTTTTTTTAGTTTTTTTCCTTTTTTTCTTTTTAGTTTTTCATTGGTTTTTACCTTTTTTTTTAGCTTTTAGTTTTTTTTCGTTTTTTCTTTTTACTTTTTTTTTAGTTTTATCTTTTTTATTTTTTTTTATTTTTATTCTTAATTTTATTAGTTTTCTTTTTCTCTTCTATTTTTCAGTATTTTCCTTTTTTTAGTTTTTTTTAGTTTTTAGTTTTTTTAGTTTTTTAGTTTTTTTATTTTTTTCATTAGTTTTTAGTTTTTTGTAGTTTTTGCCTTTTTTTAGTTTTTTCAGTTTTTTTTTTAGTTTTTAGTTTTTTACCTTTTTTAGCCTAACCAGGATTTGAACCTGGGACCTTCATTCTCCGTTCTGACACCCTCTCTCACCGAGTGACTACTCCAGCATGTTCATTTTGGTGTTTTAAATGGTATATTATTAACCAAATTAATGTGTTTTACAATATACTAAGCATCGTCATAACAAAAATGACGACAAATAATTTCATGACGTCAGCCGACACAGAAACATGACGTCACCTGATCCACAGATCCACAGACAGACAACTTATTTTTATATATATAGATTTTCAGTTTTTTCCTTTTTTTTAAGTTTTTTTTAGTTTTTAGTTTTTTAGTTTTTTTAGTTTTTTAGCTTTTTTATTTTTTTCATTAGTTTTTAGTTTTTTTTGTAGTTTTTGCCTTTTTTAGTTTTTTCAGTTTTTTTTTAGTTTTTAGTTTTTTACCTTTTTTAGCCTAACCAGGATTTGAACCTGGGACCTTCATTCTCCGTTCTGACACCCTCTCTCACCGAGTGACTACTCCAGCATATTCATTTTGGTGTTTTAAATGGTATATTATTAACCAAATTAATGTGTTTTACAATATACTAAGCATCGTCATAACAAAAATGACGACAACTAATTTCATGACGTCAGCCGACACAGAAACATGACGTCACCTGATCCACAGATCCACAGACAGACAACTTATTTTTATATATATAGAAGATAGATAGGCCTACAGGGTAGTCAAGTATCAAAAATACTTCATCTGCATAGGAAGTTGGGAAATTAAGTTTGACAGAAGGTTCAGGCAATGTAAACTCTACAGTTACAACCCACTGGATAGTGGCTACCTCCAGATTCATGACTGTCCTGTACCAGCCATTATCTTGAAAATATAAAGTTATCTTGAAAGTGGACAAAATGAAAAAAAAACATAAAGAAGAGAGAAACAAGGATAATACAAGCCAGTGAAAAACGTAGATTACAATGCAAATATTTTGTTAAGACCTCTGCTTGACTGTCCTCATTGCACAATATTAAAAAAAGGAAAAAATACTTGCAAAAATCAAAAAATAATTTAAAAGTTACCCTTTCCCCATTCATATTTTTCATTTTTTTTCATCATTCTTCATATTTTAGTTTTTGTGTTTCTTTTAAGTTTTTTTTTATGTTTATCTTTGGATTTTTTTTTATGATCAGAGGATTATGTTAGATGTGTTTTAGTGGGCATATCTTTCATAAAGCCATGTTAACCACTAAAAAGGAGACCATTCTTTGTCATATATTATGTTATTGGGTCAGTGACTAACCCTTTGATAAACTTAGCCACTACTAAGGTAAGACTAAAGTGTCCCACGAAAAATTTTGTTCCATACATCCTAAAAAATTGTTCAAAAACCATCTTTGTCCCCTCCCCTTGAGTATATCCTTTCAAATCATTTTTTTTATTTTCTAAAAAAACATGGATTACTGTTGTTTCACTGCAGGTATAAATTCTGATCAAAAATATAGCCCTTAATTCACAGGTTTGGTAAAAAATCATTGAAGTGGCTTATTTCAAATTAATTCTGATTAAATTTAACGTGATTTTTGGAGAGGGCCTTGAACAACATGAAACATGTGCATTTGCTTTTATGAAAATTTTTCTTAAAAAGATGCCAAACCAAAGGTCTGAAAACTGTATTAATGTTTTTCTGTTTAAATCCCTGCTGTTTTTAAATTATTTTAGAAGCCACCCATAGGTCTAGTGCTATCACAAATGATTTTCCTCAAATTAACAAGTGCAAACCAATAACAAATAAAATTTTATTTTTTTATTATTGTAAGATTAGAATGTCACAAAGCTAAGCATTCAATATGCTTGTTTGTTTATCTTAAGGAAAACCAAACCCTGCTGGAGCTTTGCTTATGTCTGACTTGCAATGAGTGTGCCTAATTAAAATATACTATTTTTTTATAAAACATACATCATTTTTTTTAATTGTTATTTCTCTCTGGGAATATCTATTTTTTAGTATCCATACAGTATTTTGTCATCATTGATTTTAAAAGTATTTAGACTAGACAAAAAAAATGAGTTACTGATCTTGCTCAGCTGGTTCGCCAGTGTAGAGGGAAGAAAAGAGAACAACACTGACTATCCCTCTACTTTGGGTTCCACCAAACCAGAGCAGTGCCCATCCTTCTCTAATGTCTTCTTTGCTACTTTTGATAAGGTTTGTTTCTGTTATTCCCGCAATAACTACTTTCCATCTTTTGATTCTTCATCATACTAGACAAAAAGAACAAAAATATACCTGCACAAGGAGGGAGACAAGGTCCCTATCGATCAGTTAAAAGCTTGCAAGCAGGATTAGATTTAAATAGTTTTTCAGGCCATGCTGACTTTCCATACAAAACAAATATGTATTTTTGTGTGTTATTGTGGATAGCATATGGCTTTTAAAGTCATTACTTTTCAAGAAGGCCCATTTTCCCCGTTTATCAACTTTTTTGGCAATAAACTTTTTTTATCATCTGAAATTGTGCTGGGTTCTCATCATGGAGTTGTCCTTTTTATTGCACTTATTAATGATTGAAACATATTGTGGCTACTCAAAATTTTGAGAATCTCACCTATTTGATGAAAACAAACAGGACAAATGAATAAAGTAAAATATACTTGTACACCCGTTAAATGCAGGAAAGAAATGAAGAAAGCTTCAATTATGAATCTGTTTTCTTTAACAGACAGGAGGGACAAGTTTCCAAGCTTTGACAAATTCAATATCACTTTTGGGGCCAGGAATCCGAAGGTGTTTAAAAACTTGCAAACGAAAGTCAAAACTTTTTCATACTGTAGATAACCTATGCATACATGAGCATAGGTAGCACTACTGTTGTGTCTCCAGTGGACTTAGTCGAGCTCTATAAGATACATTACCCAGATTTAGCCAATAATAATCAAAGATGATTTAATGCAGGTTGTAGTTAGGACGGAATCGGCTAGGCGTGGCGCCTCATTGAAGTTCTCTTGTGGGGCCCTCTATGTTTTAAATTATAAAGCAAAATTCAGACTCAGTATAAAAGGTGTCCTTTAGCAGCATCATCAGGTGCTAAAATGTACATTTCCAATTGAAACTATGAATCTGTGTCCATCACAGTTGGAAATTTTTGTAGGGCCCTTCCTTCGTTTTAAATTTTAAAACAAAATTCAGATTCAGTATAAAAAGTATCCTTTAGCAGCTTCCTCGGGGTCTAAAAAGTACATGTGGTTATATAAATGGTGTTCAAAATCACATTCAAGGGTCTGTGTTGGATGTACCGCTAAATTGATTTTGCAGCAAGTTTGCCCAACTACTTTGAAGCTGAAAATATTATGACAAATGATGGTTCCATCATCGCTTACGTTGAATGATGCTAAAGCAAAACATGAGTTCAAGTTTTGTATTTGTTTGTGGAATTCTTTAGAAAGCAAGTGATATCCTATAACAGGCCAATCTAATTTAATTGGACGATGTGGACGTGGCAATCTAATTCGGCTAAGTAGGCAGCAGCCTCCAGATAAATCACTTTTGTTGCCTACTTTTCAAGGGAGAAAATGAAGGACTCCAAATACATACAACGTTGAAGGGTCCAAACACTTGCTTAGTTGACGGCAAAAACGGGTTTTTAGTTTCTTACTGGTTTTGCACCACAGTTTGTTGCTATTGAAGATTGCTATGGTGTTAATCCTCTAACGTAAAATTTCTTTCTTCTTCACCTTCATTTTTGACTTGTTCTAAGTCTCACAGTCGCTTGTCTTCCAACAACACAATTCTTTGTTCTTCATTGTCATTCTTGACAATTTCTGATACTCGCTTTTACATTTCTGTTAACTCTGCAATTCTTTGTTCTTCACTTTAATTTTTGACAGGTTCTGATTCCAGCTATTGCTTGTTATTCTTGCTTCCGCTTATTTTCTAACTGCAAATTTCTTTGTTCTCAATATCATATATCTTCTAACAACATATTTCTCTGTTATTTATTTTCATTTTTGACTCGTTCTGATCCTCATTATCGCAAATCTTGTAACCGTATATTTTTTAGCTCTTCAATTTCATTTTTATGGCATTTGGTATTAACCAAGCGACATATAGAAATTGCAAATTCTGTCGGTCTGTCTGTTGGTCCCATTTTTGCTACCTTAGGCACTTCCAGATAAGCTAGGACGATGAAATTTGGCAGGCGTATCAGGGACCGGACCAGATTAAATTAGAAATGGTCGTTTTTCCGATTTGACCATCGGGGGGAGGGGGAATGGGGGCCCGTTAATTTGGAAAAAAAGAAGTATTTTTAACTTACGAACGGTTGATCAAATCTTAATCAAATTCGATGTTTGGAAGGATATCGTGTCTCAGAGCTGTTATTTTAAAACCGGATCGTATCCGGTGACATTGGGGGTTGGGGTTGGGAGGGGGAAACCTAAAATCTAGGAAAACATTTAGAGTGAAGGGATCGGGGTGAAACTTGGTGGGAAAAATAAGCGCAAATCGAAGATACATGATTGACATAACCGGAAGGGATTCGCTCTCTTTGGGGTAGTTGGGGGGAGGGGTATTCTGAAAAATGAGAAAAAGTGAGGTATTTTTAACTTACGAACGGGTGATCGTAAGAAGTCAAATCAACTAAAATTCTACCAAATGTTGTTTTGTCAAATTTTCAATAGGCATAGAACTGTCATGTAAGCAAATTTAAGGGCTCTCTAGAGGGAGAAGGAGTAGAGGTGGGTACTTTAAAATACCTTCCCCAGATATACATTAGCCTGTAGACCCATCCCTGAAAGTTTCATTTTCCTTACCTAACCCCTTTCTGAACTAGCAAGAAGTCACTCAACTAGAATCTTACCAGTGTTTTGTACAAGAAAAGTAAAAGATGACTCACTTAGGGTTCCCCAATGATAATAGCCTACCGAGTATCTCTAGCTACCTATAATAGCAAGACTTGTTAAGGAAATAATTGTATCAATAACAAAGTGTTGATTATTGACTTACATGAATAAAAATAATGACTATACAAGAATTTAACTAAAAGGTGGTAAAATAGGCTATATGACAGATCTTATTGGTCTAAATATTCAAGACCTATAAACACAACTGCTTTCTAATCTCAATTCTTTGTGTTTCTGATTCTTAGCAGCAGCTTGGCAATGGAAAATCTCAGTTCTATTGGCCTACTAGATATGGACTAGATAGGTCTGGAAACATTTAAATTTTATTTTCTCTACAGTTAGATTTAATGTATCAGGGGATATGCATTATGTTACAAATCTAGTGATCCCCCAATTTGCATGATCACTAGATTTTCAAAGGTCAAAGAAAATTCGATCCTTGAATCTAGTGAAGACCTTTGATCTTGATTGCCATCATAAGAAAGTCATGGACCGAACTTATTGTTAGGCATAGGCCTACCAAAGAGTATAATAAATGCTAGATAATCCCTGTGTCTGACCTAGGCCATCCAAAATCAGGGTTTTGTTGTAGATTGCTAGTGACCCTTAGAAATTTGAACTAAATATAGCCTACAAAAAGTTAGTAGACATGCTTACCACTAACACCAACTTCCCCTGAGACCGTTTCCCAGACCTTTAACACAAGGTGTTTTTTGCAGTGATCACTCATATTCTTTGAAAATAATATGGGCACCTAACAGCCATAATTAGTTTTTCAGTCACCTCCATTTTTTTTTTTTTTTTAATCAGAACAAGGCATGCGACTTGTCGCAAAAAGTTGAAATTATTGAACGCATGCGATTTGTCGTAGGAGCTGAAATTATGAACGCATTTTTCATTGCAGCAAAACGCATGGTTTTGCTTCGTATGTCGCATGATTTTTGTCATTATCATCAACATCGCACGATTTTGCGCGAAATCGCAGCAGTGTGAACTAAGGGTAACCCTTAGTTCACACTGCTGCGATTTCGCGCAAAATCGTGCAATGTTGATGATAATGACAAAAATCATGCGACATACGAACATACGAACATGCGACTAAGAGTGTGTTCCAGCTGAGACAAAAAGTGTTAATAAAAGTAACTTTTTCCGTTTCAGCTGACGCTATTTAGCAGCTGGAACGACAGAAAAGTTACTTCAAAGTAACTTTTTTAGTAACTTTTACTAAAGATAATTAACGAGCATCTTTAGTTAAGTAACTTAACATCATTATCATCACTACAATAATATATAAAACTTTTATGATGGCTAAGACACAAAAGTTTGAAGACTATGAGCCTTTATGCAGGGAAGAGAATGGAGCTGCAATTGTTCAAAGAACTAGTGATGGTAAACAATCTTATTTTGACCTTAAAATGATTTTTAATAAAAAATTCATTGGTAAAGTTCAAGCATTAATGTGATCTGCTGGGCATATAGAGAAGCTTGGTTGAATAGTGTATTGGGGGTGAAGTCTTCAGGTCTTGCTTTAGCTTTTAATTAAATTCCTGTAATCCTTGGACAGTTGCTAGTCTATCCAAAGTCAGTGGTAAATTGTTTTGTAGAGATGGCGTAGCCTGGAGTGAGTAATAGGCCTAATTGTCCAGAAAAAATGTATATTTATTTATTTATTTATTATTACAATGGCGGTAAGCATTAATGCTTGTCGCAAAAACACAAAATCATCATACTAATCTAAAGTAAATTAGCAACGACAAATTAAACAGCAAAAACTTCTAAATAAAACGACACTACACAACAAAAGCGTCTAAATAAAAAGGCGTATTTACTAATGCACTCTTAAAATTTCGAACACTCTCTGCCTCGACAACCTCCAAAGGCAAACCATTCCATGGTCCGGCAACTCTACTAACAAAAGATAATTGACCAATTTCTTTCAGTGGTTTTGGGGGATATAATTTATAATCATGCTGACGAGTAGAGTGATAATGGCTAAATTTAAAAAATAAATTTGGATCAACATCATCCACTCGTTTAATTATACGAAACACATTTACAAGGTCATTGCAACGTCTACGAAACTTCAACGACGGGAGTTGAAGCCTAGAAAGTCTCTGCGGATAAGAAAGGCGCTGAAGGTATGGGACCAATCTAGTGGCCCTTCTCTGAACCTTTTCTATCCTATGCTCATCCGTTAGACTTAATGGAAACCAAACAGAAGTATTATACTCAAGAAGAGGGCGGACCATTGATTTGTATAGTAGTAAGAAACTACGATGGTTGAACCTACTAAAGCTTCTCCTTATAGACGATAAACGATAATTCGCATTCTTTACAATTTCCGAAACATGCTTATCAAATTTTAATTGGGTATCAAAGTAAACACCAAGGTCACGCACTATTTTGTTAGAAGGAATTTGTATGCCAGACAGCTGGTAAGTATAAACAGGTGGGAGTTTACGAGCATAGTGTAGAACAACACACTTAGAAGGGCTTATGAACATGGAATTAGATTCGCACCAATAAGTTAGAGAGTCAAGATCCTCCTGCAAAAGTTGCACATCGTTTTAATCTCGTACTGGTAGATAAAGTTTTACATCATCCGCGAACATCTTGACAGTAGAATGCTGAACAGAGGAAGGCAGATCATTAATAAATAAACAAAATAAAATTGGACCCAGGCAGCTACCCTGGGGGACTCCGCTTAACACATCAATTGAGGATGACATAGCTTCACCAACAACAACCTGCTGAGTTCGTCCATTTAGATAATCAGCAATAAATGCAATTGTTTTTTTACCCAATTTATAAGCTGCATATTTTTTAAGAAGGGTGGGTATTGAGACTTTGTCGAATGCCTTCGAGAAGTCGATGTAAATGCAGTCAAAGGGTATAGCTAAATCGGCAAAACGTTGAAAATCCAAAGTAACCTCAAGAAGCTGAGTATTAGAAGACCTATTTTTTCGGAAACCATGCTGAGCAGGATTCCAAAGATGATTTCCGTCAAAATACTTTTGAACGCGTGAAATAATCAACTTTTCCATCACTCGGCAAAAAATAGACGTGATTGAAATTGGCCGATAGTTTTTAAAATCTGACCTGGAGCCACTTTTGTGAAGCTGCTTTACCAAGGCCTTCTTCCACCCTAACGGACACAGTCCATGCGCCAAAGATAAGTTAAATATATAAGTAAGTGGTTCTGCAATTTCATGAGCAATTTGTCTTATCATTATGTTCGGGAAGCCGTCTATATCTGGCGCTTTAGACGTATCCAATTTTATAAGAATAGTATAAACTTCAGTCAATGAGAAACCTGAATCATCAAATGGAACAAGAATGTCCGGCGACGCAATCGACTCTACTTGAGATGCAAAATTAGCTTCATTTGAATGAATTGGCTGTGTTTTAAGAAAAACTGAAGATAAAATTTTGTTAAAAATAAGAGCCTTCTCAGAATCACTATCAATCTTTTGGTGTGTATCCTGATGTGTGAACGTGGATGAAGATGGTGCAAGGTTAGGCTTATTCCTATTTACATTTTTCCAAAATATTTTAGGTGATGCGGTGCTTGAGTGAATAATACGCGACTCAAGCTCTTCACGATTAGCCCTAAGAAGCCGAGTGACCTTGTTTCTCGCTAGTGAATACGCATGCCATTCACCTGAATCCTCTTGCAACTGAGTATCCAAATGCCCTTGTCTGACTACTTTACTATGTCGTGACTCAATATAAGACCGCCAAAGACTATTTTTTTCACGTATT